>NC_083583.1:27814098-28179486 GCF_027579695.1 Neoarius graeffei | reverse complement strand
TGTGTGTGTGTGATGGTACCTGGGCCCTGAGCTCCTGCTGGTCTCAGTGTGTGTGTGTGGTGTGTACCTGGCCCTGAGCTCCTGATGGTCTCAGTGTGTGTGTGTGTGTGTGTACCTGGCCCTGAGCTCCTGATGGTCTCAGTGTGTGTGTGTGTGTGTGTACCTTCTGGCCCTGAGCTCCTGATGGTCTCAGTGTGTGTGTGTGTGTGTGTGTGTACCTGGCCCTGAGCTCCTGATGGTCTCAGTGTGTGTGGGTGTGTGTGTGTGTGTGTACCTGGCCCTGAGCTCCTGATGGTCTCAGTTGTGTGTGTGTGTGTGGTGTGTGGTGTAGTACCTGGCCCTGAGCTCCTGATGGTCTCAGTGTGTGTTGTGGTGTGTGTGTGTGTGTGTGTGTGTGTGTACCTGGCCCTGAGCTCCTGATGGTCTCAGTGTGTGTGTGTGTGTGTGTGGTGTGATGGTGGTGTGTGTGTGTGTGTGTGTGTGTGTGTGTACCTGGCCCTGAGCTCCTGATGGTCTCAGTGTGTGTGTGTGTGTGTGTGTGTGTGTACCTGGCCCCTGAGCTCCTGATGGTCTCAGTGTGTGTGTTGTGTGTGTGTGTGTGTACCTGGACCCTGAGCTCCTGATGGTCTCAGTGTGTGTGTGTGTGTGTGTGTGTGTACCTGGCCCTGAGCTCCTGATGGTCTCAGTGTGTGTGTGTGTGTGTGTGTGTGTACCTGGCCCTGAGCTCCTGATGGTCTCAGTGTGTGTGTGTGTGTGTGTGTGTACCTGGCCCTGAGCTCCTGATGGTCTCAGTGTGTGTGTGTGTGTGTGTGTGTACCTGGCCCTGAGCTCCTGATGGTCTCAGTGTGTGTGTGTGTGTGTGTACCTGGCCCTGAGCTCCTGATGGTCTCAGTTGTGTTGTGTGTTGTACCTGGCCCTGAGCTCCTGATGGTCTCAGTGTGTGTCGTGTGTGTGTGTGTACCTGGCCCTGAGCTCCTGATGGTCTCAGTGTGTTGTGTGTGTGTGTACCTGGCCCTGAGCTCCTGATGGTCTCAGTGTGTGTTGTGTCTGTGTTGTACCTGCCCTGAGCTCCTGATGGTCTCAGTGTGTGTGTGTGTGTGTACCTGGCCCTGAGCTCCCTGATGGTCTCAGTGTGTGTGTGTGTGTGTGTGTGTGTACCTGGCCCTGAGCTCCTGATGGTCTCAGTGTGTGTGTGTGTGTGTGTACCTGGCCCTGAGCTCCTGATGGTCTCAGTGTGTGTGTGTGTGTGTGTACCTGGCCCTGAGCTCCTGATGGTCTCAGTGTGTGTGTGTGTGTACCTGGCCCTGAGCTCCTGATGGTCTCAGTGTGTGTGTGTGTGTGTGTGTGTGTGTGTGTGTGTGTGTGTACCTGGCCCTGAGCTCCTGATGGTCTCAGTGTGTGTGTGGGTGTGTACCTGGCCCTGAGCTCCTGATGGTCTCAGTGGTGTGTGTGTGTGTGTGTGTGTGTGTGTGTGTACCTGGCCCTGAGCTCCTGATGGTCTCAGTGTGTGTGTGTGTGTGTGTGTGTGTACCTGGCCCCTGAGCTCCTGATGTCTCAGTGTGTGGTGTGTGTGTGTGTGTGTACCTGGCCCTGAGCTCCTGATGGTCTCAGTGTGTGTGTGTGTGTGTGTGTGTGTACCTGGCCCTGAGCTCCTGATGGTCTCAGTGTGTGTGTGTGTGGTGTGTGTGTGTACCTGGCCCCTGAGCTCCTGATGGTCTCAGGTGTGTGTGTGTGTGTGTGTGTGTACCTGGCCCTGAGCTCCTGATGGTCTCAGTGTGTGTGTGTGTGTGGTGGTGTGTACCTGGCCTGAGCTCCTGATGGTCTCAGTGTGTGTGTGTGTGTGTGTGTGTGTGTGTACCTGGGCCCTGAGCTCCTGATGGTCTCAGTGTGTGTGGTGTGTGTGTGTGTGTGTACCTGGCCCTGAGCTCCTGATGGTCTCAGTGTTGTGTGTGTGTGTGTGTGTGTACCTGGCCCTGAGCTCCTGATGGTCTCAGTGTGTGTGTGTGTGTGTGTGTGTACTGGCCCTGAGCTCCTGATGGTCTCAGTGTTGTGTGTGTGTGTGTGTACCTGGCCCTGAGCTCCTGATGGTCTCAGTGTGGTGTGTGTGTGTACCTGGCCCTGAGCTCCTGATGGTCTCAGTGTGTGTGTGGTGTGTGTGTGTACCTGGCCCTGAGCTCCTGATGGTCTCAGTGTGTGTGTGTGTGTGTACCTGGCCTGAGCTCCTGATGGTCTCATGTGTGTGTGTGTGTGTGTACCTGGGCCCTGGAGCGTTCCTGTGGTCTCAGTGTGTGTGGTGTGTGTACCTGGCCCTGAGCTCCTGATGTCTCAGTGTGTGTGTGTGTGTGTGTACCTGGCCCTGAGCTCCTGATGGTCTCAGTGTGTGTGTGTGTGTGTGTGTACCTGGCCCTGAGCTCCTGATGGTCTCAGTGTGTGTGTGTGTGTGTGTGTGTGTGTGTGTACCTGGCCCTGAGCTCCTGATGGTCTCAGTGTGTGTGTGTGTACCTGCCCTGAGCTCCTGATGGTCTCAGTGTGTGTGTGTGGTACCTGGCCCTGAGCTCCTGATGGTCTCAGTGTGTGTGTGTGTGTACTGGCCCTGAGCTCCTGATGGTCTCAGTGCGTGTGTGTGTGTGTGTGAGTGTGTGTGTGTGTGTGTGTGTGTGTACCTGGCCCTGAGCTCCTGATGGTCTCAGTGTGTGTGTGTGTGTGTGTGTGTGTGTGTGTACCTGGCCCTGAGCTCCTGATGGTCTCAGTGTGTGTGTGTGTGTGTGTGTGTGTGTGTGTGTACCTGGCCCTGAGCTCCTGATGGTCTCAGTGTGTGTGTGTGTGTGTGTGTGTGTGTGTGTGTGTGTGTGTGTACCTGGCCCTGAGCTCCTGATGGTCTCAGTGTGAGTGTGTGTGTGTGTACCTGGCCCTGAGCTCCTGATGGTCTCAGTGTGTGTGTGTGTGTGTGTGTGTGTGTACCTGGCCCTGAGCTCCTGATGGTCTCAGTGTGTGTGTGTGTGTGTGTGTGTGTGTACCTGGCCCTGAGCTCCTGATGGTCTCAGTGTGTGTGTGTGTGTGTGTGTGTGTGTGTGTGTACCTGGCCCTGAGCTCCTGATGGTCTCAGTGTGTGTGTGTGTGTGTGTGTGTGTGTGTACCTGGCCCTGAGCTCCTGATGGTCTCAGTGTGTGTGTGTTGTGTGTGTGTGTGTGTGTACCTGGCCCTGAGCTCCTGATGGTCTCAGTGTGTGTGTGTGTGTGTGTGTACCTGGCCCTGAGCTCCTGATGGTCTCAGTGTGTGTGTGTGTGTGTACCTGGCCCTGAGCTCCTGATGGTCTCAGTGTGTGTGTGTGTGTGTGTACCTGGCCCTGAGCTCCTGATGGTCTCAGTGTGTGTGTGTGTGTGTACCTGGCCCTGAGCTCCTGATGGTCTCAGTGTGTGTGTGTGTGTGTGTGTGTACCTGGCCCTGAGCTCCTGATGGTCTCAGTGTGTGTGTGTGTGTGTGTACCTGGCCCTGAGCTCCTGATGGTCTCAGAGTGTGTGTGTGTGTGTGTGTGTGTGTGTGTACCTGGCCCTGAGCTCCTGATGGTCTCAGTGTGTGTGTGTGTGTGTGTACCTGGCCCTGAGCTCCTGATGGTCTCAGTGTGTGTGTGTGTGTGTGTGTGTACCTGGCCCTGAGCTCCTGATGGTCTCAGTGTGTGTGTGTGTGTGTGTACCTGGCCCTGAGCTCCTGATGGTCTCAGTGTGTGTGTGTGTGTGTGTGTACCTGGCCCTGAGCTCCTGATGGTCTCAGTGTGTGTGTGTGTGTGTGTGTGTGTACCTGGCCCTGAGCTCCTGATGGTCTCAGTGTGTGTGTGTGTGTGTGTGTGTACCTGGCCCTGAGCTCCTGATGGTCTCAGTGTGTGTGTGTGTGTGTGTGTGTGTGTACCTGGCCCTGAGCTCCTGATGGTCTCAGTGTGTGTGTGTGTGTGTGTGTGTGTACCTGGCCCTGAGCTCCTGATGGTCTCAGTGTGTGTGTGTGTGTGTGTGTGTGTACCTGGCCCTGAGCTCCTGATGGTCTCAGTGTGTGTGTGTGTGTGTACCTGGCCCTGAGCTCCTGATGGTCTCAGTGTGTGTGTGTGTGTGTGTACCTGGCCCTGAGCTCCTGATGGTCTCAGTGTGTGTGTGTGTGTGTGTACCTGGCCCTGAGCTCCTGATGGTCTCAGTGTGTGTGTGTGTGTGTGTGTGTGTACCTGGCCCTGAGCTCCTGATGGTCTCAGTGTGTGTGTGTGTGTGTGTGTACCTGGCCCTGAGCTCCTGATGGTCTCAGTGTGTGTGTGTGTGTGTGTGTGTACCTGGCCCTGAGCTCCTGATGGTCTCAGTGTGTGTGTGTGTGTGTGTGTGTACCTGGCCCTGAGCTCCTGATGGTCTCAGTGTGTGTGTGTGTGTGTGTGTACCTGGCCCTGAGCTCCTGATGGTCTCAGTGTGTGTGTGTGTGTGTGTGTGTGTGTGTGTGTGTGTGTGTGTGTACCTGGCCCTGAGCTCCTGATGGTCTCAGTGTGTGTGTGTGTGTGTGTACCTGGCCCTGAGCTCCTGATGGTCTCAGTGTGTGTGTGTGTGTGTGTGTGTGTACCTGGCCCTGAGCTCCTGATGGTCTCAGTGTGTGTGTGTGTGTGTGTACCTGGCCCTGAGCTCCTGATGGTCTCAGTGTGTGTGTGTGTGTGTGTGTACCTGGCCCTGAGCTCCTGATGGTCTCAGTGTGTGTGTGTGTGTGTGTACCTGGCCCTGAGCTCCTGATGGTCTCAGTGTGTGTGTGTGTGTGTGTGTACCTGGCCCTGAGCTCCTGATGGTCTCAGTGTGTGTGTGTGTGTGTGTACCTGGCCCTGAGCTCCTGATGGTCTCAGTGTGTGTGTGTGTGTGTGTGTACCTGGCCCTGAGCTCCTGATGGTCTCAGTGTGTGTGTGTGTGTGTGTACCTGGCCCTGAGCTCCTGATGGTCTCAGTGTGTGTGTGTGTGTGTGTACCTGGCCCTGAGCTCCTGATGGTCTCAGTGTGTGTGTGTGTGTGTGTGTGTACCTGGCCCTGAGCTCCTGATGGTCTCAGTGTGTGTGTGTGTGTGTGTGTGTGTGTGTGTGTGTGTGTGTACCTGGCCCTGAGCTCCTGATGGTCTCAGTGTGTGTGTGTGTGTGTGTGTGTGTGTGTGTGTGTACCTGGCCCTGAGCTCCTGATGGTCTCAGTGTGTGTGTGTGTGTGTGTGTGTGTACCTGGCCCTGAGCTCCTGATGGTCTCAGTGTGTGTGTGTGTGTGTGCGTGCGTGTGTGTGTGTGTGTACCTGGCCCTGAGCTCCTGATGGTCTCAGTGTGTGTGTGTGTGTGTGTGTACCTGGCCCTGAGCTCCTGATGGTCTCAGTGTGTGTGTGTGTGTGTGTGTGTACCTGGCCCTGAGCTCCTGATGGTCTCAGTGTGTGTGTGTGTGTGTGTGTGTGTGTGTACCTGGCCCTGAGCTCCTGATGGTCTCAGTGTGTGTGTGTGTGTGTGTGTGTGTGTGTACCTGGCCCTGAGCTCCTGATGGTCTCAGTGTGTGTGTGTGTGTGTGTGTACCTGGCCCTGAGCTCCTGATGGTCTCAGTGTGTGTGTGTGTGTGTGTGTGTGTGTGTGTGTACCTGGCCCTGAGCTCCTGATGGTCTCAGTGTGTGTGTGTGTGTGTGTGTGTGTACCTGGCCCTGAGCTCCTGATGGTCTCAGTGTGTGTGTGTGTGTGTGTGTGTACCTGGCCCTGAGCTCCTGATGGTCTCAGTGTGTGTGTGTGTGTGTGTGTACCTGGCCCTGAGCTCCTGATGGTCTCAGTGTGTGTGTGTGTGTGTGTGTGTGTACCTGGCCCTGAGCTCCTGATGGTCTCAGTGTGTGTGTGTGTGTGTGTGTACCCTGAGTTCCTGATGGTCTCAGTGTGTGTGTGTGTGTGTGTGTACCTGAGCTCCTGATGGTCTCAGTGTGTGTGTGTGTGTGTGTGTACCTGGCCCTGAGCTCCTGATGGTCTGTGTGTGTGTGTGTGTGTACCTGGCCCTGAGCTCCTGATGGTCTCAGTGTGTGTGTGTGTGTGTGTACCTGGCCCTGAGCTCCTGATGGTCTCAGTGTGTGTGTGTGTGTGTGTGTGTACCTGGCCCTGAGCTCCTGATGGTCTCAGTGTGTGTGTGTGTGTGTGTGTGTACCTGGCCCTGAGCTCCTGATGGTCTCAGTGTGTGTGTGTGTGTGTGTGTGTGTACCTGGCCCTGAGCTCCTGATGGTCTCAGTGTGTGTGTGTGTGTGTGTGTGTACCTGGCCCTGAGCTCCTGATGGTCTCAGTGTGTGTGTGTGTGTGTGTGTACCTGGCCCTGAGCTCCTGATGGTCTCAGTGTGTGTGTGTGTGTGTGTGTACCTGGCCCTGAGCTCCTGATGGTCTCAGTGTGTGTGTGTGTGTGTGTGTACCTGGCCCTGAGCTCCTGATGGTCTCAGTGTGTGTGTGTGTGTGTGTACCTGGCCCTGAGCTCCTGATGGTCTCAGTGTGTGTGTGTGTACCTGGCCCTGAGCTCCTGATGGTCTCAGTGTGTGTGTGTGTGTGTGTACCTGGCCCTGAGCTCCTGATGGTCTCAGTGTGTGTGTGTGTGTGTGTGTGTGTGTACCTGGCCCTGAGCTCCTGATGGTCTCAGTGTGTGTGTGTGTGTGTGTGTACCTGGCCCTGAGCTCCTGATGGTCTCAGTGTGTGTGTGTGTACCTGGCCCTGAGCTCCTGATGGTCTCAGTGTGTGTGTGTGTGTGTGTGTGTACCTGGCCCTGAGCTCCTGATGGTCTCAGTGTGTGTGTGTGTGTGTGTGTGTGTGTGTGTGTGTGTGTACCTGGCCCTGAGCTCCTGATGGTCTCAGTGTGTGTGTGTGTGTGTGTGTACCTGGCCCTGAGCTCCTGATGGTCTCAGTGTGTGTGTGTGTGTGTGTGTGTACCTGGCCCTGAGCTCCTGATGGTCTCAGTGTGTGTGTGTGTGTGTGTGTGTACCTGGCCCTGAGCTCCTGATGGTCTCAGTGTGTGTGTGTGTGTGTGTGTACCTGGCCCTGAGCTCCTGATGGTCTCAGTGTGTGTGTGTGTGTGTGTGTGTGTGTGTACCTGGCCCTGAGCTCCTGATGGTCTCAGTGTGTGTGTGTGTGTGTGTGTGTGTACCTGGCCCTGAGCTCCTGATGGTCTCAGTGTGTGTGTGTGTGTGTGTGTGTACCTGAGCTCCTGATGGTCTCAGTGTGTGTGTGTGTGTGTGTGTACCTGGCCCTGAGCTCCTGATGGTCTCAGTGTGTGTGTGTGTGTGTGTGTACCTGGCCCTGAGCTCCTGATGGTCTCAGTGTGTGTGTGTGTGTGTGTGTGTACCTGGCCCTGAGCTCCTGATGGTCTGTGTGTGTGTGTGTGTGTGTGTACCTGGCCCTGAGCTCCTGATGGTCTCAGTGTGTGTGTGTGTGTGTGTACCTGGCCCTGAGCTCCTGATGGTCTCAGTGTGTGTGTGTGTACCTGGCCCTGAGCTCCTGATGGTCTCAGTGTGTGTGTGTGTGTGTGTACCTGGCCCTGAGCTCCTGATGGTCTCAGTGTGTGTGTGTGTGTGTGTGTGTGTGTGTGTGTGTGTACCTGGCCCTGAGCTCCTGATGGTCTCAGTGTGTGTGTGTGTGTGTGTGTGTGTACCTGGCCCTGAGCTCCTGATGGTCTCAGTGTGTGTGTGTGTGTGTGTGTGTGTACCTGGCCCTGAGCTCCTGATGGTCTCAGTGTGTGTGTGTGTGTGTGTGTGTACCTGGCCCTGAGCTCCTGATGGTCTCAGTGTGTGTGTGTGTGTGTGTGTACCTGGCCCTGAGCTCCTGATGGTCTCAGTGTGTGTGTGTGTGTGTGTGTGTGTGTACCTGGCCCTGAGCTCCTGATGGTCTCAGTGTGTGTGTGTGTGTGTGTGTGTGTACCTGGCCCTGAGCTCCTGATGGTCTCAGTGTGTGTGTGTGTGTGTGTGTGTACCTGAGCTCCTGATGGTCTCAGTGTGTGTGTGTGTGTGTGTACCTGGCCCTGAGCTCCTGATGGTCTCAGTGTGTGTGTGTGTGTGTGTGTGTGTGTGTGTGTGTGTGTGTACCTGGCCCTGAGCTCCTGATGGTCTCAGTGTGTGTGTGTGTGTGTGTGTACCTGGCCCTGAGCTCCTGATGGTCTCAGTGTGTGTGTGTGTGTGTGTGTGTACCTGGCCCTGAGCTCCTGATGGTCTCAGTGTGTGTGTGTGTGTGTGTGTACCTGGCCCTGAGCTCCTGATGGTCTGTGTGTGTGTGTGTGTGTGTGTACCTGGCCCTGAGCTCCTGATGGTCTCAGTGTGTGTGTGTGTGTGTGTACCTGGCCCTGAGCTCCTGATGGTCTCAGTGTGTGTGTGTGTGTGTGTGTACCTGGCCCTGAGCTCCTGATGGTCTCAGTGTGTGTGTGTGTGTGTGTGTACCTGGCCCTGAGCTCCTGATGGTCTCAGTGTGTGTGTGTGTGTGTGTGTGTGTACCTGGCCCTGAGCTCCTGATGGTCTCAGTGTGTGTGTGTGTGTGTGTGTGTGTACCTGGCCCTGAGCTCCTGATGGTCTCAGTGTGTGTGTGTGTGTGTGTGTACCTGGCCCTGAGCTCCTGATGGTCTCAGTGTGTGTGTGTGTGTGTGTACCTGGCCCTGAGCTCCTGATGGTCTCAGTGTGTGTGTGTGTACCTGGCCCTGAGCTCCTGATGGTCTCAGTGTGTGTGTGTGTACCTGGCCCTGAGCTCCTGATGGTCTCAGTGTGTGTGTGTGTGTGTGTGTGTACCTGGCCCTGAGCTCCTGATGGTCTCAGTGTGTGTGTGTGTGTGTGTGTACCTGGCCCTGAGCTCCTGATGGTCTCAGTGTGTGTGTGTGTGTGTGTACCTGGCCCTGAGCTCCTGATGGTCTCAGTGTGTGTGTGTGTACCTGGCCCTGAGCTCCTGATGGTCTCAGTGTGTGTGTGTGTACCTGGCCCTGAGCTCCTGATGGTCTCAGTGTGTGTGTGTGTGTGTGTGTGTACCTGGCCCTGAGCTCCTGATGGTCTCAGTGTGTGTGTGTGTGTGTGTGTGTACCTGGCCCTGAGCTCCTGATGGTCTCAGTGTGTGTGTGTGTGTGTGTGTGTACCTGGCCCTGAGCTCCTGATGGTCTCAGTGTGTGTGTGTGTACCTGGCCCTGAGCTCCTGATGGTCTCAGTGTGTGTGTGTGTGTGTGTACCTGGCCCTGAGCTCCTGATGGTCTCAGTGTGTGTGTGTGTGTGTGTGTGTGTGTGTGTACCTGGCCCTGAGCTCCTGATGGTCTCAGTGTGTGTGTGTGTGTGTGTGTACCTGGCCCTGAGCTCCTGATGGTCTCAGTGTGTGTGTGTGTGTGTGTACCTGGCCCTGAGCTCCTGATGGTCTCTCAGTGTGGGCTCGTCCGCGCGCAGCAGAGTCTGTAGGCGCGCACGCGCCTCTCTCCACGCACCCGAACCCAGAGCCATGAACGCGTTCAGAGTGGGCTAACACACACACACACACACACACACACACACACCCGCTTTAATACACACGGACACTACACGGAACACGCATGCTCAGTCAAACCTGTGCAGTAAAGGAGACCTGATCAAACACATGCTGGTGCTGAGAGAGCTCCGGTCCAGTGAAGAGGTGTTTAATGGCGCTCAGGTCCACGATCTGATCTCCGATGGCCACCCCGATCCTCCTCCGACCCTCAACATCCAACAGCAGTTCAACACTTCATAAGGGTTTAAGTCAACAAACACACACACACACAAAATAAGATTTTCTTACTTACATTATCCGGGTTGGAGAAAACTCCATACGGGAGGTTGTGGAAAGAAAAGTCCGACTTATCATCTACTTTTATAAAAGACATTTTGGATTTGCAGTTCATCTCCCGAGCACTTTTCAAACTCAGCAGCAGTGTTAATAAAGCTTTCCAGATGTTGCCAGCAGCCATATGAAGTTTCCGCCCCCTCTAAGTTGCCAGGTTGGATTTTACACTTTTCCAGACTAGCAACAGTTGAAAAACCGTCCACAATTAAATTAACCTGCGAAATAAATCTAGTAGAATTAAAAATATATACACACACAAACCATCCCACAGACATTTATCCATTTCAATGGGTGTTTAAAAAAATAAGGCGTAAAATGGTTACAGACCTGGCAACCCAGAGAGCAAAGAGCCAATCTCAGGCTCCCTCGCGCATCCTCCCTACTCCAACTGCGCTCATTGATTGGCTGAAACCAAACGACACCTGCTTGACTACACAAGGGCACTCCGTGGAGCAGGAAATAAATGACCTTTGCACCCTGTATAGTGAACCATCTAGACACACTAGAGAGCCGTTTGGGATTCAGCCTGTAATTGCAAACATTGCAAATGACTCAGCACAAATGAGGGAGGCGGGTGTTCCGGGTGTGAGAAAACGCCATACGGGAGGTTGTGGAAAGAAAAGTTCGACTTATCACTACTTTTATAAAAAGACATTTTGGATTTGCAGTTCATCTCCTGAGCACTTTTCAAACTCAGCAGCAGTGTTAATAAAGCTTTCCAGATGTTGCCAGCAGCCATATGAAGTTCCCAACCTCTCAAAGTTGCCACGTTGAATTACACTTCTAGACTAGCAACAGTTGAAAAACCGGCCACAATTAAATTAATCTGTGAAATAAATCTAGTAGAATTAAAAATACACACACACATACACACAAACCATCCCACAGACATTTATCCACTTTAATGTGTATTTTAAAAAGGGGAAGTATTGATCAAATATCTGGCGACCCAGAGAGCAACGAGCCAATCACAGGCTCCCTCGCGCATCCTCCCTACTCCAACAGCGCTCATTGATTGGCTGAAACCAAACGACACCTGCCTGCCTACACAAGGGCACTCCGTGGAGCAGGAAATAAATGACCTTTGCACCCTGTATCCATCTAGAGCGGGGCTTTTCAAAGTGTGGGAGAGTCAGCCCCCCCTCAGCGAGCAAAGAAACAACAGCGCCCCCCACCACAATTTTTGTTGCTGTACTTAATGTTCCATTCGTATTTTAAAAAATGGTTGTACACATTTTTTTTCTTTTACACATTTTAAACATCTGTGCTTTTTGAAAACATCTTTTTTACACATTTAAAACATATGAGCTTTATTAAAACATTTTTTTACACATTTTAAACGTGTTTTTTTTTACTTTTTTACACATTTTAAACATCTGTGCTCTTTAAAACATCTTTTTTTACACATTTTAAACATCTGTGCTTTTTAACATCTTTTAACACATTTTAAACATCTGTGCTTTTTTAAAACCTCGTTTTACACATTTTAAACATCTGTGCTTTTTTAAAACCTCGTTTTACACATTTTAAACATGTGCTTTTTTTAAAACCTCGTTTTACACATTTTAAACATCTGTGCTTTTTTTAAAACCTCGTTTTACACATTTTAAACATCTGTGCTATTTTTTAAAACCTCGTTTTACACATTTTAAACATCTGTGCTTTTTTTAAAACCTCGTTTTACACATTTTAAACATCTGTGCTTTTTTTAAAACCTCGTTTTACACATTTAAAACATAAGCTTTATTAAAACATCTTTTTTTTTACACATTTTAAACATAAGCTTTATTAAAACATCTTTTTTTACACATTTTAAACATGTGCTTTTTTAAAACCTTTTTTTTTACACATTTTAAACATCTGTGCTTTAAAACATCGTTTTACACATTTTAAACGTCTGTGCTTTTTTAAAAAACCATCTTGTTTTACACATTTTAAACATCTGTGCTTTTTAAAACATCTTTTTTACACATTTTAAACATCTGTGCTTTTTAAAACATCTTTTTTTACACATTTTAAACATCTGTGCTTTTTTTAAAACCTCATTTTACACATTTTAAACGTGCTTTTTTAAAACCTCGTTTTACACATTTTAAACGTGCTTTTTTTAAAACCTCGTTTTACACATTTTAAACATCTGTGCTTTTTGAAAACATCTTTTTTACACATTTAAAACATATGAGCTTTATTAAAACATTTTTTTACACATTTTAAATGTGGTTTTTTAAAAACTTTTTTACACATTTTAAACATCTGTGCTCTTTAAAACATCTTTTTTTTACACATTTTAAACATCTGTGCTTTTTAACATCTTTTAACACATTTTAAACATCTGTACTTTTTTAAAACCTCGTTTTACACATTTTAAACATCTGTGCTTTTTTAAAACCTCATTTTACACATTTTAAACATCTGTGCTTTTTTTAAAACCTCGTTTTACACATTTTAAACATCTGTGCTTTTTTTAAACCTCGTTTTACACATTTTAAACATCTGTGCTTTTTTTAAAACCTCGTTTTACACATTTTAAACATCTGTGCTTTTTTTAAAACCTCGTTTTACACATTTTAAACATCTGTGCTTTTTTTAAAAAACATCGTTTTACACATTTTAAACATCTGTGCTTTTTAAAACATCTTTTTTTACACATTTTAAACATGTGCTTTTTAAAACCTCGTTTTACACATTTTAAACATCTGTGCTTTTTTAAAACATCTTTTTTTTTACACATTTTAAACATCTGTGCTTTAAAACCTCGTTTTACACATTTTAAACATCTGCTTTTTTAAAACATCTTGTTTTACACATTTTAAACATGTGCTTTTTAAAACCTCGTTTTACACATTTTAAACATCTGTGCTTTTTTTAAACCTCGTTTTACACATTTTAAACATCTGTGCCTTTTTAAAACCTCTTTTTACACATTTTAAACATCTGTGCTTTTTAAAACATATTTTTTTACACATTTTAAACATCTGTGCTTTTTTTAAAACCTTGTTTTACACATTTTAAACATCTGTGCTTTTTTAAAATCTCATTTTACACATTTAAAACATGAGCTTTATTAAAACATCTTTTTTTTTTTTTTACACATTTTAAATATGCTTTTTAAAAACTTTTTTTTTTTACACATTTTAAACATCTGTGCTTTTTTTTAAAAACATCTTGTTTTACACATTTTAAAACACCTGTGCTTTTTTAAAACCTCTTTTTTTTACACATCTGTGCTTTTTTGTAAAAACATCTTGTTTTACACATTTTAAACATCTCATAGCATCGTTAGCTAGCACCTCTTAGCAGACAACACACTGTGGCAGTGGAGCATCTTCAGATCCAGTCCATGAAAATCCAAACTTTAAATAATCGTGCTCATATTTCCTTCTTTTTTTGCTTGGTCCAGACTCTGTCTCCTCACTCACTGCAGCTTTAGGTACTAAAAATCGATCCATTTTGTCTCTGGCAAAGGCTAGCTGCAGTTTGCTAAATGTCCGCAATAGTAACTTATTCTGGTTTATTTTTCCTCACATTGCGCCCCCCCTGAAGAACTCTGGCGCCCCCTAGGGGAGGCGTGCCCCACACTTTGAAAAGCCCTGGCCTAGACACACTAGAGAGCCGTTTGGGATTCAGCCTGTAATTGAAAACCATTGCAAATGACTCAGCACAAACGAGAAACAAAAAAGGTGTTTGGGTTTTTTTTGCCTTTATTCAGATCAAAGCTGACAAAAGTGAAAATAAAATAACACGCATAAATCACAATAATTTTGAATAATAAATGCTATAGTCTTTCTGAAAAAAAGTTACTAATAATAATGATGCAAATACAGATGAATTAACATCTCTAGCTCCATATCAAACTCACACACACTCACACAATGAGTTGCCATTTTATCTTCCATATAGATCAGACTGTACACAATCTGTAACTACACAGTTTGCGCATACATGCATCCCCCCAGGCCATTAGAGGATACGGACCACCGCAGGACCACCGCCGATCAGATCTGTGCGTTTCCTATAGCACGTGTCTTATGATACAATGTGTTCGATACAACATTGTTCGATATTCCTGCTGGATCGAGAACCAGCCAACAGTGGAAGTGTGATCGTAAACTGACCGTGATAAACGGATCAGCTTCAGTCTCTCTGTAAGATGGAACGACAAGTTCAGTGTACACAGCATTCAAAACCCCATCACTGGAGCTGACCTGATCTGATCCAAATCATACCAGTATGATTTTAACCCGCCACCATGCCCGTGTCAGTACTGTGCTAAGAATGATCCACCACACGCAACAGTATCTGATCAGTTGTGGTCCTGAGGCGTTCGTTTACCATCAAGGAACTGACAAATTGTGCATGACAGATATGCTACAGTTTCTAACTCGATATCTGCAAAAGCAACTCCGCATACATATACACATGCTTACGCATTCACACCACTTTCTATATTCTTGATTATAAACTCTTAGTCATTTAACAAAATTTAGAGGGCAAAGCCAGCTGATAAAACGTTCCTCACATGCTTTAAGCCATTAACGTGAAACTAAAATCTGCTGCTCATGTTTATAATCTTTATCTAAAGAAAAATATCTTTGCTTGTTTAACATGCAATCTTTGTTTATAGACTTGAGAAAAGACCCGCCCCTCAAGTAGTCTCACCATAGCCCTGTTAGTCATTGAAATTAAAATATAATACAATTGTATAAATCTAGATTTCTGTAACATTTTCACACAACAATAGTGATAAATTCAAAGCAAAAACACGTTAAAAAACAAAAAACAAAAATGCACCCAGGTGTGGTGTGTATGATTCAAGGGTATGTGCTGGTATTGTTCAGAGGTCCACTGTGCAATGTGGGACAGAGGAGAAGAAAAATCGGGGGGGGGAAAAAACCCCAAGGTTTTGTCCAGGAGCTCCGACTCAGATCTTTGTAATTTTTTCACCAACAACGACTGGGTTTTCTTTCCTGATTTTCTCAGCACCGTCAGTTTTATAGTCAAAGGTGCAATTATGGACGTCAGAGTATCGGTGAATACCACAGAACATATTTCCACAGCGGCAGTCAAAACCTGAAACATACAGAGACATAGGAATGAGCAGATGCTTTGATTAAAAAAGAGATTTGTGAGACTGAACCCAAATCAGAGCGCATACAGTACAGTGCAAAAGTCTTAGGTACATGCAATGAAATGCTGTAGAGCAAAGATGCCTTAATTTAATGAAAACGTTTCTACATTTAAAAAAAAAAAAAGCTCAATAAGCAGTAAGGCATGAAAAAAAGTCAATGTTTGGTGAGACGACCCTTTGCCTTTTTTTTTTTTAAAGGAAAGAAGGAAAAAAAAAAGCAGGCTCAGGTACAGGGAGTGCAGTTTTATAAGGAACTGAGCATCTTACAGAACCAGCCGCAGTTCTTCTGGACACTGTCGCATTTCCTTCTCATTTTTGCAGCAAAACCCAGTAGTTTTCGTTATGCATTTTGTCTGAAAAGTGGTCCGTCGTGTCATACGCTGCTTTCTTTATCAACATTTTTTTTTCCCCTGTAACATTTAATTTTGTGCTGGAAAATGAATGTTTGGAAATCTAAAAAGTCTTTTTGTGCTGGTTCATAATGCAGAAGTCATAAAAGTCTAAAACAACGTTTGTACAAATTAAAAAAATAAAAATAAAAAAAAGGCGTCCAAGACTTGTGCGTAGTACGGTATATATTAATGTTAAGAGCCTCATGCAAGAACCCAGCAGTGGTAATCTGGCAGCCATGATAATAGCTTACCACTCACTGCCAAAATTCTAAGGTTCCTGATGATGAAATCTGGAACTGTTACCCCACTAACGCTATACTATTAAGCAATATCTCAAAAGTGCAGTTATATTGAATATTGGCAGGGCTGTGAATCAGTCAGTCATAGGTACAAGGCCACAGGTCCTGATATTCAGTACAACCACATGACTGCAAGTGCAATATTGCTTTTATACAGCAGTTTTATAAACAGGAAATTAATATCCAGTAACTGACATTTCAGACACAATATGGCCAAATAACACGTTTATTTTTGCTCTATGAACAGAAACGGATCCCGAAGCTGCCAAACGCACACTTTGCCTGTCAGCTAGCTAGCTCACAATGATTTGTACATTCCCATTAATGGTGGATCTGGTGAAACTGGCATCCCTTCCTCTGCCGAACTTTCATATTTTAAGTTAGAATTTATATTGGTGAAAAATTCATTCGCCATGGTCATTGATAATGTCGCTAACACTACTGTAGCAATGGTTTCAGTGGGACTGTTGACAGAAGAGCAGTTATACTAAATAAGCACTTGTGGAACACTGCTTTTCCGGTCAAATTAGCGGACTGGAACTCAATTCTGATTGGTCAGGAATGTTGATAACTTTTCTATTACAGCAACACTGACAGTAGTTCTGTCTACAAGACAAAACGCATGTTTTTTAAGAAAGAAAGAAAGAAAGAAAGAAAGAAAGAAAGAGAGAAAGAGAGAGGCACAGATGGGGAATAGAAAATAAGCAGGGGGTAGATGAATTACAATGACATGTATACATATTAAGAGACAGGGCCAGATCCAGGGTTTAGAAACATTTCAGTCCTTTTTGTTTCACTTGCCCATATTCTTTTCTCCACATCGAGACAGAGCAGAAGCCTTCTCATACAAGTGTGCAATAAACATTGAGAGGGTACGTCAAATAGGACATTAAAGTGCATATCACGGGTAAATGCAGGAGCAAGATCAATGTAACTCTCCCATTTTATATTAAACTTTGGTCAAATATCTAACATTCTGTGCAATTTTTTTTACCTTGCACAATACCAGAAAAATTCAGTTGAAATCAAGCCATTTGAGGCGAATTGGTCCACCTCTGCAAAAACTTGGCATTTGGATTTCCCAGCAAACATTGATTTTCATGACGTCGCGTGCGGGACGCCTCCTTCTGAATCCTACATCAGCGCTGGTTTGTTTATGAGAAAACGACCTGGTGGTTTTCTGCAAATTTCTTCAACATTACAGCCCTCTCAATATATTTCTGAGAAAGGGGCAAGTAAGAAAGAGTAGGAGGCAGAGGTTAAGCCAGGGATCCCAGCAGTAATTGAAAAAAATGGAGGAATGTAAGAAACTATCAGCATGGGTCAAGGGGGCTGCAAGCCCTTTGCGGGGTGCAGGGTCAGCGCCCCTGCTGGGGGTACAGGAGGCAAAGCCCCCTAAAGCTGTTGAGATCTTAACATTTAAAAGATGCTATAGAATACATTTTTTTACATAGATTTAACATAGAAAAGCAACAGAATTTAACAATAATGTGTCTCTATTTGATGCCATATTTTGTAATCTATGACATAAGTGGCAAAAAAAAAAAAAAATTATAAAAATTAGATGAAAATGTAGCTTTGAAGAATATACTTGCCTAAATATTCCACTGATTGTTATAACAATAGCATCCATAGTTCATCTCATTTGTTTATTTTTTTGTTTTTAGTTAATGTCAATACTAGTCTAATACAAGCCACATTCATTTTTTCAAAAATCATGAATATGAGCAGAAATGAATGATTCAGTAATATTAGATATATACATATGCACAGCAAATACTGGAGATATTTGATTTAAACCTTTCTCTTTTTGAAAGGTTTCACTGCAGAGGAGTTTAATGCTCTTTTCTGGGGTGCATTCTGCGATCTTTCCTCCAGTTTTCTCTGCTTTTGTTTCTCTGATCTTTCCTTCTGCTTTTTCTGATCTTCCTGCAGTGCTCTTTTTGGTAGTTTCTTGGCTACTCTGTTCACATGAGCTTTTGTTTCAAGTTCTGTATTCACCACATTCATTAATCTCTTCTTGGATTCAACTTCCTCTCTGGCTAAGCGCAACTACGCTTTCCACGACATATTGAATGAAGTTCAACACATTAGAAACAAAAGCACGAACGGAGTTAAAACACGTTTTCTAGCAAATGGGCGCAGCCGTATTGTTTTCTCGTTCTATCACATACAGTCTCGCGGCATTTACATCAATTTAACTTCCGAGTGTTCCCGAATGTCAACGAGAACTAGGGTATTAGGCAGAAAAAGAAATTTACCAGTCAAAAATAATATTTTATATAATCCTGATAAGCGCCGCAGGTGCGAAGACGAGCGCCGCAGGCGCGAAGTCCCTCTAGGGGGGTCTGGGGGCATGCCCCCCCAGAAAATTTTTGAAATTTAGACTTCATTTCCTGCATTCTAGGACATTTTCAGGGTGAAATGGCGTGTAATTTTTGATCAGAAATATTGCATATTTTTACTTTGTATTTTTTTCAGTTTCACTCCTGAATGTATCAGATGTATGTATGGTGTTTGATTTGGTAACAAAAGTGAAAAGAAAATAAACAACAATGAATTGTATATAATCTTTTGATCTAGTTACAGTATTTAATACAACAGTATTCTATTTTACCATACCCCAATGAAACCCCCTTGTTAATCAATGTATCACACATACCTTTTCTGTCTTTTTGTGGAAAAACGAATCAGTTTTTGTCACATTCAATTTGGGGCGTTTGTTGGGATTCATCTTGATCCAGAAGAGTGAGTCAGCAAAAAAAAATGCGGTTCTCCCGCCAAGAAAGAGGAAACTACAACGCAGGGTGTTTGGCAATTTTCGACCAATCAGAATTCGCGATTTATTCAGTCCGCATGTTACAAGATTCAGTGCGGGCCAAAATGGCGGAAACGATGAAATATTCTGATTTTTCATTTCAAGTTTTCAGTATTTTTCGTATTAAACTGTGTTTCTTACGATTTGTAAATGATGGCGGAACCACACACGGACTGGCCATCGGGAGTAGCGGGAGTTTTCCCAGTGGGCCGGTGGTTCAGTGTGGGCCAGCGGAGAAAAAAAAAAAAAACAGTTGCGCGCTGGGCTTTAATATGATAAGCAATGTTAACAGTTTCTTTAACAAACTGTTAACATTGCTTATCATATTAAAGGCCAGCGCGCAACTGTAATAAGCAATGTTAACAGTTTGTTAAAGAAACTGTTAACATTGCTTATCATATTAAAGGCCAGCACGCAACTGTTTTTTTTTTTTTTTCTCCGCCGGCCCACACTGAACCACCAGCCCACCGGGAAAACTCCCGCTACTCCCGATGGCCAGTCCGTGTGTGGGCGGAACATAACTGGATTTATCGGATGACATGTGGGAGTATTCATGTGCGAAAATTTTCGGCATTATTGTCCGTTTCAGTATCCGTCTGTGTGTATACTTGCCCGTTGAAATCGGCAATCGCCCGTCAAATTTACGGGTGGACGGGTCTCTGCCTAATACCTTAACGAGAACAAACGAAGCTGACGAAAACATCGCTAAACAAGCAAACCAAATCAGAACGTATTCTGCTGGTCATTTTACTTAAACATTTTTAACGGATATACAAGAGATTTAAAAAAAAAAAAGAAAAAAAACACCTTTGGCTAGAAAAATAGCGGAATTCCGCTAAATAGCAGACATCTGGGATCCATGTTAAGCGTAAGCTGAGCAGAGGCTGCGTTAGCCGGCGCGATGTATAAAAAAGAGGGGGGTCCGGGGGTCATGCCCTGGAAAACTTTGAAAATGTAGATGTTAAATGGTGAATTCTGAGTGATCCTGAATGCAAAATTTTATTTTTATGAAGTAAAAACTTATGAATTTCAATTCTTTGAAAAACCACTGTGAGTAGCCGGCAATGGAGCGTTTGTAGGCGGCAAACTCGCCGGTTGCCGGCAGTTATTGAGAGAACTGACGTTATCGTGTAATTATTAAAATGGTTAACAGATGTATCGTAGGAGGGTGTAGCAACACCAATCTTGATGGGATTAGCACTCATCGTTTTCCAAAAGAGCGGACAGTGAGAGAGAAATGGGAGCGCTTGGTCTACACAGGCTGTGCACTGAAACCGCATAAAGCTTGCGAAGCCTGCTCACGCTTCCGCAGGTGACGTCACGAATCTGGCTCCAGACTCCCTTGGGATTTTTCCAGACGTCTCATCTCATCTCATTATCTCTAGCCGCTTTATCCTGTTCTACAGGGTCGCAGGCAAGCTGGACTACGGGCGAAAGGCGGGGTACACCCTGGACAAGTCGCCAGGTCATCACAGGGCTGACACATAGACACAGACAACCATTCACACTCACATTCACACCTACGCTCAATTTAGAGTCACCAGTTAACCTAACCTGCATGTCTTTGGACTGTGGGGGAAACCGGAGCACCCGGAGGAAACCCATGGGGACACGGGGAGAACATGCAAACTCCACACAGAAAGGCCCTCGCCGGCCACGGGGCTCGAACCCGGACCTTCTTGCTGTGAGGCGACAGCGCTAACCACTACACCACCCTTTTCCAGACGTGTTTTATTTTTTTCTGCTGTAGACAGATGGCCTTGTGCAAAATTACCCTTCTGGATGAGTGTGTAAAGGGACATACTTTCATATTAAAAAAAAAAAAAAGAATTTGGTCCAGGATATGCACTTTAAGGGGCATCCATTATGTCTGGAATAATATTTTCTAATCTTTGTGATTATTGAAGCATATAGTCCAAGTTTAAAATCGATATCGATCTGTATGAACTGCATGCAGATTTATCTTTGCCCACCTTGGGAATTACAGAGATGATGGCATGTCTCCAGGAAGCTGGTGTTTCTCCTCCATTAAGTGTAAAATTAAAGCATTTCAATAATTTTGGTGATAGTAACTCTCTAAATGTTTGATACCATTCTGCAGAGTATCCATCCTCACCTGGCATTTTATTTGTTTTGAGTCTCGAGAAGGCATTATCCAGCTCTTTGTGTTATTTCATTCATCATTATTTTATTCTGTTCTGATCCAATGGATGGTAAATCCACTGAGTTCAGAAAATGTATAACGCTCAAAGAATCAGCTCCTTTCGGTTGTGCGTACAAATCTTTATAGTAATTTTCAAAAGAGTTTTGTATTTCTTTTAATTTATGACGTACTTTTCCAGATCATGTGCCCTTAATTTTATGGATGGACCTTTCCTCCTGTTGCCTTCTCATCCTCCAGGCTAACAGCTTTTTAGCTCTTGGCCCATTATCGTAGTACCTTTGTTTGATAAACTTAGCCTTCATCTTCTCATGACTATCATATTTTGTTTTATTTGATCTAATAATTTGCAATCATTAAAGTTCCATGTGTTTCAATTCTAGTTTTTTTTAGTTCCTGCAACAAGTCTTTTATTTGCTTCCGTTTCTCCCTCTGTTTAATTGAGGACCACAATATAAAAGTTTTCCTCTTATTACTGCCTTGGCAGCGTCCCATACGGTACCTGGAGACACTTCATCAGTATCATTTTGTTCTAAATATTCTTTAAATTCCTTTTGAATGTATTGATCGCACAAAGGATCATTTAATAAGCTTGCGTTGAGCCTCCATGTCGTATTTTTGGCTTCGGTGTCCAGATGTAGGGATAAATATACACCTGCGTGGTCTGAGATGTCTTTGACTCCTATTTGACACTTTAAAATTCTGTCTTTCTGAATTAAACATGAAAAAGTAGTCAATTCAGGAATGTACGTTATGAGGGCGGGAGAAAAAGGTAAACTGCCTTGCTGTTGGGTTTAATTCCCTCCATACAGCCATCATACCTGCTTCTAGGAGAAGTTTCTTAACAGTGACTGTCTCAGGATTAATTCTCTGTTACATTAGTGGAGTCAAGGGAGGGTTGTACAGTGGGGCAAAAAAGTATTTAATCAGTCACCAATTGTGCAAGTTCTCCCACTTAAAAAGATGAGAGAGGCCTGTAATTTTCATCATAGGTACACTTCAACTATGAGAGACAAAATGAGAAAAAAAAAAATCCAGAAAAATCACATTGTCTGATTTTTAAAGAATTTATTTGCAAATTATGGTGGAAAATAAGTATTTGGTCAATAACAAAAGCTCATCTCAGTACTTTGTTTTATACCCTTTGTTGGCAATGACAGAGGTCAAACGTTTTCTGTGAGTCTTCACAAGGTTTTCACACACTGTTGCTGGTATTTTGGCCCATTCCTCCATGCAGATCTCCTCTAGAGCAGTGATGTTTTGGGGCTGTCGCTGGGCAACACAGACTTTCAACTCCCTCCAAAGATTTTCTATGGGGTTGAGATCTGGAGACTGGCTAGGCCACTCCAGGACCTTGAAATGCTTCTTACGAAGCCACTCCTTCGTTGCCCGGGCGGTGTGTTTGGGATCATTGTCATGCTGAAAGACCCAGCCACGTTTCATCTTCAATACCCTTGCTGATGGAAGGAGGTTTTCACTCAAAATCTCACGATACATGGCCCCATTCATTCTTTCCTTTACATGGATCAGTCGTCCTGGTCCCTTTGCAGAAAAACAGCCCCAAAGCATGATGTTTCCACCCCCATGCTTCACAGTAGGTATGGTGTTCTTTGGATGCAACTCAGCATTCTTTCTCCTCCAAACACGACAAGTTGAGTTTTTACCAAAAAGTTCTATTTTGGTTTCATCTGACCATATGACATTCTCCCAATCCTCTTCTGGATCATCCAAATGCTCTTTCGCAAACTTCAGACGGGCCTGGACATGTACTGGCTTAAGTGGGGGGACACGTCTGGCACTGCAGGATTTGAGTCCCTGGCGGCGTAGTGTGTTACTGATGGTAGCCTTTGTTACTTTGGTCCCAGCTCTCTGCAGGTCATTCACTAGGTCCCCCCGTGTGGTTCTGGGATTTTTGCTCACCGTTCTTGTGATCATTTTGACCCCACGGGGTGAGATCTTGCGTGGAGCCCCAGATCGAGGGAGATTATCAGTGGTCTTGTATGTCTTCCATTTTCTAATAATTGCTCCCACAGTTGATTTCTTCACACCAAGCTGCTTACCTATTGCAGATTCAGTCTTCCCAGCCTGGTGCAGGTCTACAATTTTGTTTCTGGTGTCCTTTGACAGCTCTTTGGTCTTGGCCATAGTGGAGTTTGGAGTGTGACTGTTTGAGGTTGTGGACAGGTGTCTTTTATACTGATAACGAGTTCAAACAGGTGCCATTAATACAGGTAACGAGTGGAGGACAGAGGAGCCTCTTAAAGAAGAAGTTACAGGTCTGTGAGAGCCAGAAATCTTGCTTGTTTGTAGGTGACCAAATACTTATTTTACCGAGGAATCTACCAATTAATTCATAAAAAATCCTACAGTGTGATTTCCTGGATTCTTTCCCCCCATTCTGTCTCTCATAGTTGAGGTATACCTATGATGAAAATTACAGGCCTCTCATCTTTTTAAGTGGGAGAACTTGCACAATTGGTGGCTGACTAAATACTTTTTTGCCCCACTGTAATTGTATATTCCAGTCTCCACCACAAATGAGGACCCCAGCAGCCTCTTCAGCAATCAAATCAAATATTTTCTTTGCAAATGTTTTGTCATTACCTGGGCGTCTATACACATTTAATAAATGTTACCTGTTTGTGATCAATGTAACCTTTTACTAGAATGCATCTCCCCTCAGTATCCTTGATCTGCTTTGAGATCTGGAATGTAACTTTGTTAGAGCTTTATATTATAACTCCTCTTTTGTCCATATTCCTAAAATGAGTAATATGCATTTTTAAAACCCAAGTGTTTGAACTTTTCATGCTCTTTATCACTAAGGTGAGTCTCCTGCCAAAAAAAAATATGTTGCTTTTCTCCTTTCATTTTAGTAAATCAGCTTGCTCCTTTTGATAGGATTTTGCAGACCGTTAACATTTAGGGTAATTACTTTGTACTTCTGATTCAACATTCTACCTCTTAATTCTAAATGCATGTATTTTCCCCCTCCCTTAACCTAAACATGCAAATAAACATCTGTGCTGAACAAAACAACCAAATAAAAATAACCTCCGACAGTGAAGTGAAATAACACCTTCTGATCGGGGAGGGCCCCTCCAGATGCATCCTAGCATCGTCCTATAAGCGATTCTAGTACACACAATTAGTGGTTTTGGTGCAGTTTCAGTCACCCAGAGAAACAGTCCAACCAGTATTACCATAATATTGAGCTAAGAACTCATTCCCATAACCATGTTACTCTTACAGAGAAATCTATAACATTCAACCAATGTTCAATCAAAAACCAAAACACCCTCACAGGTGACAGTTCTAATAAATGTCTTTGAAATCATTATAATCATGGGGCGGCATGGTGGTGTAGTGGTTAGCACTGTCGCCTCACAGCAAGAAGGTCCGGGTTCGAGCCCCGTGGCTGGCGAGGGCCTTTCTGTGTGGAGTTTGCATGTTCTCCCCGTGTCCGCGTGGGTTTCCTCCGGGTGCTCCGGTTTCCCCCACAGTCCAAAGACATGCAGGTTAGGTTAACTGGTGACTCTAAATTGACCGTAGGTGTGAATGTGAATGGTTGTTGGTTTCTGTGTGTCAGCCCTGTGATGACCTGGCGACTTGTCCAGGGTGTACCCCGCCTTTCACCCGTAGTCTGCTGGGACAGGCTCCAGCTTGCCTGCGACCCTGTGGGACAGAATAAGCAGCTGCAGATAATGGATGGATAATTATAATCATTACTAATTATAGCATTCCTCTCATTATCACTCACGAGTGCACCTCAGGTCATGCTCTCCTGGAGCGTGATAGCTCGCTGGAATCTCCGGAGCTTCTCTTTAGCTCGCTCAAAGTCTGTAGCCCAGTTCCGACGTCTTACGGACCCGCTGACCTCCCATGCGTTTTCTCCCAGTTTTTTTGTGGGGTGTCACAGCTGTCTGTGGTGCGTCGGTGGGTGTAACGCCCTCATCGGTTTCTTCGCCAGCTGTTAGTATCCCCTTCTTCAGCATATCCTCCGTCGCCTCTTCTGCATTGTCGTACATGATGGGTCCTTCTTCATAAAAGACTCGGAGTTTTGCAGGTGCGGGTGTTTGGAATCCGAGTCCCTGTTTTTTTAACACCTTCCTCGATGGCGCATATTCCTTCCTCCTTTTTATAATTTATGCTGGGTAGTCGTTGTGGAAGTACACTCTTTCCATTGAGATGTATCTTTTTTTTTCCATGCGGTGTTCAGCACCAGTTCCTTGGTTTTATATGTGAGGAAACAAGCAATCTCGGGGCGGCTTGTGCTGGAGGTTTTGGTCCAAGTGACCGGTGACAGCGTTGTATTTTAAGGTCAACGTCCGGGAGTTGCAACTCTGACTTAATGAATTTCTCCAGAAACTCACATGGATCATTCCGTTCCTCTCCCTCGGGAATCCCGAAGATACGGAGGTTATTTCTGCGGGAGCACGTTTCTAAACCTGAGAACTTAAGACACAATATGCTCTTGTTCCTTGAAAGCCTGAAGAAGCGCATCCTTCGCGTTAACATTCCACTCTTCCACCTCAGCCACACGGTTCTCTACTTCATCCATCCTAGTCTCTGTGTTCTTAAGTTCTGCACCGATCTCGCTCAGTTTCTGGTTAACTTCTCTAAAGTTCCCAAGCTCTTCCTTCATGTCTCTTTTGATTGCCCCACAAAATCTGCTCAGTTCCCTTATCATGTCCAAGTGTCCTGCTTTTATGTCAGCACGGATAGCGCCTATGCTAGCTTGCAGGGCATCCATCATAGCATTGCGCATTAGCTCCACCTGTATCGACTTCATCGATGTCTCCTGTTGCCATATCTTCATTTTTCTCACTATTATTTGGACTCGTTGTGGTCTTAGCTTTTCTTAATTGGTATTTCCCCATAGGAATTTCACCGATATCAACCTGTTAATTACTCTAAAGCAGGGGAAATGTCAGACTGTTCTGGGAGCTCTCGAACTACACCATCAACCAGATCGCCGCCATACCCAGAAGTCCGACAAAATGCAGGTTTAAATTATATTCATGGACTCTTTAACTTTTCATGTTTCTATAATAAACACAGGGATTTGTATACTAGATGTACTGTATGAAGATATGTAATTGTTGATAAGGTGTTAAAGTTTTCTGTCATGAAACATTTACAGAAGAAGTCTCAAGGGGCAGCACAGTGGTGTAGTGGTTAGCACAGTCACCTCATAGGTTCTGGGTTTGAACCTCACAGCCAATGGGGGCATTTTTGTTTGGAGTTTGCATGTCCTCCCCGTGTCTGTGCTACGGTTTCCCCCACAGTTCAAAGACATGTAGGTTAGGTAAAATACAAGACCGTGCATACTTGGTACTGGTTCCAAGCCTGGATAGGTCGGGGAGGGTTGCATCAGGAAGGGCATCCGTTGTAAAACCTATACAAAATCAAATATGCGGAACAGATCCGCTGTGGCGACCCCTAATGAATGGGAACAGCCAAAAAAAAAAAAAGTAGTAGTAGTAGTAGTAGTAGTCTCAAGTGTCAGAACTTTGTAACGTTCGGAAGAAAAGCTGCAAATTTATGCTTTCCAATTTAAAAAAAAAGGCTTCAGAACAGAGGACTTTGGTTCAATAAGGAGAAAAACATTTTTTTAGACACACTGGTGAAGGAATGTGAGAACTGGGGGGGACGACATCATAACTAATTTGCATAAAAACAGTTCACCACTGTTCGTTGCCAGATCTTTGTTGCTTTGTTGCTTTCTAGTATGAACACAGGACCAGAGATTTGTTAAGACAAATCTAGATTTACAAAAAAAAAAAAAAATTTAAATAAATGAATTAAATAAATAAATAAATAAATAAATAAAGACAAATAAGATGTTCAGGGCGGCACGGTGGTGTAGTGGTTAGCGCTGTCGCCTCACAGCAAGAAGGTTCTGGGTTTGAGCCCCGTGGCCGGTGAGGGCCTTTCTGTGCGGAGTTTGCATGTTCTCCCCGTGTCCGCGTGGGTTTCCTCCGGGTGCTCCGGTTTCCCCCACAGTCCAAAGACATGCAGGTTAGGTTAACTGGTGACTCTAAATTGACCGTAGGTGTGAATGTGAGTGTGAATGGTTGTCTGTGTCTATGTGTCAGCCCTGTGATGACCTGGCGACTTGTCCAGGGTGTACCCCGCCTTTCACCCGTAGTCAGCTGGGATAAAGGGTTAAATTATTTGGTTTGAGATAAACAATTCAATCCTTGTTATGCTGCTGCAATTTTTGCTAGACTTTAAGGTCTTATTTTACCTCTGCCAAGGAGGTTGTTTTCAGTGAGGTTTGTTTATCTGTCTGCCTGTAAAAAAGACTGCACAAAACCCACCAACCCGATTTCCATGAAATTTGGTGGAAAGGTATAGTATGGGCCAAAGAAGAACACATACAACTTTGGAGCGGGTCCGAGTCACGGGGTGGATCCATGAATTTCGTTCCACTTTGTGAGATAAAGCATTTGTTTGTTTTATCTGTAACCGCTTATCCCGTGTGGGGTCACGGGGGGGCAAGCTAGAGCCTATCCCAGCTGACCATGGGCGAGAGGCAGGGCACACCCTGGACAAGTTGCTAGCTCATCACAGGGCTGACACACACAAACAACCATTCACACTCAGTCAATTTAGAGCCACCAGTTAACCTAACCTGCATATCTTTGGACCGTAGGAGGAAACCCACGCAGACACAGAAAGGCCCTTGTCGGCCACTGGGTTCAAACCCAGAACCTTCTTGCTGTGAGGCGACAGTGCTAACCACTACACCACCGTGCCGCAGATAAAGTATTTGGCCTTGGCATAAGTCTGTGCGCCATCTGCAAGCCATCTTAAAACCCAGTAGATGGCAGTAAAGTTCAACAGTGACAAAACATAGCTGACATAGAAATACGATGACTCCGTATTACAATCCACATTCACAGTTGCCAGTAATCCTCTGGGATACACATGTAGACGATTTGCTCAAACGTAAAAACAGAAAGCAGGTGTCGTGGAGCACTCGGGGACAATGGTTTCAAAATATATGTCTTTATGTGAAAAACAGACTGAGGAATCATTGCTAGCAAGTATGACTCATTCAGACATAAAAGTAGTTACGGTTGCAGATTTGCATATCATAGAAGAGTTGACTATTGCCCTTGGTGGGTGGGTGGGGTGGGGTCTGTGTTCAAGTGCCCTTCTAGTTCTTACATTGTGATGTAGCTCAAACTTCAAAAACTTGTCTTTATGTCAAATTCACAGGTGCCATATATGTTGCTAGTTAATAACGAATAGAAACCTGGGATAAAATCGTTATGCAAATAACAGCATGCTAACTGGATTCCGTTCACCATTAGTCATGCTAGCTTTTATGAATAAAATATTTTCCAGAGAGAACTGAGAGACGATGTTTACAATATGAATCCCAAATATTAATTAGAAACGAGGAGGACTTTGTCATTTCGACAAGTTGCTACATGTACTGTACATGTAAACGTCTCTTACCCGTCAAGCCCAATTTCTTGCGGCAGGTGAAGCAGCGGTTCTTTTTGGGTTTGGATTTGTCTGGCTCGGGGGTGGCTGGCTGTGTGGATTCGTCTGATCCTGAACCGGAGGACAAGAATAAAAAAAAACATTCAGAGTGAGAAACATTTTCTCTCCTTTATCTTTATGGTTAATGAATAGGGCAACTAATACAGTCATTACACACAGACAGGCCAATATTAAATTCATCAGATGTCGAGTTTTAAAGTGATAAAACGACAGCAATTTTTTTTCATAAATTATCCGAATAACAATAATACCGAGTAAAATTATAGGGATTATAATTTAGTCCATTATTGTTCAGCTCTGGAATATCATGGTAGTTATAATTAACATTAACAAGAAATGGAAGACTGAGCCTCTACATGGGAGTCTGACAAACTGAATATCTTCAGTAATTATGCTGAATCTATTCAGGGTTAACATCTCTTCTTCAAAACTGTGGTTATATTTCAGGGAGGGTGAGAGAGTTGAGGGAAGCTTATTTCTAATTTTGATTCGCACATAGAAACACCAAGTCCTAATGTGTGGTCAATATTGAATTTGCCACAGAAACTAACAGTAAGAAACTTGCTTAAAAACTAGCATGGCCTTAAGGCCTCTGCATGCTCTTGCGACAAGGCTTTTGCAGATAGCTTTTCGCAGACAGTTGTAATTTATCGTTGAGCGGGGAGTAATAGGCGTGCGCGATGTTATTCACTGCCACAACGCAAGGGGGCGCGAAGTTGCGAAATCGCTAGGAGTAGTTGGTGGGTGTGGTTAGTGGAGTGTTTATCCTCCGGTTACTTATAATGACTAGAACTGGAGTCGTATAGATGTACGTACTTCCTCGATCAACCGCTCTTCGTGCTGCTCCATCTTCGCTCGTGTTTTTAAAAATGGCAGTCGTGAAAACAAACCAAACCGGGAAAGTAGGGAAGCAGAAGTGCGTGTACAGCGGATGTAGAGTGGACCAATCAGAGCCCTCTTGTCTGCAAGGCTTCTGCGGTGGTCACAATTTTTGGGAGGTGCACGCAGAGCGTCTGCGAAGGGGGGGCTACGCAGACGCCATCTGCGAGGACTAGGTTGTCAGCATAAATCGGCCTTTAAGTAAAACTCAACATGCATGGACTTAGGAAATCATATAACCTAAGGAAAAGCGGCAGCCATCACCTTCAAATAAGTTCCAACAGATTTAAGAAGTCTTATGTAGACAGACTCATTTTTAAGTAGAAATTGTAAACAGGATATTTTTAGCATTTCTGGCGGGTTTTGTGTGCGTTGTCTACATTATAATGTTTTTAGTTGTTTAATGTTTGTAACTTGTGTGTCCACCTTAAGAAATAAAGATTACATGACACAAGGACTAGGACTGATACCCCTTTTCCACCAAATCAGTTCCAGGGCTGGTTTGGGGCCAGTGCTGGTGCTGGTTCACAACTCGTTCAACTTGCGAGCCAGCTGAGAACCAGCTTGCTTTTCCATCGCTCGCAGTGCTAAGAGAAGCCACGTCATTACGTCGCTGTATACGTCAGTGTATACGTCATTACGTTGCTGTATACGTCAGTTACGTCGCTACGTTTGCATAAACCTTGGCGCAAATATCAAAGCAAAAACAACGCGGAAGAAGCAGCAGCAGCAACAACAACAATAATAATAAATGACTTCGCGTTTGTACAGCTGCTGCTTCTCGTCGCTTAAAAATGGCGATCTTTCGCGGTCTTGTTATTGTTGTCGGTCTTAACAACTCCGTCCCCCCGCTGACGTAAGCGGTTCTTTCCTCTGGCCCAGCAGAGAGTTGGTGCTAGCCTGGAACCGGTTTTTCTGGCCCCAGAGCCAGTTCTTTGTCAGTGGAAACAGAAAACCCGGTTCCAAACTAAGCACTGGCCCCGAACCAGCCCTGGAACTGCTTTGGTGGAAAAGGGGCATCAGAGAAATAACAGTGTCCGAGTGCGTGACATCAGATTTCAGCAATAGAGAGGGCAGGATCTATTCAGTAATAATTACCTCCCAACTTCTGCCAGATATATACCGTTTTGAATAGGTGCAGGCCTACTATGAATAGGTCCAAAAATTTTTGGGAATTTCCCAGAAAGATAAAACGAGGATTCTGCAGCTTGCCAGTGGACTTTGGGCATGTGTTGGACCTTCCTCAACTCAAAGGCAAACAAACATAAGAGCAGATTGTCTGTGTGAGAGGGTGCAGGAAACACAGGGAGGCATTTTTATGGCTATCAGCTGACTTGCACGCGCGCGCTCTCTCCCTCTCTCCAACCTGTGTGAGTGAGTGAGTGCCGAACTGCTGTAAACACTGTTCCATTCTTGGAACGGGAGACATGGTGTGTGTGTGTGTGTACCTGTTACTTCTTGTGTTTTTGGCTCTACTTGGACTGAAGCTCCTGAAGCTTCCTCCTCTTGTGCGACTCCTGTGGGAGTAACCGTGGAGGATGATGCAGACAGAGATTCGTCTAAACTGCTCAAGTTCGACACGGCAGGCACTGACACTACAGAAAAACAAACAACAAACACATTTGAAGTTAGCTCGTTAGGTAACTAGTCGCTCAGCTTGCATCGCTGGGCCAAAAGCTGGAAGACAATGTTTTGTTGTGCCACAAACTCTACTGGCCAAGTACTGCTGGCTAACAAAAATAAATAAATAAATAAAGAAAGAAAGAAAGAAAGAAAGAAGGGGGGGCTAGGGGCTTGGTTACACCCCAACTCCCCTATAAGGGAAGTGTTGGGGGGGGGGGGGGGGGGGGGTTTGTTCACCCTTTCTTCACTTTCACTTTTGTGGAACCAAGAATAACACCATCAGCCACTGAACATATACTGTACATCCTCAATCATGTTTAGCAAAACCAAACAGGGCATATAACCACAAACACCTCATACCAATTGTCATGCATGGTGGCAGAGGGCTGATGATTCGGGCTTGTTTTGCAGCCACAGGAAATCGGAAACTTGCAGTCATTGAGACAATAATGAACTCCACTTTATAGCAGAATATTCATCACACAAATGTGAGGCCATCTGTCCAGCAGCTTAAAGGTCATAGGCAATGGTTTTCAATTTATGCACATTTGAAACTTATGTTAAAAAAACCCTCTGTAATTTTCTTCTGGTCCCAAGGAGTATTGTTAAGTAATAATTAAAATAAGTTAGTGCGGATCGCGGCAAATTTCTGTTTGGCGATTTTCGTGACCACTTGGCGCGTGACGTCATTCAAGACAAACCGCTTGAGTTGAGTCCACTTCCGTTTACTTGCATTGCCGTTCGGCTTGAGTACAGATGTGCGTTCGGGAATTTCCAAAGAAAAACCATGCCTTATTGTTGTGCAGTGAACTGTAACAACAGGACCGGTTCAGGAAGAAGTTTTTACCTTTTTCCAAGAGAGGAGAAGTGGCGGAGTGCGGGCATTGGCTTTTTCCGGAAAAGGAGAAGAGGCGGAGCGAGAGGATTGGCTTTTTCCGAAAAAGGAGAAGTGGCGGAGCAAGTGGGTTGGCTTTTTCTGAAAGAGGAGATGAGGCGGAGAGTGTGGATTGCGCACGTGAAACAAAATCAAGCAGTCAAAGAAGAAACGGCGCAGCAACCCTCAAACAAAAAGGAGAAGATTGGAGGTAAACATTTTTACTTTTGCTTGCAATTGACAAGTCAGTAATCCTGAGGGATCCTGTACAATCATTGTGGAAATGAGACAAAGGGATATTTCCTCGCTTAGAGTAGGCTATAAATAGTATAATGCCACGGATGGCAGGCTAATGTGGCCTACCGGCGCACAGTCAAGTAATCATTCCCTATATCCACAAGGGAGGGCGGTTTAATTATTCTTCAAAAGGGCTCTTATTTAATATTACGATGAAAGTAAGAATTTATCATAACTACCAGGATAAATCGTTTGGGCACGAGTCTCGTTGAGGTCCAGGGTCACCGCGATCAGAGTCGGCAGAGTCGCTGCCCGATTCCGAGGCCGCACGGTCAAACCAGTGAGTCACATTCACCGATTGCTTCGCAACGGCCACAGGTTCATACATATATGGATTCACCTCTTGATATTCAATTTGGAGAGTTCTTACTTCAAAATCGCTATCGCTTTCAGACATTTTACACAACCTCTCACGACCAAAGTCCGTACATGTGTACTCGGTTCACAAGTAAACACAGAGCTGCTCCCGGTCTGTTTGGCTTAAATGACGTCACAACGACAGTCCCCTGGCGGTGAAAGTGCGCTTAAGTGAGATGTAAACAAACCTTCGGAAACTACAGTATATTTTAACTGTTTTATTCAATTTTAGGGTGCAAATTAGACACTAGGAAGATTGAATTCGCTTTTTGGGTCGTTCTTCTAGACAGTAAAGTTGATATCCTACGTTTCACCTCTGACCGTTGCCTATGACCTTTAAACTGAGCCCAATTACAACACGATTATGATATCAAGTACACCAGCAAATCAACATCTGAATGTTTGGGGTGGGGGTGGGGGGGTGGAAAGGGTGTTGGAATGGCCAAGTCAAAGGACAGATCTCAATCCCATTGAGATGCCGTGGCAGGATCTTAAGCAAGCTGTGCATAAATGACTGCCCTCAAACTTGAGCTGAAGCAATGTTGTAAAGAAGAGAACAAAATTTCTCTGGATGGATCTTCACTGATCCCTTTGGGAGGGTTCCCTCAGGGAAATTAAAATTCCAGCAGCATCGTTACAGCAAGATGCAAGAAACTGATAAACTCGGACAGAAAACTTTCACTTCGAGTGACTGTTACTGAAGGTGGTTCTTCATATTATTGAATTACAGGGTGTATTTATTTCCCCCCCTTCACCTGGTTTACATGGGGGGGGGGGGGGGGAGCACAGACTGAAACCATGTTGTGGCATATCGAAAGCATGTGTTTGTTGTCACCCATCATCTATTTGTATATAGAAGCTGGTGAAGAACACACAATTTTTATTTAGGCTCTGATAAATAAAAGCATAGAATTGAAGGAGGGTGTACCCCATCATGACGGTACACATGACATTTTTTTAAAGCCCAGACTGTATTGTTGAGCTGGTCAATAATACAGACTTCATTACTGAGATGGTCAGAAATCACTGCTGTCCAACATGTGCCAGTAAACACCGTTTTGAATCAGTGCATTGTATAAATTCAGGCCAGCATTTCTGCAGTGGCTTGGCACCACCGCACGGATCTCACCTGTCTCCGTGACCCTGCCGTTGGCGTTTTGCCTCTGCAGGAAATCTTTGTAGCAGATGGAACACATGCCATTGGTGCGTGCGTTTCCATAGAAACCACAACCAGTGGAGCACAGTAGGGGCACCTGGGTCTGATTTGTCTCCTGAGCCATGGCACTCCTGAAGGACCAAAAATAGACAGAACAATAGACCAGTTAGTTTTATAAAGTTGTTGTGAAACAGGCAATGGAATTCCACTAACTCGCTGTTGAAATTAATTATAAATTAACAAAAATATTCCCTGTGTCTGAAATCACTCCCTACTCGCGGACTATATAGTGAGGTCATCATTTTGTAGTGCTTTCCGAATGTATAGTGAGAATTATTACACCCCATACTGTATAGTGCACTCAAAGTGTCCCACAATGCATCGTGAAAAGTAGTGTACAACCGATGGTCACTAACCAAGCAATATATACCATCATGCATTGCGGTTGCGTTGAAGGAAAAAAAAAAAAAAATTAAGGCAGATGACAGAGAAGCAACCAGTGCAGCAATGAGAGAATATTATGTATAAATGTAAAGTTAATTTCCGTTTGACTTTTGATAATATGCTGAGTATTTTTGAATTTTGCTTAACTGTTTTTAAAATGTCCTAAACATTACGTCATTATGGCAGAAAGCACGGCTAGCAATCTGGCACGTTTTAATTGCGCGACAGTAACGACATAAATAAAGGCGTGACAAAGTAGTGTCCGAAAGTGGTTTTTCATGAGCTCACTATATAGTCCTCTATACAGTAATTCCCTACATAGTGAGCAGGGAGTCGTGAACGAGTGAATGATTTCGGACACAGGGACAGACTCCTCTATTCACCAGAAGTGAACATGAAATAAAACTAAATCAAGTCTGATACATCAGACAGACAGACTTATTCTTTTTAACGATAACAAAACAGATTTGAGAGTTCAAGTTGTACTATTCTGTTTGGATCATGTTAAATTACTAACCCTTATCTGATCTCCGAAAGTAACCTAAAGTAGATCAACAGTCCACAGTTTACTTTCCCTAGCAATGAACTTTAGTACTGGCCAAATAACACCAGTTAAAAAAAAAAAAAAAAAGAAATATCGCTGTCAAGCATGCCTACCTATTCAAGTCTGAAAACATCTGTCATCATAAAAAGACACTGACAAATTAAAAGTAAATGCTAACTCATGGTTCATTTGTGTCTGTACTAGCAATGGCTGCCAGTAAAAAGTTACCTCTGGAGAACAGAAAGTGCTGTGGATCCTTTAATGAAATTACTAAATTAAAATTAAAAAGCAATCGTGGCAGATAAAAAAAAAAAAAAAAAAAAGTCATTTCCAGAACACAGCATACAGATTATAGCATGAATAAGGAATTAAATAAGGAATGTATTGATACTGGTATATCCAAGCTCATTTACCAAAAGTCCACAGCTCAAACTGGAGAAGCTGTTCACAGGACAATCATATCCTGACGTTCCACAGACCCGGGCTTGATGGAATATTATACAAAAAGTTAGTTCCGGCTGTGGTATGGCCATAAGGACGAGACCACCGGCTGTGATTAGATAGAATAACACTCTTGCTCGTGAGATATTTCTTAAGTGGCAAACCATCTGAAAGCCTATTTGGAGTTTGTCAAAAGGCATGATGAAGACTTGGCAAACATGTTGGAAAAACTTTCTGGCCTGGATACAAAGCTCTAGATTTTATGGAACTCCAAAAATGGTTAACACCATTCCACCAGTGAAGCATAGTGGTGGTAGAATCATGATGAACATTATTTGTTGCTTCACGTCGTGTTGGATCCAGAGCCTAACCACAGGATCACTAGGCGCAAGGCAGTTATTCACCCTGGATGGGATGCCAGACAAAGATAGAACATGCACAGAAACTCAATACAGACAACAACCTGAGCTCAGGATTACACCAGGGACCCTCGAGCTGGGAGGTGGCAACATTACCTGATGCATCACCACACCGCCATAATCAAACATAACGAGACAAGAAATGTGCTAACTGGACCCAAATAATATACGGTTTTGGTGAAACAGGAGATTACAGCTGACTGCTACAATATCAAGACAAGTTGATGTATAAATTTATCCTGACAACATTTTTGGCCACGTTTCCCAGTTCTGTTAGACAGATTAGTACAGAATAGGGATCAACAGAGTACTGGCACAACTGATAATCGGAGCCGATATTCAGCATTTTTCCGATTATAGGAATCTGCTATTAAACTTGTTTCCTTGCTAAGAAGTGTTTTTGTTTTATGTATGCATATATCTGACAGCCATGATTTAAAAAAAAAAAAAACCCACACTTCTATAGTCAAACCCAAAATCCCACCCACAACATTACTGGAATGCTTGAAATGTGGATTACATATTTAGTCCAACCGACACTTCTGTAGTCCGTCTCTATGTCCCACCTGCAGCGCTATTGGATTTGTAGAAATGTGGACCATGTGTCGAGTAAATCCAATCAAATGTGCTTTTTGGTGCGATTATGAGAAACGCAGGAATGAAGCAGCAGCTGCATTCGGAGGTTGAACACCACAGTTGGCAAAAAGCATTATGCACTCGATCATATAATTTCGCACACTTGCTCTCGCACACTCACCTTGAAATGATTACTGCAGACAGTATACTTTTCGCACAGTTTTTAATTGTAGTTACTATCTCATAGAAGCAGGAGCCACTGTGTCATCGTGTTGTAAGAATGAGTGTACAGTAATAAGAGCACACTGCGCATACAGTATGCATACAGGTATTCCTATTAAAATGACCAGCGAGTGTATGCAATTCGGTTCACCATTTGAAATAAATGGACTAGACTACGGAAATTGCTTTCAGACATGTTTATGCTTATTACTGAGGGAAAGTGCGTTCTTATTTTAAAATATACTCCAGGTTGTCACCCTTTCCTCGCCTTCTTTGGCCATGTGTGATAGAGATGTCACGCACTTCCGAGTTGTTACAGGAAGTTATTGAAAAGAGTATCGAGACTACTGAGCTCTAGCGCCGGGCCTTTTCTGGGAAATAAGAGTTTGGGTTATGGAGACAGCGTGTGTACGTCAGCCTCTGTTCGGAGGTTTCAGTTTCGAAAACTATAAGAGGTAAGAATAGAAGAATATTAAAAAAAAAAAAAAGTACAGACACTTGATATATTTTACTGCTGTGATTTTTAAAATTCTTCATTTTTGGATTATGCTTCTTTATATATGGATTTCAATCTAAAACTACGGAATGAAGGGGAATTAGGAAATGCTTTCCCTTCATTATTATCAGCAGTAGCATATACCCGCATGGTCCTTTGAGATAATTAGGGCCCAAAGGCTGTATCAGTGCAATATCATTAACACAAAGCACAGCAGAGCCTATAGAGATCTTGCAGTCACGTGACCGGAAAGTACACAACCCCCATCTTGTCGGTCAAAAACACCGCTGAATACTGCTGCACTCGTGTACAGAATGGATCAATTTCAACCGACGGACTACACGGCTCATTTTTCTAATGACCAGATAACTAGATATATGTCTAAAATAAACGATCTACAGATTTGTGACCCTTATGGCTTACCGGACGGAGTTTTCACGACCGGATTTTGAACTGCCAGCAGAATACCTGGACGTGTATGATTACCTCATTAACTTTCCCTCGCTGTTCAGTGGTGAAGCACTGCGTGCTTATAAATCTCTGGACAGTTATCTCTACAGAAATTCAGGATTTGTCAGCGACTCAGATGTGGCATCTTGTAAACAAGAAAATAATCCTCATTGGATGGGTAAGTCACTTAAGTATTGAGTATAGCACTGACCAGCCGATTATAGAATAGAATAAGGTAATTCCAAATCGTCCGTCTTGTTTATATGGATCTGGCGTTGGAGAGGTAGAGGCTTGGCAGTGGAGATTTGAGTGGCTGTTTTCTGAGCTTAGTCAACAGGCCGGCTCTGCCTGTAGCCTCGCTTTTGCTTCGGCTCCCGGCGCTGCCTCCTTCGCTTTGCTTCCAATAACAATCCACGGAGACCCCGCTGGTCTCGCTATCTCGTCCGGAATGTTTTTTTTTTTCTCGTCCGGAATGTTGTGCATGCGATGGAAATCGCTACAAACCGTCATTTTCTGCTGGAAACCAATGTCCAGTAAGTCCATACGGTTGTAGTGGATATTGAAGTCCGGTACAGACGAACAACACGCAAAAATACACACAAAAAACATAAAAAACGTGCACAGGTAGGGAGAGCTTGTAGCCGCAGCCGTTGTAGTAGAATTGTATATAGTAGGGTTTTCCAGAAGAAAAGGTAGAAGTAAAAGCAGAAGTAGAACCAGAAGTAGAAGTAGAAGGCAGAATATGGCGTTTGACCGACACGATGGCATCTGTCACAATCTGGATCGGCTGCGACGTCACATGCAAGTGCTCCATAGCCTAGAACTCTTAATGATGAAACACTACAATTTGTAATTGAGAAAAAGTGACAGGCTGCTTAAAGAGCCATTTTCTCCGAGCCAGCTTCAGTGTGGTTTGGGAATTAAAGCTGAACTGGAAAGCGCAAACACTTTCACCGCTTGAAACAGCAAGCATATTGTGTGTTTTTATTCCCATGCTGAAAGAATGAATTCACAAGGCTCTTCACAAGAAGCTTTTCATGACTGTTGGAAGTGTTTCAGCAGTAAGACTACAACTAACGATGCAAAACTGCTCTTTTGGCCCATTATTTAGAATTGTGGCTCTAGTGAATGTCTTCCCAGTTAACACATCAATACCAAAAGCACAAAGATACGTGTTTAGAAGTCATATGCACACTCCAAGTGCTAACGTACCTGAGACATTACAACAAACACTGACAGGGCTGCTTGTAAAGTCAGCAAGATATGGCTACAGCACAAAGGCATGTGTTCCACTTGAGATACGGGAACACACTAGTTATACGGTGATGTATTAACAATAATGAGCTCATATCAGAACTGGACTGCTGGTAGAAAACAACGTCTAGTCTCAAGTCCATATTGTTTGGAACAGAAATGGTTCAAGTGTTAGAAAATGTAAAAACATGTCCAACAGATAAAGCTAAGAATTTCTTGCAAAGTATGATGCAGCATTGTGTTAAAAAAGTAGTCGTCTTTAGAAACAAGAAATATACCTACATCTACATACCTTGGGGGTTAAGGACAGCCAAAAGCTCATCCATATAACCTCAACATGAAAGAGAGTCTGGTCAGTGAAGCCAAACTAGAGACTTAACACCAGCCACACTGATGGCTAATGGGTTGTTTTACAATCAGGGTACGCAAGCTAAAAATCACATTTAACACTTATTATCTTCAATATCAAAAGGCTTGACTAAAACTTGGTTGTTTATTGTAGCCCTGTGATAGCTCTATTTACCATGCAAAAAAAAATTTGGTGATAACGTTATTTTTGGTGAATGTATGGCAATATGTCATATTTAGCAAAATTACTCATGTCATTTAGAAAACGTGCTTTTTTGACCACAGGTAGCTCCAAAAGGGATGCACTTACATCATTCTTTATACCATAAAACACATATTTGGTTCCATATCATTGGAAACATAGTTAAGTTTTAATGTTGAATGCCAGTAAGTTTTCAGACTATTTTGATCAAATTAGTATGCAATTGTGTCAAAAAAAAAGTCCTCTCCGAGACAGCTAATTTCTCAATATAAAATAACATATCTAAAATGATTATTTTCATCCTAAAATGTGGTCAAGATATTGGGACATAAATATTAGACACAACTAACACAAAGCTTACAGCCTTATATTTAAAAGCACTATGGAAGTAGTGGATTCTGAATTGTTAAAAAAAAAAAATGTCCTCTCTGAGAATCACTTCATTTGTTTCTCCCAGCCCTGCTTAAAGCTACACTTAATCTTGTTATAATACAAACTATTACACATGCCTATGTTCATATGTGTATTAATTTCCAAAAGTGCAGATTTGATAGGTTTTTTTTTAACTTGAATTTTGGACCCCTGTGACACAAACTTTGTACCCTGATTGTAAAACAATCCTAATGGAACTGTGTCCCTGTTGGTCAAAAACTTAATCACTAAAATATTAAAAATATTTAAACCTCAGATATCCAGTAAGCTTCAAAGCCCTTCATACAACCAATAGTCTGGCCATATGCCTCATTACTGTATGGAGGTTAGTCAGGTCATCTACAAACCCTCACATGGGCAGTCCTGTGACTGGCTTAGTGAAACCCATGTCTTGGCACTCTCATGCTCACGTTCTTGGACCTCAGGGTCAGGAACGGATGACCATGTGCAGGACATGAAACGAGCAGGGTTCCTGCTGGCGCTCATTAGAACCCATTAGTGACGAAGAGAAAATTACTAGCAGTCGTCATAGTCACGAATGCAGTCGTCATCATCATCATAAGTCATCTTTGATAGAAATCTCTCCATAAATCCCTCAGTTTACTGAAACCTGACCGCAGTGAATTGCGACCAATAAAAATCGACTACACATACCGAGATTTTGACCAATCACAGCGCGTCCTAATCACTGAGCTGGAGAGAAAATCTGGAGAGCTCATGGCCTAAACTGGCCGCCATTTTACCACTCCCATCGCGGGGCGGAACTGCCATTTAAACCACCGGAAGCTACACAAAATTGGACAAATTATTTATGTAGTTGGTGAGAAAAATTAGAAAAAAAGGTACCCTATGGTACCCGTATAGGGTAAAGGTATCCTATACGGCGGCACGGTGGTGTAGTGGTTAGCGCTGTCGCCTCACAGCAAGAAGGTCCGGGTTCGAGCCCCGTGGCCGGCGAGGGCTTTCTGCGTGGAGTTTGCATGTTCTCCCCGTGTCCGCGTGGGTTTCCTCCAGGTGCTCCGGTTTCCCCCACAGTCCAAAGACATGCAGGTTAGGTTAACTGGTGACTCTAAATTGACCGTAGGTGTGAATGTGAGTGTGAATGGTTGTCTGTGTCTATGTGTCAGCCCTGTGATGACCTGGCGACTTGTCCAGGGTGTACCCCGCCTTTCGCACGTAGTCAGCTGGGATAGGCTCCAGCTCGCCTGCAACCCTGTAGAACAGGATAAAGCGGCTAGAGACGAGATGAGAAGCAGTAGCCACAAAAAATGAAGCGTAATCCAAAAATGAACAATTTAAAAACCACACAAATAAAATATACCAAGTGTCTGTACTTTATATTATTCTACTCTTGCCTCTTAGTATTCAAAATTAAAACCTCCGAACCGAGGCTGACACACACACACTGTCACCATGACCCAAACTCTTATTTCCCAGAAAAGGCCCGGCGCTAGAGCTCAATGGTCTCTATACACTTTTCGACAACTTCCTGTAACAACTCGGAAGTGCGTGACGTCTCCATCACACATGGGACCACTGGCCGAAGAAGGTGAGAAAAAGGGGACAACCTGGAGCATGTTTTAAAATAGGAACGCACTTTCCCTCGATAATAAGCATAAACATGTCCGAAAGCGATTTCTTTAGTCTAGTCCATTTATTTCGAATGGTGACCCAAATTGTATACACTTGCTGGTCATTTTAATAGGAACACCTGTATGCACTCACTCTTACCACACAATGGCTACAGCCTCTATATGAGGCAGTAGCCACAAAAAATGTCCACATGTGCGGTATTGAACTGTACAAATCGTCAGGTCAAAAGGTTGTGGACGGACATTTTCACCTGAGAGTGTTTATTATATATAAAGAAAAATAAATATATGACGGTACACTATATAGAGGAAAAACTGAAATAATCTCTGTAAAAATAATGACAGGAGTTTAAAAAAAACAGACTGAACTGGAAAGGAAAAAAAACAAACAGTAAATGGCAGTGCTATAAAGATATATAAGGAACGGGGGTAAAGTTGAGAAAATAAGAGGAGGTAATGAAAGGAGGAGAGAAAGAGTCAGAAGACACTTTTCTTGGGGCAAAATTGATCGGATAGCACGGTTGAAGAACAAACCAAATCCATGGGATAGGAGTGGTAAGATGGCGGCCAGACGGCTTCCCTGTCTCTACAGTAGGGAATGGGCTATGAGCTCTCCAGGTTTTATATAGAGCCCAGTGGTCTTAATCGGCCTGGCGTGGTGGTGGGTGATTATCTCTGCCGGAATCAAGCAATGGCGCAGTCTGAACGGTGTTTCGAACGAGTTTCTTCAAGCAGTGAAGATGATTTAAGGGCCAAAACAGGCACGAAGGAGACAGGTTCAGAGCCCCGACTGTCCTCGAGTGCATCAGACAGTGTCAGTAATACAGGGGTTACTTTATTAAAATCATAGAAAACAACTAACTTGGATATCATCTGGCATTTTGAATGTTGTAATAATATATTTTAGCTTGTATCTATATCTTGGTGGTCCTAAAGGAGAGATACGAGTAAGAAATATATTTTTATGAAATTGATTATTAAATTTTTCGAGTGATATTAAGTCAATTGACACATGCATCGGTTTTGAGACATTGCGTTTATCTTAATAATAATAATAATGAGAATCTGAAGGACAAATTTTAAATGCAAAAGTCACAAATAAAGATGCCATAATCTTTGTGTGTGGGTGGTGATATTACCTTGTAAAGTTAAGTATAACCTCGTCAACGTATCGATACCAATCTCCTTTGAAAAACACAAGTCCAAAGAAAAGCGGACTGAGCCTTTGGTGTGTTCAGCAGTCAGAAGAGAAATGCCTCTGTGCTGAGGAACAGTGATGTAAAACGCAGGGTCGTTCTGCATTCGGGTCGGAAATCGAAGGGAAATTCGGATTCCTTCACTGCTGGTTGTTCCCAGACGCTTCTCGATTCTGTTCAACTGTAAATCAAGTTTTGTGTTGAAGTAAAGGCTAAAACGAGTCCTAATACCGCTTGAATAATTCCATGTTAAAATAACCTGAAATAAGCTCAAACTAAAAGAGGTTTATTTTAGCTTGATGGTAAAATCAGGTCTTATTAGAGGCTGGAGTAGAGCTCAAGTTTTATATGTAACTAGCAGTTTACCCAGGCATTGCCCAGGTTCTAGTGTGGACCTGCTTGCCAAATTTGGTGAAAATCCATCGAGAAAATGGCAACGTTAACTCAAATTAACCCAAGAGAAACAAACACCCAAAAATCCACCCCTAGGCCCGAATAGGGACGGTTTTTACTTTTTGCAAAATTCTGGGTTGCCCCCAGACTTCCTTGTCAAATTTGGTGACCATCTGTTGAGAAATGGTGATGTTAACCCAAGACAAACCAAAATCCAAACATCCACCACCCAGGGACCCAAATATGGAATTTCTGAGTGCTGCCAAATTGTAGCCATCTCCTGTGCCAAGCTTAGTGAAGATCTGTTGAGAGTTTGTGTTGATAAATGTAACATGAAGAGCATTGAGAGAGGGGGTAGGTGGATGTTGTGCCCCCCCCAGGGACCTCCCTTGGGCCTGTACATGAATTTTGCTTATATCTGCAAAATTACAGGTCATCCCTGGACCTACTTGCCCAATTTGGTGAAAATCCATCAAGAAATGGCAACGTTAGCTTAAGAAACAAAGCAAGCTGCTTATTATATAGACTATGAAGCCTAGCTGAATCTGTACAAATATTTATAGTATGCCAGTTTGGTTGGTATAAACCTGTATTAAGTCCATTTTGATAAGTCAGTAACTAAGAAAAAAATACAGACTAAGAAAGTGAAATACTTATTTGCCTTTATTTTTCAAGGGAAAAAAAGTGGAGAATACTTTTCAGAACCCAGGAGGAACCCTGCGTAATGAGTGCTCACATGCTACAGTAACAAAAAAAAAAACAACACATACTGGTATTTGTTAGACTGCTGTTTTGGATTGTCTGATGGATAAATGGACAGATTGCTAGGCAATCGGATGGATGGATGGTTGAGTAGGTGGTCAGATGCTCAAATAGGTGGAGAGATGGACAGATGATCAGCTGTAGGTGGTCAGGTGGAGCATCAGATGGGCAGATAGAAGGATGAATGGATAGATACTTTGATGGCTGGGCAGTAGGATGATTAACTAATACCACTGTGTAAATTCTCAGGAGACAGCTGAAACGATTCTTGCATTTAATCCTAAATATCGTATGTCCTTTGCAGGTTCTAATGTTCTGACAGTGCTGTCCAATCCCAATCCTATGCTCCAATAGTCTTCACATTTTACTGGTTTCCTTACTCACTGGATGATTGTACTGGGTGTGTTTAGTGCAGGAAAAACAGTGTTCCAATAGATACAAGTGATTTGCACAGTTTGTCTGCAAATGTCCAATAATTCTGATCAGGAACTGAAATTAGCTGTTACTTTCATGTTTGTTGCAGAACTGTTATAGAAAAATAAAACAAAACAGCAATATTTTGTACAACTCATTTCAAAGGGGAGGCTTAATTTTTTTTCCAAAAAGTTATTTTTCTACAAGTTAGAATAAACTGTTGAGCTCATTTCAGTTCCTGATCAGAATCATGTTTATTGACCAAGTATGCAGGCACAATACTCTCGCTTCGTGACAACTGAAATGTGGTAATGCTATTCAACTGGTAATTAATCTAACTTCAAAATGGGGGGGGGAGAGTCTCAATCCTCCTCTTCTGTAAGAGCTAAAATTCGACAACAATAACAGATAGGAAGTACAGATCAAAGTCTTCATTATTGAGTCATTCTGTCTGAAATCCTGCCCACATTCATGGCCAAATTTGGATATATTCCAGATCATTCAAGGTGAAAATGTGAAAAGTCTAAAATGCACTGGAAGAGCTTGAAAGCTGATTATACTGGACAATTTTTTTTCCTCCCCCGTCTGTCTCAACGAGCTCGTTTGCCGGACTAAACGATGCTGTTTTTCAAAGTCTGTCCTTGTTTACAACAACATCCTGATTAGTTAGGACAGGCTAGCAAAAGTAATAAAACACTGGTAATATGAAAACAACGAGCTAGCAAGCTAACTATTAGTTAACTAACTAGACTAGTTGTTTTCCTGTTGAATGAAAACAGCTCATGGCTAGTTGATCTTACCGTCAAATTATCACCACTTGGAGGACTTTAAACCGAGACTCGATTTTTCTTTCACATAATGCTTAGCATAGCTGGCTAGTTTGCTATTGCTATTAACTCTACGGAGGGGGAAAGAAAAACTTACCGTCCCCTGACTTCACAGCTCTGTTACCCGAAATTACAGACCAACTTCTTTTACAGCGTCAACAGGCACGAAATAAGTTGACGTAAAAAAACACACACACAAGTTAAATAAACGTAGTACAAGTCGAAGCTCGTCCTTCAGCTCTCAACCCCCACACCCAGAAACAGCCTGTTTGTTATTTTCGTCACTCTCCATCCCCCAACATGACGTCACTCATTCCCCTTAATGTCATCCGCAGTGATGTAATACACACCACCACAATGATGTCTTTATTCAGTCTGTGTAATTAATCGAGTTTGTTTTATTAATGTGCCGTTTCCGCAACAATATCTTGCGCTAAAAATTTTATTTCACAAAACCATAATGTTCGTAAAATTATTCATAAGTGACAAGAGAAGAAAAACACTCATCGTCGAAACTTCCAGCATTCCATTAAGTTTTTTTTTTTCCCTAAAACAGCGGAAGTTTAGACTAAACCACGCCCACTGGCTCCTAATTGGCGGACTTGCAGTCTGCAAGCGTGAGAAGGAAACGCCCACTACCGGATGTATTAGTACGTTCATTCCTCATAAGCATTCAAATCACTTTTATAGAGAGTTTCAAGTGTCGAGCTAAACAATTCAGCAAGAAAATGACTGGTGAACCTTTTTTTTTTTAAACGTGGTTTAAAAAAAACAACCCACGAGCCCACTTGTAAATATTATAATCAAACCGGTTTCACAACGAAGTGAATGAATGTTTTTGGACTGTATATAATAACCTCAGTTAAGATTCCTTATATGGGCCTGAAAATTCATGCCATATCCTTTCGTTGAATATAGTTTGGAAACAAAAAAAATTGTTTAAGAATATAAATAAATAAAATTATTTCCTGACTGAATTTAGATAGCAACATCTCATCCAGACATTCTCTTTGTGCTGTATAATACATCACGTAACATTACATAACATATCTATTTACTTATTTATTTGAAACTCGCTTTAAAAACAAACCTCGTTTGTTTTTTCTTTAAAACTTCCATTTCTTCGAGTCCTAAAAACCGGAAGTGACCTCATTCAGGTGCGACCGCTGGTAAATGTCCTTATGAGTGACGTACAGTTTGACGTATGAAACGTGACATTACATATCTATCTATCTATCTATCTATCTATCTATCTATCTATTTGAAACTCGCTTTAAAAACAAACCTCGGGTTTTTTTTCTTTAAAACTATTCCATTTCGTCGAGTCCTAAAAACCGGAAGTGACTTCATTAAGCTGCGCCCGTTGGTAAATGTAGTCTTTATGAATGACGTACAGTTTGACGTATGAAACGTTACATTACATATCTATCGATCTACTTATTTATTTGAAACTCGCTTTAAAAACAAACCTTGGTTTTTTTTCTTTAAAACTATTCCATTTCGTCGAGTCCTAAAAACCGGAAGTGACCTCATTCAGCTGCGTCCGCTGGTAAATGTAGTCCTTATGAGCGACGTACAGTTTGACGTAGTCGCTGATCTGTTGACACAGAAAGTGCACATCCATTAATGATTAACGATGTAACATATTCAAACTTTGATACTCCTAATCTCTTAGTGAAGTACTAATAGTGCACTCAACTTTACGGGTTCTTACGAGCCAGCTGAGCGCTATGGCGGCCCTGAGAGCAGCTAAACAGACGCTCAGGAAAGAGATAAAGACGCGTGTGGCTGCTCTGAACGACGAGGAGAAACTTCGTCAGTCTCACATCGTTTCACAAAAGGTAAATACAGCTGTGGACTAGTTCGGGGTTCAGGGTGTTTACACTGCTAGACGCTGTGTTGAAGCATGCCTGCTCCTGTGTGCTCTGTAAATAAGGGCAGTGTGTATGCAGAATAACACATACACTGTACAAACATAACATAATATTGCCGCTTTTCCACTACAAACGCGGCTGTGCCGTGCCGTGCCGTGCCGAGTCGAGCTGAGTCGGGCTGAGCGGGGCTGTTGGAGTTGCATTTCGACTACAACCGCGCTGAACCGTGCTGGCTGGAAGTGGGTGGACACATTGGGTGGAGTTAGCGAAAGTGGGTGGACGTCATGTGATGTCGTTAAGCAGCGCAAACAGTGACATCAGTGACAGTGGCGGAACAAGTCAGAGCCGGGCCGGGGGCGGGGCAAATGACCGGGCCCTTTATTAAAGCTTATCATAACATCATTTTAGGCTACAAAATGTCCGCAACTGCGGTGTTTACCAATTTCAACACTACCGGGTGCAACTATGTTATTTAGTACATCAAGTCCTTCAAACGAACATGTAACTCAGAAACAAAAAACATTAGGATACTGTACATGGCTCATAATAAAACATCAATAGCCTATACTGCGCACATTATTTGAAGGGCATACGAATGAGCGCTCAGAGGTTGCAGCAGTGACAGGAAGAGTCAGAAATAAAAGGAGGGCGGTGCAAACCTCACTGAATGCACTGTGTTTACCAATTTCAACACTACGGGGTGCAACTATGTTATTTTGTACATTAAGTCCTTCAAACGAGCATGTAACTCAGAAACAAAAAAACATTCGGCGACATACTGTACATGGCTCATAATAAAACATCAATAGCCTACTGCGCGCATTATTTGAAGGGCATACGACGAGCCTTGCGCTCCGCGAACTCGTCCACGATGCTCTGTATGTCACTGATTCAGTGAGCTTTTAAGCGGTAGTCTCACGACCCGAATAGTAAACAATAAACATGGAGGACATGGAGTCGTTAGTGTTGCTGGTCTTGGTGCTGTGGCTTGACAACGCCAACAGATACTGGCAAGAGCGTATAGATGAGGCGAGGCGCATAAGGCTTCAGAAATTCTCGTAATTCATAATTATTCTCCTTCCGGGTTTGCAGTGTTTACAGATCCCAGCGCGCTCGCGGGGCGTGTGTGGGCATGTGAGGACACTCCTCCTCACCAATCAGTGCACAGGGGAGTGTCTGCTCACGCCCCCAACCTCAGTCAGCACGGCTTGGCTCGCTTCAGCCCCACTCCAAAACGGTGCGAGTTTTAGGGGCTAAGCAGGGCTGAAACGAGCTGAGTCGTGCTGGTTTTTGGTAGTCGAAACGCGAGCCGTGTCGTGCTGAAGTGAGCTGAAGCGAGCTGAAGTGAGCTGAAAAAGGGTAGTGGAAAAGGGCCATATGTGACTCCTACACATTACTGACACAGAGGACTGTGGGTGGTAAAAGAGAGCAACTGGACTTGCTTGAAGATTCTTGAAGACGTTTCATCTCTCATCCGAAAGGCTTCGCTTTTCTGCTCTTGAAGAAAGCCCAGTTGGGATACCCACAGTTCTGAAGTGCTTTCTTGATGTGATTTTGCTCCTTCTTTCTTCTTTCAGAACTGCAGGTATCCCAACTGGGCTTTCAGACAAGGAGGATAACAGGAACAAACGCAAGAACATTGTCATTCCGTACATTTTTGGTCTATCTGAGAAACTCAGGAGGATCTTCTACAAGCACAACATTTCAGACCCAGTAACACCCTGAAGCAGAAACTGGTCCACCCTAAGGACAGAATCAGGGCTCTACATTAACTTTTGAAACCGCTTGTCCTGTCGGGCAAGTTGAAAGGAAATTTACTTGTCTGAATGTGAAGTTGACTTGTCCAAAGAAATATTTGAGAAAAAAACCACAAATTATTTGTAACCCAACAATCTTTATGGCATTTGTTTCCGAATTCACAACATATGCATAATATCTATCACTACGTTCAGACTGCAACCTGAAACGACCCATATCCGATTTGTTGTGAAATCCGATTTTTTTGTTAGGCCGTTCACATTACCAATTATATGAGACTTGTATGCGATCTCCAATATGAACAGAAAACGACCCAAAAGTGTCCCGCATGCGCAAATTGACACGTAATAAGCACATCTACGTAATACGTAAACAAAAAAAAAGCGCACTCTTCAAGTTTGCAAGTAAAGCATGGAGATGAGGCGAGACCTGGTGATGTGGTTTTTGTGGCGGTGGCGGAACTCGCACAATAATCTGATTAATGTGGGCAGCAGACTAATGAGACCGAAGGTGTCAAATTACTGGAAATTTCCAGAACAATCTTATAATCTTGTAATACAGGATGATTTAACATCCAGGTCCCTACCAAATCCACCATTAGCTTGATCAATTCTATAAAAGTCTATTTAAATTCTGAAAACTGTACAAATGTTGTTGTTTTCCACCAAAGAGGCGGGATTAGCCAACGCAGAATAGTGACGTTTGTCTCTTGTTGATGACGTGTAGGTCGCATGAATGCGACCTGTCCGGTCAGACTGCAGTCGCATGTGAAAATAACGGATATGCATCGGAATTAGGACCACATATTCAAGCGGCCTGGGTCGCATGTGAAAAAATCGGATCTGTGTCGTTCAGATTGTCAATAACAAATCGGATACAGGTCGCATATGGGCAAAAAAATCGGATATGGGTCGTTTCAGGGTGCAGTCTGAACGTAGTCTATGAATCAAAAGTAATCAATACTTGATATACTGAGGCAAAAGTTCAAAAAATATAGTAAAACAGACTGATTGATACCATAATTCACCAATTATTCTGCTGAAGTTCTGAAGCAATATTTTCTAATAGAGTAGAAATTACGAACATAAAATTTTAAGAACAAAATAACTATACTATGAGATCCAGAAACACTAACCATTGTATATACACAGATCAGTGCTCTGCAGTTCAGTAACAAATATCACAAAAAGTAACATTATCATAAAATTTATGACTTGATGAGATATCACTAGTTTGGACAAGAGAAACAAATAACAACAATGCTACAAATAAAAACAACTGATAACAAAATTGACTAATACTGTAAATGACTGATTATTATAACTAGATTTCAGTGTATCAAATGACAAGATAATATATCTTGTTATGAAAACCTCCACACCTCTATTGACTCACAGATGAATGGATACAAATAAAGTTTCTATTCATCTTCATCTATCAGCCCTTGAGTTCTGCTCCATCAATTGGACTCCATCAATCATTAATTTATTTATGAGAAATTGAAGACCAGAAAATTAAAATTAGATATATTTTCATTTTTAAATAATTAATTTTGAATATACGTATATCCTCCACTGATTAATTGTCTAATGATTCAGTGTGGCTCCTGTATGGTATTTAATCGTCAAAAAAAAGATAATTTAAAATAATCCATAATTTATATCTAAATTATAGAGCCCTATGTTTCAAATCCCTAAACTCCCATTACTAATTAGTTAATTAATACAGCCGGTAACCTAATTAGCAGCCATTTTGACAGCTTGGTATTTCATAGATAACTTTCCCCACTCCTACCTCACTCCCTGTCAATCCACACGCATGCAGGCGCACGTTCCCCACCACACACGCTCGGCTATATAATGTACACCATCAACAGCAATTCAAGGATTTGGAAATTACCACATACTCAACATACAGTAAATATACAGTTGAATAATGATCCCGCCAACAGAAATGTCAACAAATCCACGTGTATGACACGATTAAAACCAATCATAAACAACCATTTACTTTTCAGTTCAAATATACGAAGTGGTATTGGTCGGTTTCACAAGTGGACTATTGCGCATGCGCACATCGCGCTTTCCGAATAGAAACATCCGGCGATTCATCAAAACAATATGTCAAGTGAGATGCTTCGGAAATCATGTAAATAAACTGATAAATTTGATATGTAACCCGAATATCGGCGTATTTTGGCACTTGTCCGATCGGACAAGTAACTGAGACGATGAACTTGTCCGACATTAAGTATCACTTGTCCCGGACAAGCGGACAACCGTTAATGTCGAGCCCTGCAGAATAGCCAGACACAAACAGGACAATGTAGTGTATGCAATTCAGTGCAGTGAGGAATGCACGGACTTATATATTGGGGTAACAAAACAACCGCTTCACAGGCGCATGGCTCAACACAGGAGAGCCAGTTCCTCAGGCCAGGACTCTGCTGTCTATCTTCATCTTAAAGTGCATATCACGGGTAAATTCAGGAGCAAGATCATTGTAATTCTCCTATTTTATATTAAACATGAAGCTGGACTCTCTGGTGACGGTGGCAGAGAAGAGGTCTATGGACAAACTATTGAACATCATGGACGATGCCAGTCACTCTCTGCACACCGTCATCAGCAACCAGAGGAGCCTGTTCAGTGACAGAATGCTCCTTCCCAAGTGCAGGACGAACAGACTCAAAAACTCCTCTGTCCCTCACGCCATCAGACTGTACAACTCCTCTCTGGGGGGGAGGAGGGGTAACAGGAGGACAGAGGACGGGAAGGAGCAGTAGCCTAGCCTAACAGTAAGCAATACCGGACAATGTGCAATATAATGTGCAATATCTCTCCTGCCGCCCCCGCCCCTTCTCCCCCCCTTTCTTTTTTTTAAATTTTATTTTTCTTCCTCCCCCTTCCCCTCTCCCCCATATTTTATTCTTTTTATATTTGCATATGTAAACACTTAATTTATTTTAATTTATCTAGAAGTTTTCCTCTATTTCTATTCTCTGTTTATCTGTAATGATGCTGCTGGAATCTTAATTTCCCTGAGGGAACCCTCCCAAAGGGATCAATAAAGTTTTATCTAATCTATCTAAACTTTGGTCAAATATCTGTCACATTTTGCATTTTGTGCAATTTTTTTACCTTGCACAATACCAGAAAAATTCAGTTGAAATCAAGCCATTTGAGGCGAATTGGTCCGCCTCTGAAAAAATTGCCATTTGGATTTCCCGGCAAACATTGATTTTCGTGATGTCACATGCGGGACGCCTCCTTCTGAATCCTACGTCAGCGCTGGTTTGTTTATGAGAAAACGACCTGGTGGTTTTCTGCAAATTTCTTCAATGTTATCACGTAATTATTAAAATGGTTAACAGATGTATCGTAGGAGGGTGTAGCAACACCAATCTTGATGGGATTAGCACTCATCGTTTTCCAAAAGACCAGACAGTGAGAGAGAAATGGGAGCGCTTGGTCTACACAGGCTGTGCACTGAAACCGCGTAAAGCTCGCGCAGCCTGCTGGCGCTTCCGCAGGTGACGTCACGAATCTGGCTCCAGACTCCTTTGGGATTTTTCCAGACACATTTTGTTATTTTATTTTTTTCTGCTGTAGACAGATGGCCTTGTGCAAAATTACCCTTCTGGAGGAGTGTGTAAAGGGACATACTTTCATATATACACGAAATTGGTCCAGAATATGCACTTTAACAACAAAGGACACTCATTTCAGAATTAACGTACACATTTTAGCCAGAGAGGATTGTTGGTATGAGCGAGGAGTTAAAGAAGCCATTTTTGTCAACCTGGAACGGCCATCACTGAACAGAGGTGGTGGTCTAATGCCGCTTTTCCACTACCAACGCGGCTGAGTTGGGCTGAGCCGTGCCGTGCTGAGTTGGGCTGAGTCGAGCTGAGTAGGGCTGTTGGGGTTGCATTTCGACTATAACCGCGCTGAACCATGCTGGCTGGAAGTGGGTGGACACATTGGGTGGAGTTAGCGAAAGTGGGTGGACGTCACGTGATGTCGTTAGGCGGCGCAAACAGTGACATCAGTGAGCTTTTAAGCGGTAGTCTCACGACCCGGATAGTAAACAGTAAACATGGAGGACATGGAGTCATTAGTGTTGCTGGTCTTGGTTCTGTGGCTTGTTGTCACCGACAACGCCAACAGATACTGGCAAGAGCGTATAGATGAGGCGAGGCGCATAAGGCTTCATAATTCTCGTAATTCTTCTTCTTCCGGGTTTACGGTGTTTACAGATCCCAGCGTGCTCGCGGGGCGTGTGTGGGCATGTGAGGACACTCCTCCTCACCAATCAGTGTACAGGGGAGTGTCTCCTCATGCCCCTAGCCCCACTCGGCTCGGTTTGGCTCGCTTCAGCCCCACTCCAAAACCGTGCGAGTTTTGGGTGCTGAGTAGGGCTGAAGCGAGCTGAGTCGCGCCGCTCTGAGGTAGTCGAAACGCGAGCCGTGTCGGGCTGAAGTGAGCTGAAAAAGGGTAGTGGAAAAGGGCCATAAGACACCATTTATCAGCCACCTACAATGCAGTCCTTGGCACACTTCCCAGACAACTGAATGCATACCAAAACCCAGCTGTTTTCAGTGACTCCCAGCAAAACAGGGAGAACCAACAACCACTGATCACCCCAACGACTCTCTTGACCGTTCACGCCCAGCCCCCAGTGACCCACACCAACAGGATGACTCAACGACACCTTAGGATTGCTTTTTATCTATGACAGGATAAATACCTGATACTCCCTAGTAGTCAGACAGAACTGAAGAAGCCTTTCAGATGAGAGGTAAAACGTCTTCAAGAATCTTCAAGCAAGTCCAGTTGCTCTCTTTTACCACCCACAGTTTACTATGACCTGGATGACTGAGAATCTTCAGACATACTGACACAGAGGCTCTGCAGAGTGGCTGTAATCACACTGTGAATCGCCTACACACTATATCCATGTGCAGATGTTGTGAATTACAGCCCAATGGTTCTTCAGACGTGTTCAGCTTGGAAATGTATCTTTTCAATTCTTTGCAACTTCTTTCAAAACAACTCTGCTCCTTGGTACCATAGTTGCCTCACAGCTCCAGGCTCCTGGTTGGATCCTGAGCTCCGGTTCCTCTCTGTGTCTAGAGTTTAGGATGTTCTCCTGTGTGGGGTTCTCATGGATGCTCCAGTTTCTTTTCAATTCCCAAAAGCACAAATGTAGGTGGATTTGCTCTGTTTTTTGTTAACCCTGTCAGTTCCCTCACCGAGTCAGTTCTGTGTTTGTGCTGTATTGTGTTCTTGCCTGTACTAGAGCGAGTGCATGGTGGTGTTTTTAGGATGGTTCCAAGCTTTCTCTCACTGATGCCTTATTAGGCCTGTATAAAGAAGGTGAATAAATAGAAAATGCATGGAATTTAATCACCAGCATGATGGACATTAATGCAGATTACCCAGGAGCCAATGGGAATGCGTCATAACTGTCTGCAGGAAAATGAAATTTTACAACTGAAAAAAAAAGTTGACTTTTTGGAAAACTGTTGCATTTTTGTGTTTACTGCCTCATAAAAGTGAAGCAAGGCAGTAGCCACTGTGTCATCGTGTTGTAAGAATGAGCGTAACAATAGCGAAACGTCGTACTGAGAGACACAGGAAATCATTCCTACCTGTTGCTGTCAGGCTGTACAATGCAATTGTATAACTGTGGTACACTTCTTACCATGTATCCTTAACTCAGGTGCAATATATGTATATAGGAATCATTGAATATAAAATCACTTCATTTTGCTTTTACTTAAGTTATTGAACTTATTTAAATTTATCTTTATTCTTTTTTAAAGACTATTTTATCTTCTATTTTTAGACATGTTTACTTCTTCCTTGATTCAGGAGCTTGGTTGCAAATTTGAATTTCCCTCCGGGGATAAATAAAGTAATTCTGATTCTGATAACCAATCAGCACTTATCCTGATCAAGTTCGATTACCCATTCTACTTCTTGATAAACTTCGGAACCAGAAATGAAATACCCTGGTGCAAATCCTGGCCAGGATCCTACCAGGATCCTAGCAGGATCTTACCAGGATCCTAACCAGGATCTTGTACAGGATCTGAAATATAATCCTAAAGGATCTTGTCCAAGATCCTACAGGATCCTGTAGAAGATCCTGTAGGATCCTACAGGATCCTGTAGAAGATCCTGTAGGATCCTACAGGATCTTGAGCAGGATCCTGTAGGATCTTGGACAAGATCCTGTAGGATCCTAACCAGGATCTGGTAAGATCCTACAGGATTTTGTGAAGGATCCTACAATATCCTACAGGATCTTCTACAGGATCCTGCAATATCCTACAGGATCCTGTACAGGATCCTACAACATCCTACAGGATCTTGAACAGGATCATACAATATCCTACAGGATCTTGTACAGGACCCTGTAGGATCTTGGACAAGATCCTTTAGGATTATATTTAAGATCCTGTACAAGATCCTGGTTAGGATCCTGGTAAGATCCTGCTAGGATCCTGTTAGGATCCTGGCCAGGATTTGCACCAGGGCTTTTAGATGAATCACATTATTATGAAGGTTATTTTTCAACCAAACATGCTGTTGATTGTACTAGGTTTCATAGTTGAATAAATATGGAACACTGCTCTTTATAACTTTATTCAAGCAAACTCATGAAAACTGTAACTCTGAAATATTATCATGGAATAGTTAAAATTGTCTTCCATATTCACATTATTATGGTTTGTTGAAATAAAGGTCATCATATTTAGCTATATTTAAACCCTAAATCACATATAGTATGTGTGAGCCCTCTTCTGCTCTTGTACAGAAGGATATTTATTTAAGTTTAAAAAAACCTCGCAAAAAAACTTTAAATGCACTATCTATTCAAGAATTTAGGGCTAGCAAGCCTTGTTTCCATGCTACCCTGAATTTGCTGAATCACCGTATTGGGAATTCGTTCGGCAAGAACCTACTCAGGATCCTGTTGGTATCCAGTTAGGATCTTATTCAGGATCCTACTTAGGATCTTGTTAAGATCCTACAAGAACATACCCAGGATCCTGTTGGTATCCAGTTAGGATCCTGTTCAAGATCTTGTTTAAGATCCTACAAGATCCTACACAGGATCCTGCTGCAATTGAGTTAGGATCTTATTCAGGATCCTGTTCAAGATCTTGTTTAAGATCCTACAAGATCCTACTCAGGATCCTGAAGCATTCGAGTTAGGATCTCATTCGGGATCCTACTCAAGATCTTGTTTAAGATCCTACAAGATCATACTCAGGATCCTGAAGCATTTGAGTTAGGATCTTATTCAGGATCCCACTCAATCTTGTTTAAGATCCTACAAGATCCTACTTAGGATCCTGAAGCATATGAGCTAGGATCTTATTCAGGATCCTACTTAGGATCTTTTACAGGATCCTGATACTTTTTCAAGATCTTATACAGGATCATGTTCAAGATCCCATCACTTCCAAGATTTTGGCTCCTTCTAGGATCCTATTTAGGATTCTGCACAGGATCTTATATAGGATCCTATTTCTACTTAGGATCTTAAATAGGAATGTAATCCTGTGCAGGATCCTATTTCTACATAGGATCCTATTCAGGATCTTAAATAGGATCCTGTTCCTATGTAGGATCCTATTCCGGATCCCATTCCTAAATAAGATCCTACAGGATCCTGTGTAGGATTTGCACCAGGGTAAGAGAAACCTTGTTATAACATCGTAGTGTTGAAAGATAAACTAAATTTACCTTGTGGTTTGCCAAGGCTACTGATTCGATATCAAGTAAATGATGTTTATTTTAAGAAAATTTGCCTTTTGATTATCACAGCTTTAGTTTGGTCCTTCTGAAAGGTTTTGTTTATTTTTTTAAGCTTTTTGGCAGATATATTGAGAAGCTGATATCAAACTTCTGCTATTCGCTTTAATTTAATTTTTGAGTCTTTACACTACACTTGTGAAACAAAATGTGCTCAGATGCTTCTAAGACAATTCATAAACCAGTGCTTTTTTTTTTTTTTTTACTGTTTTGAAAATATAGTTTACAGCGCTGTATTTTGAACAAAACACGGTAAACAAAATCGGTAACCAAAATACTACAAGCCCTGATGCTGCTCATAGCTTGGTGATGCTTGCAAGAGATGAGGCGAGTTTAATTGATAACATGTATATATGCTATATTTACTGTATGGACATGGTATTAGAAAACAATTATTTATAAGCAGTAGCCACATGTACCTATAGGGTACCTATTTTTAATAATTGGATTTGATACCAGTTAATTTGTAATTGTATGTGTTTGTTCAATTACACCGTTAATGAAGTTACATTCTTTATACCGTATCCTCTTCTTCTGGCTGTTTCTGTGAGAGGTCGCCATAGCGGATCTGTGCCTCATGCTTGATCTGGCAACCCTCCCCAGTCTATCTGGGCTTGGGACCAGCACTAAGTATGCACTGGCTTGTAAAACACCAGTGGCTGGGTATTTTACCTACTCTGCATGTCTCTGAACTGTGGGAGGAAACCCACACAGACACAGGGAGAACATGCAAACTCCACACAGAAAAGCCTCCGTTGGCCGAAAGGTTTGAACCTGGAACCTTCTTGCTGTGAGGCGACAGTACTAACCACTGCACCACCGTGCCACCCTACATTCTTTAGACCATATAAATCTTTTAAAAACAAAAGTGTGGGGCTTAATGCCCCTTTTCCCCCCTAAGTAAGTCATTACATTATATGAATGGTGAGTCAAGTGTGTGCTACACAGTGTTTGTGCAGTTTGATGCCACAAAAATTATGATTAGCTGTTATACATCAGTCCTTCATAATGATTTAACATGATACATTTCATTCCAAACTGCACCTCTACACTCCTAAATGTCAACTCAGGCTTTCAACTTCAGGTTCTTTGACATGTCCTTCTCTGAGGTGAGACCTTACAGCTTCAGTGTTTGGCCTCCCTTAGTGATTGAATGAGCTCCTTCTTTCAGTTCACATGGTCCTGTGTTCGGTGCCTTAGCAAAGCCAGCAACATCAAGGATAATTGTCACCCTGGTCACAAACCGTTTGCTCTCAGGAAGGCGCTACAGGAGCTTGAAAAGCAAAACAAACAGCCTCGAAAACAGTTTCTTTCCCTGGGCCATCAGAACTGTGAATGCTGCAAACACATGACTTACGACCTCATACATTAAAATGCATATCCTGGACCAAATTCTTTTTTTTTTTTTTATGAAAGTATGTCCCTTTACACACTCCTCCAGAAGGGTAATTTTGCACAAGGCCATCTGTCTACAGTAGAAAAAAATAAAACACGTCTGGAAAAAACCCAAGGGAGTCTGGAGCCAGATTCGTGACGTCACCTGTGGAAGCGCCAGCAGGCTGCGAGAGCTTGCACGGTTTCAGTGCACTGTCTGTGTAGACCAAGTTTAGCAGCTAGCGATTTTGGATTGAAATATGGAATTGTCACCTGAGCGCAATGTGGGAAACGATGAGTACTAATCCCATCAAGATTGGTGTTGCTACACCCTCCTACGATACATCTGTTAACCATTTTAATAATTAGGCCAAACAAAATGTGTGTGTTTCCGGTTACCCGACCGACCCTGTAAAAACACTGCGACCCTTCAACTGTTTGACTACGATAAACAAACTATTTCTTGTGCCCGACCCTACCTGCTTGGCAGCCACCTGGTGAGTCAAACGAGAACCGCTAGGGCGTGTCATATAAACCACTCGGTATTTGCCAAAAGACACGAGGCCTGTCAGGAGTAAATTGACAACCAACACGCCCAGTTGCGTCCCGAGGTGCGGGACTAGCCGGCCCTGGCAGCGCTGGTTTGTTGGGGACAGGGCAGAGGTTGCTGGCTGGCAAGTTTGGGGAGGCTGGGACCTCCCCTGCCTGAGTTACGAGCGTCCAAAGTCGGGCTGGAGCCGCCGATAGAAAAACGAAACTAAAGCCGATCACCATGGCTCTTCGTCCCGAGGCGCGGGGCTAGCCGGCCCAGGCAGTGCTGGTTCGTTGGGGAGAGGGCAGAGGTCGCTGGCTGGCAAGTTCGGGGAGGCTGGGACCTCCCCTGTGCGAGTTATGAGCGTCCAAAGTTGGGCTGGTGCGGGCGATAGAAACGAAACTAAAGCGGAGCACCGTGGCTCTTCGTCCCGAGGTGCGGGGCTAGCCGGGCCTGGCAGCGCTGCTTCATTGGGGGAGAGGGCAGAGGTCTCATGCGGGGAAAATAATTTAGTGTGGATATGGCTAGATAGTGATTGAAATAATGCATACATCACAAGGAACTGTTTGCTCAGGGTATAAATCAGGTATTCAACCCTTCCAATGCTATTCTATACTCAACTTAAGATATCTGAATTGATGATAAATCTGAAATTGGAGGAGTTTGTGTCAGTGAAATGATACATTCCTTGATTTCCTCCTGATTTAAACCTTAGAGCAAATAGTATGAACCATGGACTAACAGAACTGAAAAATGAAAGCATTTGCATTTATTTTGCAACACAATTTACAAACACAGAATAGGAAACTTAAATATAGGAAATTTAGTTTCTTTATTTGAAAAGAAAATGGCATGGAGCAGCTGTATTCATTAGAACAACATAAGTGAACATTGCATTCATAGACAGAATAAGAAAAAACATGAAGCAAATATAATGTCATGAAGGCTGAGATGTTAGGCATGCACCCAATTTTGATAAACACACAAGACATCAGTTTTAAGTATGAAAGTCCCCATTAGTATATAAAAATATATTTTGGAAATGTTCAGAACTGAAGGGATAGATCTAGGTACTGGACCGCCACCACCAAATAGATCATCCACCAAAATATTCCCATTTTACCTGGAAAATGAAAGTATGCCATCATTATTAGAACAATTTATATACAAGTGCATCCTTATATCATCAACGACATCTGATGAACTAGGTTTAGTTTTGAACGAGTATTTTGCAAAAAAAGTTTTCAAAGGAAACTTCTCACTTTTTCCTACCTACCCTAGAAAATTTGTCGTAAACTTTTGGGATAAACAAATTTTTTTTACCTACCCTATTTTGAAAACCCAGGAAACACATATATATTATTTTGTTTGGCCTTACGTGATGACGTTGAAGAAATTTGCAGGAAACCACCAGGTCGTTTTCTCGTAAACAAACCAGCGCTGACGTAGGATTCAGAGGGAGGCGTCCCGCACGTGACGTCATGAAAATCAATGTTTGCCGGGAGATCCAAATGCCAAGTTTTTTCCGAGGCGGACCAACTCGCCTCAAATGGCTTGATTTCAACTGAATTTTTCTGGTATTACGCAAGGTAAAAAAATTGCACAAAATGCAAAATGTGACAGAAACTTTGGTCAAATATAATATAAAATAGGAGAATTGCATCGATCTTGCTCCTGAATTTACCCGTGATATACATTTTAAGTGCAATAACAAAACCGTGCAATAAATTATTGTTAGGGTTTTGCTGGGATTCGAACCTGGTTCATTGGTGTGATGATCCAGCAAACCCCCACTAGGCCACCAGGGGGATGACTCAAATGCAGAGGCGTGAGGCGGAAGTAGAAAAAGAATCAAAAAGGTTTATTTAAACTATATACACTATATACAGGGCAAAACAAAAGACAAAAAAAAAAAACCAAAGAGTATAATCCAAAAGAAAAGCAAAGTGCAAAAATACAAAAGCTAAGAAGATCAAAAAACACAGTACAAAGGAAACTGGAGATAAACATAACAGCACAAAGACTCCGTGACAAGAGGACTGAACTCAGGGGTATAAATAGACAAACTAATTAAGGACACAGGTGAAGATAATTAGGCAATTAACACAAACACAAAACACAGGAACAGTGGCGGCCTCTAGAGGCCAAAATAAACACGACATGAAAAGGAAATAACAGCGGCCTCTAGAGGCCAAAACAGTCCTAGTCCTAACAGGACCCCCCCCTCTAGGAGCGTCTCCTGACGTTCCCAGGGCGATCCGGATGGGCCGAATGGAAGTCCCGACATAGTTCTTTATCAAGGACATCCCGCGCAGGAACCCAGCAGCGCTCCTCAGGACCATAGCCCTCCCAGTCCACCAGATATTGCAACCCGCCGCGGACCCGGCGGGAGTCAAGCAGGCGATTCACAGTGAACACAGTCTGCCCCTGGAAGATGCGGGGGGGTGGGGGGTTCCTAGGGGCAGGGGCATACGTAGACGTCAGTACGGGCCGTAACAGGGAAACATGGAAAGTGGGGTTGATCCTCAGAGTCCGGGGCAACTGGAGCCGGTAGGAGACAGGGTTCACCCTGCGCACCACCTTGAAGGGGCCAATGTAGCGAGGAGCAAGCTTGCGGTTCTCCACCCGCAGTGGAAGGTCCTTAGTGGACAGCCAAACACGCTGCCCAGGGCGGAAAGCGTGTGCAGGTCTTCTATGGCGGTTGGCCTGAGTCTGGTTGGTTCTGGAGGTCTGTATGAGGGTCTTCCTGACCTTGCTCCAGGTCTTGCGACACCGTCTCACATATTGGTTGACCGAGGGCACCCCCGCGTCCTCCTCCTGGTCCGGGAACAGAGGTGGCTGGAACCCGAATTGGCACTGGAATGGCGACAGCTTGGTGGCCGATGACTGCAGGGTGTTGTGGGCGTACTCCGCCCATGGCAGCCAGGTGCTCCACGATGTTGGGTTATCCATAGCCAGGCCTCGCAGGGTGGTTTCCAGGTCCTGGTTGAGCCTCTCCGTCTGACCATTGGACTGTGGGTGAAACCCAGAGGAGAGGCTGGCAGTGGCTCCGATGACCTTGCAGAACCCGTGCCACACTCGGGAGGAGAACTGGGGCCCTCGGTCTGAGACGATGTCCTGTGGAAGACCAAAGACTCGGAAGACATGATTAAACAAAAGTTTCGCAGTTTCAAGAGCAGAGGGGAGTTTGCACAGTGGTATGAAGCGGCAGGCCTTGGAGAATCTGTCAACTAAGACCAAAATGACCGTGTTACCTTGTGACTCAGGGAGACCCGTGATAAAGTCGACTGCCACGTGGGACCAGGGACGCCGGGGAATGGTCAGAGGATGCAGGAGACCCTGGGGACGCTGTCGTGGGTTCTTGGTTCTGGTGCAAACCTCACAGGACAGGACAAATGACCTTACTTCCTTCTCCATGTTAGGCCACCAGAAGCGTCTTTTCAGGAAGTCCAGGGTCCTCCGAGCTCCCGGGTGGGCGGTGAGAGGGGAAGAGTGACCCCACTGGAGAACCTTGGCCCGGGCTTGATGTGGGACGTACAAGAGGCCTGGTGGCCCCGTCCCAGGACCGGGGTCCTGGCGTTGGGCTCGTCGGACAGCCTCCTCAATACCCCAGCGGACAGGGGCCACAATCCGGGACACAGGGATAATAGGCCCGACTTCATTCTCCCTGTTAGTGGCAGAGAACAGTCTGGACAGTGCGTCAGGTTTGGTGTTCTTGGAGCCGGGGCGGTATGAGAGGGTGAAGTCAAACCGACTGAAAAACAGGGCCCACCTAGCCTGTCGAGGGTTCAGTCTCTTGGCTTGCTGGAGGTACTCCAGGTTCTTGTGGTCAGTCCAAACCAGGAATGGATGTTGTGCTCCCTCCAGCCAGTGCCTCCACTCCTCAAGGGCCAGTTTGACCGCTAGCAGTTCTCGATCCCCCACATCGTACCGGGACTCAGCAGGACTCAGGCGGTGGGAGAAGTAAGCGCAGGGGTGCAGCTTTCCTTCCGAACGTTGAGAGAGCACCGCGCCGACACCACTGTCCGAGGCGTCCACCTCCACGATGAATGGTTGGGAGGTGTCCGGGAGAACCAGAATGGGTGCCGTGCAGAAGCGGTCCTTGAGGTCTTTGAACGCCTTTTCTGCCTGAGGAGACCAGCCATAAGATCCACCTGTCCCTTTGGTGAGGTCTGACATGGGTGCTGCCACAGAACTGAAGTTCCTGATGAACTTGCGGTAGAAGTTAGCGAATCCTAAGAACCGCTGAACCTCCTTAACGGACTTGGGAGTAGGCCAATCCCGGACGGCCAGGGTCTTGGCAGGGTCCATTTGGAGTTGGCCTGTCCGTACAATAAATCCCAGAAAGGAGACCTCGGGAACATGAAATTCGCATTTCTGGGCCTTGGCGAACAGATTGTTCTGTAGCAGCCTCTGGAGAACCTGGCGGACATGGTGGCGGTGCTCCTGCACGGTCTTGGAAAAGATAAGGATGTCGTCGAGGTAGACAAAAACGTATAGGTTAATCATGTCCCTTAAGACGTCGTTGATTAGGGCCTGAAAAACAGCTGGTGCGTTGGTGAGTCCGAAGGGCATCACCTGGTATTCGTAGTGCCCAGACGGGGTGTTAAAGGCAGTCTTCCACTCGTCTCCCTGTCGGATACGGATGAGGTGGTATGCGTTCCGTAGGTCCAACTTGGTGAAGACGGTGGCGCCTTGGAGCAGGTCGAAAGCTGTGGACATCAGCGGAAGGGGATATCGGTTGCGCACAGTGATCTTATTCAGGCCCCTGTAATCAATACATGGTCGGAGCCCCCCATCCTTCTTGCCGACAAAGAAGAAGCCGGCTCCAGCAGGTGAAGTGGAGGGTCGAATAAACCCAGAGACCAGGGCATCTTTGAGGTATTCCTCCATGGCCTTGCGTTCTGGCTGAGAGAGTGAAAACAGTCTGCCACGAGGAGGGGTAGTCCCAGGGAGCAAGTCGATGGCACAGTCGTAGGCCCGGTGCGGAGGAAGAACGGCGGCCCTGCTCTTGCTGAATACCTCCTTGAGATCCCAGTACTCTGTGGGAACTTGAGATAACTCGGTGAGATCAGGGGGCTCGGCAGGAGACACAGGAGAGCTAGAGAGCAGACAAGAGGCATGGCATGCAGGGCCCCATTCCACAACCTGGCTTGTTACCCAGTCTATGCGAGGGTTGTGGCGAGTAAGCCAAGGAAGGCCTAGAATAACTGGGAACTCAGGTGAAGGAATCAGGTGCAGGGATATTTCTTCCTTGTGACCTTGAGACTGGAGGAAAACTGGAGAAGTAACTTGGGTGACTCTTCCATCACCTAACGCTTGGCCATCGAGGGCAGACACAGACAGTGGGACTTCAAGAGGTGCAGTCGGAATATTGATGCTTTGGGCGAAGTGAATATCAATAAAGTTCCCAGCCGCCCCTGAGTCTATCAAAGCTTGACAAGAGTGGACAGACTCACCCCAGGAGATGGAGACCGGGATGTAGATTCCTTGGCCAGGGAGTCCGGGAGAGAGGGTAGGCCCCGTCACAACCCTCCCTCGGCTGGACGGGGCGGTCCTTTTCCCAAGAGTTCGGGACATGATGCTCGGAAGTGACCAGGCTTGCCACAGTAGATGCAGCACTTGTCCCTCCTTCTGCGCTCCCTCTCAGATGCGGAGAGGCGAGTACGACCCACTTGCATGGGTTCTGGACAGTCACTGAAGGAGGTAGACGGTCTCCAGGTAGAGGTAGGGAGGCTGGGGGGGCTCAAGGCTTGGTGGCGTTCTCTCATCCTGTTGTCCAGACGAATAGCATGTGAGATGAGGGTTTCGAGGTCACTTGGGCATCCAATAGAGGCCAGACCGTCCTTGATGGGGTCAGACAGACCATGGTGGAAGGCTGAAACCAGGGCAGTCTCGTTCCATCCACTTACTGCTGCGAGTGTTTGGAACGAGATGGCGTAATCTGCGACGCTTCCTCCTTGCCGGATGGACATGAGCTTTCGGGCTGCGTCGGTACTGATGTCTGCCTGATCGAAGACCCGAAGCATCTCTTCAGAAAACAGCTGGAAATCAAAGCACTCAGGTCCCTGTCTTTGCCAGATAGCAGTAGCCCAGGCTCGCGCCTTACCAGCTAATAAGGTGATCACAAAGGCAATCTTGCGGCGATCCGTAGTGTAGGTGGTAGGCTGAAGCTCAAAGGTGAGTTGACACTGGGTAAGGAACTCTCGGCACTCACTGTGCTTGCCGTCATACCTCTGTGGTGCAGGAAGGCTGGGTTCGCGAGGTGAAGAAGGCAGCATTGCAGGAGGCACTGGAGCAGGAGTGGGAGCTGGATCAGGAGCAGGAACTGGATCAGGAGCAGGAGATGCAGGCAGAGATGTCAGCTGTGCCAGGGTTTTCCCAATTTGCTGAAGCAGTTCCTCGTGGCGAGCGAGGGCCTCACGTTGGCTGGTGAGCGTACGTCCATGAGCGTCCATGGTCGCTCCGAAGCGTGTCAAAGCTGCCATAATTCCCTGAAGGTTGGCCGGGTAGACAGTTGAAGCAGCCTCTGCTGAGTCGGTCATGACGGAGTCTTTCTGTTAGGGTTTTGCTGGGATTCGAACCTGGTTCATTGGTGTGATGATCCAGCAAACCCCCACCAGGGGGATGACTCAAATGCAGAGGCGTGAGGCGGAAGTAGAAAAAGAATCAAAAAGGTTTATTTAAACTATATACACTATATACAGGGCAAAACAAAAGACAAAAAAAAAAAACCAAAGAGTATAATCCAAAAGAAAAGCAAAGTGCAAAAATACAAAAGCTAAGAAGATCAAAAAACACAGTACAAAGGAAACTGGAGATAAACATAACAGCACAAAGACTCCGTGACAAGAGGACTGAACTCAGGGGTATAAATAGACAAACTAATTAAGGACACAGGTGAAGATAATTAGGCAATTAACACAAACACAAAACACAGGAACAGTGGCGGCCTCTAGAGGCCAAAATAAACACGACATGAAAAGGAAATAACAGCGGCCTCTAGAGGCCAAAACAGTCCTAGTCCTAACAATTATCACTTTATTTTTGTAATTATTGGTTTTATGTTTGTCTTATAAATTTTGTCTGTCGTTTTATAAATGTGGGTTTTTCAAATCATTATCAGACAAAGCACTTCAATTTTGTTGTACTGTGTACAGTGACACTAAAGGCATCCTAATTCTAATTCATTCTTTGAAATATGGCGAAAGATCTTCAGCCACTTTGTTTTGAGGGGAATAAAACTATCAATTAGATACCAGGCTGATGTGTTAAGAAAGCATTTCTGAAGTGTTTATACTCTGTGTTAAGCACGTCTCACAGAAAAAAAGGCTTCCATTTTAACTCAATATTTAACCCCCACACCAACATTTATAAACTTATTGCTGTTTAGGAAGGCTTTTAATTTCTAGCTGATATGGTTCACATCAGTGTTGTATCTTCACTGAGAGCCTGTTGGAAGAAAAAGTGTAAAGCCTCAAACTTTATACGCAGATTTGTTACAGTATCATGATGGTGTTTTTCTGCAAATAATACCATGATACAATAATGTGATCATATCACAGTGTGTATGACGTTACATGAAACACAGGAAAAGAAACCTGATTTAAAAACTCACTCATGCTGTGTTCACTTTCAGCTGTCTTTTATGTAAGAGTTTTATTATAGAGAAGATCGTTAATTGCAGATAACTGTAATACCACGAGGAAGGTTTAAGTGATGCTTTAGGAAGTGCATGGACCATTTCTTTTCTCCACAAGCGACTTATATAAACATTTAATGGACTGCCCTTTATTTAATTTTTTTTAAGTTAGTTATGCCTTCAGCCAATATCTATAGGGTAACTACGGAAGCGTATAGAGATCTTGCAGTCACGTGATCGGAAAGTACACAGCCGCCATCTGGTCGGTAAAAAACACAGCTGAATACTGCTGCACTCGTGTACAGAATGGATCAATTTCAACCGACAGACTACACGGCTCATTTTTCTAATGAACAGATAACTAGATATATGTCTAAAATAAATGATCTACAGATTAGTGACCCTTATGGCTTACCGGACGGAGTTTTCATGACCGTGTCAGTGGATATTGAACTGCCAGCGGAATACCCAGACGTGTATAATTACCTCATTAACTTTCCCTCACTGTTCAGTGGTGAAGCACTGCGTGCTTATAAATCTCTGCACAGTTATCTTTACAGAAATTCAGGATTTGTCAGCCGCCCTCAGATGTGGCATCTTGTAAACAAGAAAGTAACAATCCTCATTGGACGGGTAAGTCACTTAAGTATTATCTAGTATAGCACTGACCAGCCGATTATAGAATAGAATAAGATAATTCCAGCTGTAATTCCAAATCGTCCGTCTTGTTTACCATGGATCTGGCGTTGGAGAGATAGAGGTTTAGCAGTGGAGATTTGAGTGGCTGTTTTCTGAGCTTAGTCAACAGGCCGGCTCTGCCTGCTTGCTTTTGCTTCCTCTCCCGACGCCGCCTCCTTCGCCTGCCAGACCCGATAACAATCCACGGAGACCCCGCTGGTCTCGCTATCTCGTCCGGAATGTTGTGCATGCGATGGAAATCGCTACAAACCGTCATTTTCTGCTGGAAACCAATGTCCAGTAAGTCCATACGGTTGTAGTGGATATTGAAGTCCGATACAGACGAACAACACGCAAAAATACACACAAAAAACATAAAAAACGTGCACAGGTAGGGAGAGCTTGTAGCCGCAGCCGTTGTAGTAGAATTGTAGTAGGGTTTTCCAGAAGAAAAGGTAGAAGCAGAAGTAGAACTAGAAGTAGAAGGCGGAAATATGGCGTTTGACCGACAAGATGGCGTCTGTTACAATCTGGATCGGCTGTGACGTCACATGCAAGTGCTCCATTGCTGCTACAGCAGCGAAAGAAAAATGGATTGGTTTCATATTAATGTGAAAATTTTTTCTTCTTCACATTATAACAAGCTGAGGAAGCCCTGGCTTAATGGTTAGAGAAGCAGCTTTGAGACCAAAAGGTTGCCGGTTCGATTCCCTGCACCAGCAAGAATGGCTGAAGTGCCTTTGAGCAAGGCACCTAACCCCCAGGCTACTCTGGGTTTGTTGTACGTCACTCTGGATAAGAGCGTCTGCTAAGTGCCATTAATGTAATGTTTTTCATGTTATTACGATATACCAACTTACGTTGTAGCAAGAAACTTATCTTGCGATAACAATATACTATTTATCTTATGCAGACTTCTAACAATATCATCCACAGTGCTCAATAACAGCCGAATCTCGCCATGCATGCTCTAAAAGATGTTGCGGACTATAAGAGGGATGAAATGAGGAACCAGTTGTCTCAAGAATAAAATGATTCAGTACTGCATTGTATTTCTAAATCTACCACACCCTTTTCTGCAGCTGTTTAAACATCCCAACTACAGAAGCAGCCATCGTGTCGCTGTGTTCCTGAGCATGCATGATGAAGTTCGCACTGAGGCCATCCTTCAGCACATGTTTAGCAGCGGCAAGGTCTGTTTCATCCCCAGGTACCAGAGCGACAGCAACCACATGGACATGCTGCGGCTGAACAACATGGAGGACATGAACTCACTGCCCGTCACCAGCTGGAACATCCGGCAGCCCGCTGACAATGACGCAGAGAGAGAGGAAGCGCTCGCTACAGGTAGTTTCCCAAAAATTGCATCACATGTTTATTGCTTGAAAGATGTTTATTGAAACAAAGGAATTTTTTTGTATTTTCATTTGACTATGAAATGAGATGTCCATTATATGTTACAATAGGAGGAAAATTAAAGCTAGACAGCCTTTCGATTTCATAAAATCGTTGAAATTTAGTTCCCTATGAAATTTGTAAGTGATATATGTTTATTTCTGTAATATCTCACAAAATTTCAGGCCATTCTGTGGCTGGGAAGTTATTTAATTTGAGGGGATTCCCGAGCAAATTATATGCATGAAATTACTTGCTTCACGCAGCCAAGCAGACAGAGGAAGTCAGTGTGCACATACGCAGGTTTACCTTCTTTTGGGGTTTATGGCAGCTGGCGTTCAGTATTGCATTACTGCCATCCCAGAAGCTCCAACTTGGGAAATTGCAAAGAAGGAGATTCTCCCTCTCTGCGAGTAGCTCGGAGGGAGACAAGTTTGAGCACCGTAGGCGCGAAGGCGAGTTTATATATTTTATCCCATTATCTGTAGCCGCTTTATCCTGTTCTACAGGGTCGCAGGCAAGCTGGAGCCTATCCCAGCTGACTACGGGCGAAAGGCGGGGTACACCCTGGACAAGTCGCCAGGTCATCACAGGGCTGACACATAGACACAGACAACCATTCACATTCACACCTACGGTCAATTTAGAGTCACCAGTTAACCTAACCTGCATGTTTTTGGACTGTGGGGGAAACCAGAGCACCCGGAGGAAACCCACGCGGACACGGGGAGAACATGCAAACTCCGCACAGAAAGGCCCTCGCCGGCCACGGGGCTCGAACCCAGAGCTTCTGACTGTGAGGTGACAGTGCTAACCACTACACCACCGTGCTGCCCCATTTCGTGTCAATTAAATCTTATTAATAGTAGCAGATCTAGATAAATCCAGTGACTATAGACCAAACTTTAATATGCCTAAAGTCAATGTTAATGTCAATGCTATTATAAATTGCCAGTGGTAGACCCTCTGACGATAATGTTCTTCTAATAATATTCTATTTCTAAGTCTAAGTTAGTAAAAGTCAGACAAAAAAAGTCAGACAAGTTCGTTAGAATCTAACGTCTGGTCTGGTGATCGAACCTTGTCAGATATAGGGTCGTCTTGCTGCCGTCCAAAATAGTCCTCCATTCGTCCCTGGCGACCATCGCGACGGGCGATCCGAACTTTATCTTGGTGATTTTCTGATATTTTTTTCTTCGTAGTTTGGCTTTTGCCATTTCCACCAATGGAACTTCATTTCATTATCTCATTCAAGAGAACATAAAGTTAAAGATGAGCAGACGAGAAATGCAGACACAAAAAAAACAAACAAAATGGTTGAGTGTCGCGGGTTTTCTCGTTCTCTCGCGCATATCATTAATAGCGCCATCTGTATGCTTTATCGGCTAAGACATTGGGTGGGCTCAAGTGTGTACCCCGTGGCGTACCAAATTCCGCTCGATTCATATGCTTGCTTGATCTGCGCGCGCATGCCTCCGGTATTCACTCCAATCCCCCCGTTACGCCGATCGGTGTACCAATCGGGGAATCAGCATATACCACGGGGTACACACTTGAGTCCACCCATACAATGTCAGACACACGAAAAGCGGAAAGTCAACTATTAATTTTCGTCAACATAAACGTATCAAGTTATATACATTTTTTTAACTAATCATGTGTAGTAAGGGCGGGCAGGAGATTATGTTGTCAGCAGGAGGACGGGAGGATTTTCTAAATGTTCCCTAAAGCGGGAGATCCCACACCCATGGTGGGAGAGTTGGAGCCTCTGCCATCCACAGGTTTACCTTGACTGTGCACTGACAGTTGCATCATTTTGTCACTAAACGAACAGCTGATCATGCCAAGGTGCTCGCTGACTGCTGATATTTATTAGTTTGGTTCTGCATTTCCTTTCCTTTGCAACATAACGTCTTTTTTCTTCTTGCTTTCCGTTACTGTAGTCGGTCTTTCACGTTTCATTCGCACACTCGCGTCCTCCATTTTTCTCTCCTGTTTCAAATTTGTATCCCACAATGCCTTGCGTGAACGGGGAAAGCCCACCACATGATGCAGTATCTTGAATTGGGTCATGGTGAAGCAGGAAAAAAATAGCGGAGAATTTAGGGCCATGTGGCCCTAAAGTCATTAATTGTTCTATTAAAAAAGCCTAATAAAATCGAAAGTCTGTGATTTAAATTCAGTAGCTTTTGAGCCACTAAACAAAAACAATTGGATGTCGGGGAAAATTCTTTTTATGACCTACACTTGAAAAACCTGAAAGGCAGTCTACCTTTAAAATGCAAGTGCAAAACAGCTGTTCAACGACTGTCAACCCCACAGCTACTGTGGTGGAGCTCCTGCTTGCAGCCACTCTAGAACTTTATGGATAAAATTGGACGTACCTGACCTGTATACTCATCTGAAATCCATTTAAAGCCTTTAGATTCTCTAACATCAATTTAAGGAAAGCCCAAAAAGTGAACTTCTTTTCCCCCCATGGTCCCATATAGTGGCCTAAACCACCAGATGGTGCTGTCTTGTTACTTTTCATTCAAGTCAAATAAAAAAAAATGGTCTGGTGCAGACCTGATGTAATGCTGTTTAAAATGTTGCGTAAATAATAATTCGAAAGTAATTTGCACCGTGTTTCAAATATGCGTAAGTCAAAATGACAAAACAGGATTCTCAGTAGCTGTTTTTACACAGATATTCTGTTATATTGGTGCCTCAATATTCTGGCTTTAGTGATTTTACAGTGAACCAAATAAAGCTGGCACTAGTGCGTGTTTTTACATTGCAAGCCGATGTTCCGCAACCTGAGGCATGACGTGTCACAACAGTGTTGGTGTCTAGGGTGATGTATCTATGCATCGGAAATGTGAATATCCTGAGCATACTGGCATTTCTTTATTAAAAAAAACAAACAAACACCAACAGCAGTTGAACTGAGTGTTGAGGGTTTTTTTTTTGTTTTTTCTTTTTAAGCTGTGTACATTTATACCACTCTTCAAACACAAGCAAAGTTGCTGAGCATCATATGCAATGTGTAATCATTTCCGTTAAATAATTCACATTTAAGGGAAGTAACGGCCTCAATATATCGGCTATAACGTGTTTGTGTTCTTTAGCCGTGCCGACTTTTCAGGGGGAAAAAAGTGTCTCAGAAAATTGCGCTTGCAAACAGGGGGGAGACTCATGCAAGCAACATGTTTGTGTGATCAGAAATATGTTGAGGAGAAAGTAAAGTCAGAAGTGATTTGAAGCAGAAAAGAATGCGGACCTTCAACGCTGTTGATGGAGACCTTTGAATTTGCGCTGCTCTCGGAAAGAAGAATGTCAATGTCAAAACATCACACCCCTGTCCCACCATGCCAGCTATTCCTTTTACACAGACACATTCCAGCTCTGTTATTAGCAATTCTTTCAGCTCAGAGACAGAACAATACAGGCTCCCGTTCCGCATTCAGACGTTTTATACAGAATGTGAGGCGGAATAAAGGTGTAAGATTTCCACCTTGAACAGGCTCTGTAAAAGAGGCTAAATACTTTGTTCCTTCTGGTTACAGCTTCTCGAGTTTCTAGGTGCTAGTAGCTGTCCCTTCTTTCAGTTCTTGGTGCTAGCAGCTCCTCCCATCTCCCTCTATGCCATCCCAAAAAGAAAATCTCTCTGTGCTTGCTAGAAGCCCCCACCATGTCTTGGTCTCTTTTCTCAGTTCTCACTGCCCCTCCTGTATTGGTGCTTCAGCCCCACTGTTTGAGCAGTTCCTGGAGTCCCTTCAGTCTTTCTCTGTGATCACAGCCCCTCCTGTCTTTCCGTGCTTGCAGCACTGCCCATCTTAGAAGGATTTCAGACATCATCTCTCTCTCACACACACACACCTCTCTCTCTCTTTGAAGGATCACAGATGCACTTTCTTGCTCAACAGTGTGATTAAAGATGTTTAAAAGCACCTTTCTCAAAAACAGTACACGCCAGTCTTTAAGTGAAGTTCCACTTGTGAGGTGCTATTTGGCTTTTTTTTTTTATTTGTCTGGCAGGTTGAAATATGCTTAAAAAAAAAAAGTGTAGGCATCCCAGTGTAACAATAGATCCTGTGGAACCTTTCTTTCTCACACGTGCCTTCCTTCTTTACCACCACCCATTCAGCTGAACTTCACGCTCACACATTATATATCTCTTCACTCATCCCAATCATTTCACCGTTTATTCTCTTTTTCACCAAACCCCTCCCTCATACGCCCCACATCCCACCACTCTTCACGCATCCCAGTTGTCTCCCCATCATTCCATCTCATCCTCACACAGTCTTTCCCTCTTCACTCATCCCAGTCCCCACACAGCCCATCCCTTTTCTTCCTAGCCCTCCCCCCATTCATCCCACCCCTCCTTCATGCACCTTTTCCTATTCCAGTCATCCCAACCCCCATTTATCCAAACTCCTTCCCCTGTTCATCTCCATGTTTCCCATGAACATCCAAAGCAATATTTGATATAGAATGTGTAGTATTGTCTTTTTTTTTTTACGTCAAGATGCTTTCTGCTCTATTGTCATATTCCCTCCTTTTCTCTTTGAATGTATTCTATTATATTGTCTTAATTGTCTATCCTATTCTGTATTATTTTGCCACGTTCTCTTCTGTTCTGTGACCATTCAGTTTTCTATAGGCTATCTTAATGTACACTATCTTGTCTCATTCTCTAAGTTATTCTATTAGTCTTGGGCATGACTTTAAACTGCAACCGGTGGTGAGTCTCAGGTCCAGGAGGACTTGAGTATTGGGGAAAGTGGAGTTACCCCTTAATCACCATTGCTCCCAGGTCTGCTCTGACCCAGAGTGGTAGCACCTGCCTGGGTTCCAGCTATGGGTTAAATAGTACATCACCAATAAGGCATTGGCAGCAGGGTGCTTTTTGGTGCAATGTGGCAAATGAACCCAACAGGGTCAATGGCACACCACCAGATGGCATGCAGAAGAGTTACTCAAATGGCCAATGGATCGTATCACTTGGCAAATCAGTTGTCACTGTGGGGCAACTTAAATGCCGGTCAGGTCTGTGGCACTTTTCTGCACCACTTGGCATCAGATCTGGAGGTCCAGAGAGACAACACGGTGGGGGCATGGCATTGTTTGTCTTACCTTATGGTGCAAGGGGCTTCATTAGGAGAGGAGAATAGTATGCGAGAGCTCACGAGGCCAGATATTCCGTGGTGGCTCGGCTGGGCCGTACGTACCGCTGGTGCGGGTGACTGTCACTCTGGTGCAGGCCTCGCGTCCCATCTGTGTTTCTGCGCATCCTAACGAAGCAGTCATCATCGCTAGCAATGGACAGCCAACGATGACATCCAAACCACTCACAACTTGCACCACTGGCTGTCTACCTCCTGCACTACAAACTGCTGCAACGTCTCACTATTGCAGTTCTCACTACATACATCCAGCATACAGTATTCCTGATGCTTGCACTCAGAGTATGCCACATAATCTCCAAGTTAGACTTATGATCCAATGCTGGAATTCATTCTGCCATCCCAAACTCCACCAAGAGAGGCAAGCTCCCACTTGATTTATCAATTGATCAGCCATCATGTTAAACCTTCTTTTTTTTTTTTATACCCACACTTACAGGAGTCAGTTACAGCTAGAATTTCCATCCTTGCTAGCCGCTTATTCAGATTTAATTAGCTGACAGTTTTTGGGGCGAATCAAAAGGAAGATGATCTCCCCCTGCTGTGTTTTCGTTCCCCCCCGGTTTCCTCCCCATCATCCAAGGGTGTTTTTGCTTTGCCTTCGTCCCCTCTGGGTTGCTTACTAGTTACTGTATTAAAGCACTGTCATCCCTTACAAATCAGAAATCTGATTTGTGTAGCCTTCAAGTGTAACTTTGGTATTGCATCTTTTTTCCAGCCTAATGAAATCAAGGCAAGCCCTCACCCTGTGGTAGCCATACCCCCATTATCATCCATTATCTTTGCCCTACCATGGTTTTGCCATATATGTTTATAAAAGTTAGCTTTGATAGGTGGATGGCCTTCATTGCTACTAATAGCTCAGTCTTAAACATTAGTATACTAGTGTTGAGAAGAGCTGCTGTGTGATACCCAGATACCCCGGTCATTTTTCCCCTCAATAAACATTACACTGAATCTGTGTAGTCCTGTCATGCAAAGATACGGTCAGTCCTTTTGCTAACAATATGACTCAGGACAGAGGAATGACGAGGATGGTGAGAAGGAGACACTGAAGCATTAAAGGACCGGCACAGTTGAGCAAGTTTTACCCTAGCAGACTTCACAAGATATCAAGAAAGGGAGTGTAACCTTGAAAGAATGTTAGTGTGCATCTGTGGTGTTCACATTAAACACATTGAGTGTGACATTCACAGTGAGCTTGACATGTTTGTCTGCTTCAATGCCACTGAAACTGTTTGCTGTTAGGTACTCCCACTGTTGAAGAGCAGACTTTGATAGATAGTGAAATGAAAAGGTTAGATGTGGGTGTGCATGAGAGTGAAAGTGCTTTTGCTTTTTTTTTCGTTTTGTGTGTCTGAATCTCATCACAAATTCTGAGAGTGTATCTTAGGGACACACCAATGCAACAAACCCTCATTTTCAGTATCTGAACTTGGTCAATACCCAATGTTGATTTAATAGGGGCACACAGTAGCTGAGCCTGCTGGCTGATTCCAGTGGTATTTGGGTCAGATGTTAATATGGTGTTAGTCACATTTTCAGACTTTATACTTGTGTATAGAACTGATCCAAGGAACAGTACGTAAAAGCTCACTTTGTCATATCACTAAATGCTCTTCAGACCTGCCTGATCCATCCTGATGCCCTACTTCTGGCTGGAGTCTCATCACATTGCTCCTGTGGAGGACGGCCCCATACGGACAGTCAAAAGACAGACTTAGAAGAATGCTCTGGATACTTAATTTTCCTATGATGGTTTAGGACTATAATTGACATAACTTTTGGATTGCAGTTGTTATGAACAGTTTTTGCACACAAGTCTCCGTCAATGAACAGTTGATAACTTGAAAAGATAGACCTCATGTTAAAACTATAATGAATTTCCTGGTTACACAGTTGTACTTTGTGACTATATAGGACACAGTTATAGAAGTTATTTGTAATCATGCTATCTTCAATCACCCAAATGAGGATGGGTTCCCTTTTGAGTCTGGTTCCTCTCAAGGTTTCTTCTGAGTTGTGTGAAGGAGTTTTTCCTTGCCAGCATCACCTCAGGCTTGCTCATCAGGGATTAAAAAAAACAACAACAAAAGTGTTGTCTTTTTTTTCTATAAAGCTGCTTTGTGACAATGTCTGTTGTTAAAAGTGCTACACAAATAAACTGACTTGACTAAATAGGCCTGTGTGGTTAGCTATGTAGCAAGCTGTAAATGAGGAAAGCTGTCACACAGAAACACCAAACACTCTGAAAACAAAGAACTCTAATGACCTTTTCAGAGCTGTAACCCAATGACAGGATTCTATTCTGTACTAAAATAACAAGACTGGACTCACAGCAGGGTGCTGATATGACTCATCACATACTAACAACTGCTCAGCATGTGGAAGAGTTAACAAAACATTTTCAACTGCCTGCGTAAAACATTTACTATCTACAGCGCACATTCTGTGCCTGTCAGTTCAGTCAAAGGAGGCATGGCCTATGTGCTGGTCACTTAAAATCAATGGAAGCATGGATAATGTGCCAATCCAGTCATCCATCAAATAAGGCATGGCCTTTGTGCCAAAGAATCCAACTGAAGAAGGTGTGACCTATGTGTCTATTAATTCAACCAAAGAAGACATGCCTAAGGCCAAGTTTACATTAGACCGTATCTGTCTCGTTTTCTTCACGGATGCACTGTCCGTTTACATTAAAACGCCGGGAAACGGGAATCCGCCAGGGTCCACGTATTCAATCCAGATTGTGTCTGGTCCGGTGCTGTGTAAACATTGAGAATACGCGGATACGCTGTGCTGAGCTCTAGCTGGCGTCGTCATTGGACAACGTCACTGTGACATCCACCTTCCTGATTCGCTGGCGTTGGTCATGTGACGCGACTGCTGAAAAACGGCGCGGACTTCCGCCTTGTATCACCTTTCATTAAAGAGTATAAAAGTATGAAAATACTGCAAATACTGATGCAAATACTGCCCATTGTGTAGTTATGATTGTCTTTAGGCTTGCCATCCTTCCACTTGCAAGTGGTAAGTGACTTGCGCACAGCGGCTCAGTCCCTAATCACTGCTCGTGCGCTTAACTCGCACGCTCTGTGAGCTGCGCAGGGCCGGAGTGCGCACCCTCCAGAGGGCACTTGCTGTTCAGGGCGGAGTGATTTGGAGCGCAGCCGCTGAGGAGGAAGCGATGAGCCGCACTGACACATTTCAACTTACGTGCCGAATTAGTCATGTGATTAGCGTATCCGTGTATTGGCATTGCTGTGTGCACGCTAATTGTGTATTGGCGTTGCTGTGTGCATGCTAATCATTTTTAAAAATGTTAATATGATGATCCGCTGATACGGTCTAATGTAAACCCCACCTAAGCATCTTTCAGGTCCAGCCAAATGAAGTGTGGCCTATGTGTCTATTAATCCAACTGAACATTTACATTAATGACATTTAGCATAGTGTTTCTTAACTGGTGGGTCCTGACCCAAAACTGGGTCGCGGCGGTGTCCTGGGTGGGTCGCGGAGGGATGATGTCAAAAACAAAACCGCATTCTTTTCATGCAACCACTTAACGTTGACCCCAGAGCCACAGAGATGGGCTACTTAGGACTACTAGTTGACCCAAAACCTTTATTTTGATGTCAGGCCCATGCCTGTTGTTGCCATGGAAATAGAATGTTTTGTGACATGTATCAGTCATTTGAGCAGTAAAATGTTAGCGAGCTGTCATGGCAAAACGAAAATACGACCCCGAGTATTTGAAATATGGATTTAGCTATGTTGAGGACAAAGGTGTCCAGAAACCCCAATGTGTGGTGTGCAGTGAATTGCTGGCACATGAGAGCATGAAACCCTCGAAACTGAGACGTCACTTGGAGACAAAACACCCGACTGTCAAAGATGGACCAGTCGAGTATTTTGAGAGGCGACACCAGGAATTAAGGACTTCGCAAATGCGTCTAACTTCAGCATGCGCCACACAGGTACAGGCACTCCGTGCATCGTACTACGTTGCCCACTGCATAGCAAAGACCAAAAAGCCCCACAACACACAGTGGGGCAAAAAAGTATTTAGTCAGCCACCAATTGTGCAAGTTCTCCCACTTAAAAAGATGAGAGGCCTGTAACTTTCATCATGGGTACACTTCAGCTATGAGAGACAGAATGGGGGGGAAAGAATCCAGGAAATCACATTGTAGGATTTTTAATGAATTAATTGGTAAATTCCTCGGTAAAATAAGTATTTGGCCACCTACAAACAAGCAAGATTTCTGGCTCTCACAGACCTGTAACAACTTCTTTAAGAGGCTCCTCTGTCCTCCACTCGTTACCTGTATTAATGGCACCTGTTTGAACTCGTTATCAGTATAAAAGACACCTGTCCACAACCTCAAACAGTCACACTCCAAACTCCACTATGGCCAAGACCAAAGAGCTGTCAAAGGACACCAGAAACAAAATTGTAGACCTGCACCAGGCTGAGAAGACTGAATCTGCAATAGGTAAGCAGCTTGGTGTGAAGAAATCAACTGTGGGAGCAATTATTAGAAAATGGAAGACATACAAGACCACTGATAATCTCCCTCGATCTGGGGCTCCACGCAAGATCTCACCCTGTGGGGTCAAAACGATCACAAGAACGGTGAGCAAAAATCCCAGAACCACACGGGGGGACCTAGTGAATGACCTGTGGAGAGCTGGGACCAAAGTAACAAAGGCTACCATCAGTAACACACTACGCCGCCAGGGACTCAAATCCTGCAGTGTCAAACATGTCCCCCTGCTTAAGCCAGTACATGTCCAGGCCCGTCTGAACTTTGCTAGAGAGTATTTGGATGATCCAGAAGAGGATCGGGAGAATGTCATATGGTCAGATGAAACCAAAATAGAACTTTTTGGTAAAAACTCAACTTGTGTTTGGAGGAGAAAGAATGCTGAGTTGCATCCAAAGAACACCATACCTACTGTGAAGCATGGCGGCGGAAGCATCATGCTTTGGGGCTGTTTTTCTGCAAAGGGACCAGGACGACTGATCCGTGTAAAGGAAAGAATGAATGGGGCCATGTATCGTGAGATTTTGAGTGAAAACCTCCTTCCATCAGCAAGGGCATTGAAGATGAAACGTGGCTGGGTCTTTCAGCATGACAATGATCCCAAACACCCCCCCCGGGCAACGAAGGAGTGGCTTCGTAAGAAGCATTTCAAGGTCCTGGAGTGGCCTAGCCAGTCTCCAGATCTCAACCCCATAGAAAATCTTTGGAGGGAGTTGAAAGTCCGTGTTGCCCAGCGACAGCCCCAAAACATCACTGCTCTAGAGGAGATCTGCATGGAGGAATGGGCCAAAATACCAGCAACAGTATGTGACAACCTTGTGAAGACTTACAGAAAACGTTTGAGCTCTGTCATTGCCAACAAAGGGTATATAAAGTATTGAGATGAACTTTTGTTATTGACCAAATACTTATTTTCCACCATAATTTGCAAATAAATTCTTTAAAAATCAGACAATGTGATTTTCTGGATTTTTTTTCTTCTCATTTTGTCTCTCATAGTTGAGGTATACCTATGATGAAAATTACAGGCCTCTCTCATCTTTTTAAGTGGGAGAACTTGCACAATTGGTGACTGACTAAATACTTTTTTGCCCCACTGTAGCAGAGAACCTCATCTTACCTGCAGCTATTGATACGGTCAGAGAGGTGGTAAACCAAGCCGCAGCAGATAAGTTGAAGACAATACCGCTATCGAATGATACAATATGTAAGCGTATTGAAGACGTCTGAGGACATAAAGCAACCGACTACGGCCCATATCCAGGCAAGCAGTCATTACGCCTTACAGATTTATGAGTCCACGGATATAGCCAACCATGCGATTTTACTTGTATATGTGAGGCACATTTGGGAGGGAGATATACAAGAACAGTTTCTCTGCAGTAGAGATCTGCCTACCACTACAACGGCATACGAGATTTTCAACTCTGTGGATTTGTATTTGGGTTCTGTGGGCCTGAGCTGGGCCAATTGCATTGGGATTACAACTGATGGTGCTGCCTGCATGACTGGCAGGCATTCGGGAGTGGTGAAAAGAATTCTTGAGGAAGCACCGAATGCAACCTGGAACCATTGCTTTCTCCATGGGGAGGCTAGCCGCAAAAGACATGGTGCCAGTACTTGATTGCACATTGAAAGATGTTGTACAAGTGGTGAATCACATTAAATGCAGTGCCAAGAATAGCTGGTGTTTCAAAACTCTCTGTAAAGACCTGGGCGCAGAGCACTTGCAGTTGTCATATCACTCGGAAGTTCGCTGGCTGTCGAGAGGAAAAATTTTGACTCAGTTTTACGAACTGAAAGAAGAAATAGCAGCTTTCCTCTCCGAGACTAACTTGCTTTATGCTGAGCTGTTTGACAGTAAGATCTTGCTGGCCCGCATTGCCTATCTTGTTGTGTTCAAGCACCTAAACACACTGAACTTATCTTTGCAAGGGAAGGGGCATAATAAGTTCGAGCAGTCCGATAAAGTGAATGCATTTAAGAAGATCGCACTGTGGGAAAACAATGTCCAAAGACAGGCTGGACATGTTTCCCAATGCCCATCATGAAATACTTAAGCTGGACACTGTCGTGGACAAAAATGCCCTGAAGAGCAGCATTACGGTGCACCTTGGGAAACTGCAAACGTGGTTTCATGATTACTTCCCAGAGACATCAAGTGAAGATGAACAGTGGGTGTGCAATCCCTTTGGAATCGACCTCGAAAGCGTTGCGTTGCCATGTAATGAAGAGAATCAGCTGATTGAGCTTTCATGCAGCCAGACACTGGAAAAGAAATTTGGAGAAGTAAGCATTTCTCACTTCTGGTGCAGTGTCACGGCGGAGTATTCCTCCTTGGCTATCCGTGCAATTCAAATCTTACTGCCCTTCACCACTAGTTATCTCTATGAAAGTGGATTCTCCACTTTGGTCCAGCTCAAGTCCAAGCAAAGAAACAGGTTGGACACTGAACAATGACCTACGTGTAGCTCTGTCTACCATAGTGCCTGATTTTGAGTCTCTGATCAGATCTAAAACACATCCCCAGTTCTCTCATCCTAAAACAGCCTAGGCCTAATTTGCTCATTGTTAAGACAGCCTGTTCTGGTCTTTGTAAAAGGAGGTAGGCCTACCTCATATAATTTGCTGTGTTCACATCCAGTTCATACAGATGTCAAATCTAAATGGATGAAAGGTTTGAGTATTTTGCCAATAAATATTTTAATACAAATGTCAATGTAATATCATACGTGCAGTAATATTTTCCCCAGTTCTCTCATTAATGATTCTAAAACAGCCTAGGCCTAATTTGCTGAATTGTTAAAAGAGCCTGTTCTGGTCTTTTCATTGTAAAAGGAGGTAGGCCCACCTCATATTATTTGCAGTGTTCACATCCAGTTCATACAGTGTGATGTCAAATCTAAACGGATGAAATCTCATCTCATTATCTCTAGCCACTTTATCCTTCTACAGGGTCGCAGGCAAGCTGGAGCCTATCCCAGCTGACTACGGGCGAAAGGCGGGGTACACCCTGGACAAGTCGCCAGGTCATCACAGGGCTGACACAGACAACCATTCACACCTACGGTCAATTTAGAGTCACCAGTTAACCTAACCTGCATGTCTTTGGACTGTGGGGGAAACCGGAGCACCCGGAGGAAACCCACGGGGAGAACATGCAAACTCTGCACAGAAAGGCCCTCGTTGGCCACGGGGCTCGAACCCGGACCTTCTTGCTTTGAGGCGACAGCGCTAACCACTACACCACCGTGCCGCCCCAATGTAATATATGTGCAGTAATATTTTTGAGAAATAAAACAAGTTGTCTTGAATGTAAAAAAAAGAAAAGTGGGTCGCAACCTAATGACCATTGGGAATTGTGGGTCCCAAGGCCAGACCAGTTAAGAACCACTGATTTAGCAGATGCTTCTTATCCAGCACGATAACATACCCAGAGCAGCCTGGGGTTAGGTGCCTTGGTCAAGGGCACTTCAGCTAGTCCTGCTGGTACAGGGAATTGAACCAGCAACCTTTTGGTCTCAAAGCTGTTTCTCTAACAATTAGGCCATGGCTTCCCCCATTCCAGTCAATGAAGCTATGGTCTGTGTGACTCTCAGTCCAACCAAAGGCGGCATGGCCACTGTGTTCTTCAGTCCAACCATTGGAAGAGTGGCCTATGTGTCTGTCAGTTGAACCAAAGGTGTGGTATATGTGCTGCCACACAACCAAAGAAAGTGGGGTCCATGTTCTTATCAGTTCAAACAAAGGGAAGCATGGCCTCTGTGCTAGTCAGTCCCAGTAGAGGTCTAACCTTCCACTCCTCAAAGAGAAATTTTATTTATATATCTCAAAATGTTTGCATAAGTAGTTTAAATTTGCATTGTAGTAAATCACTAATTTAAATCTGTTCACATATGTAGTCTGAAAAGACAGTGAATTGTCCAGTGGCAGTAGCAAATCAAAGACTTTAAAAAAACAAAAAAAACAACAACAACCCACACTGATAGTGATGAGCAGAGAAATCCCTAGTCAACATTTGTAAAAAGTATTTATTTTTAATGTGAATATTGTAACCAAAGTTTTACATGCAATAACGTAGTTTAGTTTAATGGTTGTCACAAATTTACAATAAAGTACTGAGAAACAAAGATACCAAAAATGGTCACATACATCTAACAAATAAAAACTAAGTATAGAAATGTGACAGGGAAAAGGAACAAAGCTTTCATCACAATTGTGACCTAACCCCTACTAATTTAAAGGATAAGATGCATCATCTAAACTACAGAAATACTATTAGGTGATAGGAAAATATATACATTACTTTAACGAGGCAGCAATTAACGATAGGATCAATAATTTGATGCGTAGTTCAGTAGTCTGACCATCTGTAGAGGAATGCTGCATCCTCGGTTGTCTCTTGTGGCAACCCTTGTGGGAGGTGCTGTGCCTTGGGACTTAGTAACCAGATGAGGTGAAAATTTAGAGCCTTATTTAAAAATAGCATCCACAGAAGAGGGGTGGTGCAATGGCACTGCAGGATAGCTTCCCAAATCTAAGGTTCTTGGTTCAGTCCTAGGCTCTGGTTACAGTATATGAGTTCTGTATGTCCTTGTGGGTTTCCTCCAGTTTTCAGATTTCCTCCCACCTCCCAAAAGCATGTGGGTAGTTAGATTGGCTACTCTACATTGCCAGCAGGATGTGAATAAGTGTATGAATGTGGGTGCCCTGCATGTCATGGTGGTTTTCCCACTTATGCCCAGCGTTCTGCAATAGACTCCAGATCCACCCAGAACATAACCAGGAGAATGAATGAAATGATGAAAAGTACAGTTGTACATACTCTTGGATGTCTTTACCAAAACTGAGATGTACACAATTTTAGGCTTACCCCAAATGTAGTCATTCAGTCAAGATGCACTCTATGGCCAAAAGTTTATGGACACCTAATCACATCCATATGTGCTTGTTGAACATCCCATTCCCGATCTAGTCCCCCTTTACTGGTATAATGACTTCCACTCTTCTGGGAAGGCATTCCATTGGATTTTGGAGTGTGGCTGTGGGGATGTGTGTTCATTCAGCCAAAAGACCATTTGTGTAGGTTAGGCACTGATGTTGTGCTCAAAGGCATGGGGCATGTCAGCGTTCTAGTTCATCCAAACGTGTTCAGTTGGGCTGAAGTCAGGGCTCTGTGCAGGCCACTTGATTTCTTTCACTCCAATCTTGGGGAAGAATGTCTTCATGGACCTCCCTTTATGCACAGTAGCATTGTCATCTTGGAACAGGTTTGGGCCTCTTTGTTCGAGTAGAGGGGAATTGTAATGCTGTAATTTCTGTAGCAGACAAACACATTCTATACAATTGTGTGCTTACAGTATTGTGGCAGCAGTTTGGAGATGATGTACATGTGGGTGAGATGGTCAGTGGAGCCCAAACATTTGACTGTATATTGTGTGGTGCAGTTTATTTCTTTGCTTTTTTGGTGTCTGACATTTTCTTCTCAATTTTCATCACACACTTACCTCGGGACATTGTTTTCTGCTGATGCATACAAATAAAGTATAGTTAGAGCTACAAAGACGATGTGATAAACACTGACAATGCAAGAGATTTTATGGAAAAGATGTTCCTAAAATATCTGAGAATGCACAGAAAAGAATTTGGCAATTCTTTTCCCTTTTGCCTTTGTCATATTTACAAGGACTTAGAATGAGACTCTTGTACAGATACTTCCTCATACATTTTTCCTGTACTTTCACCACTGACTTGTGTGTTGTTAAGTGCTTGACTAATACTGAAATGATGATATTTGTAGACAAGGTTATTATAGTGTGAAACACCCTTAAACAGTGGAAGCAATAAGTCTCTTTCACACACACAGGGCTGGTGAACTGTTTTTAAAAAGTGAATGCAGCCAGTCAGGAATTGATGCTTAGGATATCTGTTTCAACCTGGCAACTTGTCCAGGGTGTACCTCGCCCATAGTCAGCTGGGATAGGCTCCAGCTTGCCTGCGACCCTGCACAGGATAAGCGGCTACAGATAATGGATTGATGTGGTTTATTCCCAGGCTACAAAACTTGGCATTTTTTTTAGTTCTCACCCAAAAAACAAATCTGCAGAATATCCAAGATGCATTATATTTCAATTTTAATACCCATGGCAAGCATCACTGCATGACACCAGTGCTTCCTTTCTCATACTGCATAGTGCAGCAAAGGCCTTATCATAGTCATTCAGTTAGCAGTGAAAGCACTCACTTGTCCTACTGTGTTTGCGACTTTACACACTGATCCTGGATCAGCAACCTGCTGTGAGCCTCTGAAAGTGATTTCTGGTTGCCTTCCGTTCTTCTTCTTCACCTTACAATAAAAAGCAAGAAAACCGCATTCATAGAAAGAGGAGGTAATGTTCAGAGAGGATGGATCAAATTTTTGATTGAGGCAGACTTAAAGAAAATTATGCACAGATATTTTGTAAGAATAAATAGCCCTGGGGAGATGATTTTGCTAAGATGGAGAAAGATAAGATTGAGACTGTTAGAAAGGCAGAAATTTGATTAAAGGAACGGTTCTCTTTGGAAGTTATAAAAAGTGCCCAAACCTCAAATATGATTAGTCAGCCATGATATGTTCAGTATTTGATGTGTGCTTATTTGTAATGTAACTAACAAGCAATAGATGATTATATCACTGTAGAACCAGAGCAGGTGGGTGGAGCACAGAAGCATAGCAGCCCAGAACTGAGTTCTCAGAAACTCTTTTATTTTTAATGTGTGGCTTTCAGCTCATTCAGTCTCTCACACATGCATTTGGGTCGGGAGAGAGCTCCCTTTCTCTGCTCTCTCTCTCTCCTTTTATAGGGCACGGTCACTGGGGAAGACATACAAACAGGTTAACTCACATCAGGTGCAGTGATTCTGCCACTTACCTTCCCTGACTCCGCCCTCCATTCACAGATCGACGCTTGACCACGCCCTGCTGCCACATAGCCCCACTGCCTGACTCAGGCCGGGGAGCTGTCCGGCCTGCAGCTGGACCCCCCCCCCCCCCCCCCCTTGACGGGAGAGGAAATCCGCCATGACCATCTGCACCCCCAGCCTGTGGACCACCTTGAACTTAAACGGCTGGAGTGCCAGATACCAACGGGTGATCTGCGCGTTGACATCCTTCATGCGGTGGAGTCACTGGAGGGGGGCAGGGTCCGAACAGAGGGTGAAAGGGCGTCCCGGTAGGTAGTAGCGGAGGACCGCCCACTTGATGGCGAGGCACTCCTTTTCGATGGTGCTTTACCGGCCCTCATGCACCGACAGCTTCTGGCTGATGTACAGCACTGGACGATCCTTCCCCTCCACTTCCTGGGACAGAACAGCCCCCAGCCCTCTGTCTGATGCGTCTGTCTGCAAAACAAGGGGGAGAGAAAAGTCAGGGGAGTGTAACAGTGGCCCCCCCACACAGTGCAGCCTTTGCCTCAGAGAAAGCCCGCTGGCATTGCTCCGTCCACTGGACCAGATCTGGTGCCCCCTTTTAAGTGAGATCAGTCAGCGGGCTGGTGACATCCGAATAATTAGGTATAAACCTACGATAGTAACCAGCCAGCCCCAGGAACTGTCTCACCCCCTTTTTGGTCTTGGGCCTCGGGCAGGCCGCAATCCCTGCTGTCTTATTGATTTGAGGATGCACCTGCCCATTGCCCAAGTGGAAGCCCAGATACCGTACTTCCACCTGCCCAATTGCACACTTCTTCGGGTTGGCTGTGAGACCCGCTCGCCTCAGCAACCTAAGGATGGCCCTTAGATGTTTTAGGTGTCGTGGCCAGTCATTACTATAAGTAATGATGTCATCCAAGTATGCGGCCGCGTAGGTGGCGTGGGGGCGGAGGACCCTATCCATAAGCCACTGGAATGTAGCGGGCGCCCCAAACAGCCCAAAAGGAAGTGTGACGAACTGGCGTAAGCCAAATGGTGTGGAAAAGGCCGTTTTCTCTTGGGATAACGGAGTCAAGGGGATCTGCCAATATCCCTTTGTCAAATCCAGTGTCGAATACAAACGAGCTGTGCCTAGTCGATCAAGCAACTCGTCAATACGAGGCATTGGGTACACATCGAATTTAGACACTGCGTTCACTTTTCTATAGTCCACACAGAACTGGACCGACCCGTTGGCCTTGGCAGCCAAGACCACCGGGCTGCTCCAGTCACTGTGGGACTCCTTGACGATGCCCATTTCGAGCATGGCCTCGAGTTCTTCCTGGACCACCTTGTTTTTTTGTGTTTGGGCAGTCTGTAAGGGTGGCTGCGCACTACCACCCCCAGGGGCGTCTCAATGTGGTGTTCTATGAGGTGGGTGCGGCCGGGCAGGGGCGAGAATACGTCAGAAAATTCTGTCTGCAACTGGGTGACCTCCGTGAGTTGGGTCGGAGAGAGGTGGTCTCCACAGGGGACCGGAGCGGTGGGCGATGTCAGTTTTACTTTTTGAACCTCCAGCCCCAGCTCCGCCTTCTCTGGAACCACCGACACCAACGCCACGGGCACCCCCTCGTTCCAGAGTTTTAACAGATTGAGGTGGTAAATTTGTAACGCCCCATCCCTGTCCGTTCGTCGCACCTCATAGTCGACGTCCCTGACTCGCCGTGTGACCTCAAAGGGTCCTTGCCACCTGGAGATCAATTTGGAGCTCGACGTGGGCAAGAACATGAGTACTTTATCTCCTGGTGTGAATTCCCTAAGGCATGTGCCCCTGTCATACAGATGGACTTGACATTCTTGGGCCTGCCGCAAATTCTCCTGGGTTAGGTGCATGAGGGTGTGGCGTTTGGTGCGCAGGTCGATTAACGTATTGAATTTCATTTTTGCTTGTTGAAGGCCCCTCCTCCCAATTTTCATGCAGCACATCTAAAATGCCACGCGGCTTACAGCCGTATAATAATTCGAACAGGGAGAACCCCGTGGAGGCTTGTGGGACCTCTCGCACTGCGAATAACAGGGGCTTGAGCCATTTATCCCAGCTGTGTGCGTCCTTGCTTACAAATTTTCGAATTATGTTCTTGAGGGTGCGGTTGAACCGTTCGACTAAGCCATCCGTTTGTGGGTGATAAACGCTGGTGCGGATAGGCTTAATTCCCAGTAATCCGTACAGTTCGCGCAGTGTGCGTGACATAAACATAGTGCCTTGATCAGTCAGAATCTCTTTGGGGATTCCGACTTGGGAGATGACGCGGAAGAGTGCTTCCGCAATACTGAGATATTGCGAAGAGGCACTGCTTCCAGATATCGCGTTGCATAGTCCACCAGAACTAAAATAAAGTGATATCCTTGTGTTGACCGATCTAATGGCCCGACGAGATCCATCCCAATTCTTTCGAATGGGGTCTCGATTAATGGCAGAGGGCTCAAAGGCGCTTTTGGAATGGCTGCTGGATTTACTAATTGGCATTCGCGGCACGCCATACACCACCTACGGACATCGCCGCGAATCCCTGGCCAATAGAACCGGGCCATTATTCGGGCTAGTGTTTTATCCTGCCCTAAGTGTCCAGCCATGGGATTAAAGTGAACCGCCTGGAATATGAATTCCCGGCGGCTCTTTGGGATCAAAAGCTGTGTTATCGGTTCCTTCGTCTGAGTGTCCTGCGTCACTCGGTATAACCTATCCTTAATAATGGAGAAATAGGGGAAGGACGGGGTGGCGTTTGGCTGGAGCGTTTGACCATTGATTACTCTCACTTGGTCAAACGCATGCCGCAGAGTCTCGTCTCATGACTGCTCTAATGGGAAATCCGCAAGGGATTCCCCGAGAGAGGGAGGAGGAGCCTGCTGCTCCTCACTCTAACGCAGTGATGACGTAGATGGCTCTGTGACGGCTGCTCCCGCCAATGCCACACCAGGACCTCTCCCTGCTAAATTATGGCAGGCCCCACTCTTCACTAAATGTGACATTAATTCCTGAAATCCCAGCCAATCAGTCCCCAAAATTATCGAGTGGGTTAGGCGAGGATTAACCGCCGCCTTTACTCTAAATTTCTCCCCTTGAAATAGAATGTGGACCGACACTAAAGGGTAGTTGTGAACATCCCCGTGCACACACAACACCTTCACCAATTGTGCTCTCCCCAATGCCTCGTCTTGCACCAGGCTTTGGTGGATTGAGGTCTGATTGCAACCGGAGTCCACCAAAGCCTGATATGTATCCCCTTGGATACTCACCGGTATGTGATACGCTCCGGCCCAATCGAGGGCGGTCTCTGGCGCGTCGGGGATCCGGACCACCCCGCCCACCTCCATCGCTGAGCACTGATGCTGGAGGTGCCGCAGCTCCAGCATACCGGCCCAGGCTCTCCCTCTGCACCAGTGTTTTGGAGCTCACTCACCTGAGGGGGGAAGACACAGACATGGAAGTAGGAAACGGTAGGGCACCGCGGGTGCGGCGGGCCGGCTGGGGTGGAGCCGGCCCCGCCTCCGCGGTGAGGTAATGGGGTGAGGATGAGAAACAGAAGGGGGGGAGAGAGAGAGGGGAGAAGAGGAGACATGCTGTCCTGCCATCAGAACAGCCACCGTATGGTCCTCTGCCAGCTCGATGGCCTGATCCAGCGACGCCGGGCGATGGCACTGGACCCACTCCACTGTTCCTTCCGGAAGTCAGGCAATGAATTGTTCCAGTGCCACCAGGTCAATGATTCCCTCGGCGTCACGGTTGTCGGCCCTCAGCCACCGCCGGCAGGCATCCCAGAGTTGCTGGCCGAACGCGAACGGCTGGCCGACCTCCTCCAGGCGCAGCGCGCGGAAGCGCTGCCGTTGCTGCTCTGGAGTGCACCCCACATGTTGGAGGACGGCCCTGCGGAGGTCGGTGTAGACCAGCCGGCTGTCGGTGGGGAGCTGTAGCGCAGCCAGCTGCGCCTCGCCCGTTAGCAGGGGGAGGAGGCGTGCTGCGCGCTGTTCCACCGTCCAACCCCATGCCTCTGCTGCCTGCTCAAAAAGAGCGAGGAAGGCTTTGGGGTCATCGTGCAGACCCATCTTCGTTAGGGTGAGGTGGGGAGGGTCCACAGCGGTGGTGATGGTGGACCCCGCCGATGTGAGCAGGTGCCGGAACGCCTGGTGATCTTCCTGCTGTGCCAGCACCAGGGCTTCAAACCGTTGTTCTTGCTCCTTCCGGAGGGCGACCAGCGCCTGGTGCTGGCTCTGTTGGGCTGAGGCGAGGGCATGGACCAGGTCCTTGAAGGGGGAGGACTCCATGGGGCTGTCTCCTTCTGCGCTCCGTCCCGGGTTTCGGCACCACTGTAGAACCAGAGCAGATGAGTGGAGCACAGAAGCACAGCAGGCCAGAACTGAGTTCTCAGAAACTCTTTTATTTTTAATGATGTGTGGCTTTCAGCTCATTCAGTCTCTCACACATGCATTCGGGTCGGGAGAGAGCTCCCTTTCTCTGCTCTCTCTCTCCTTTTATAGGGTGCGGTCACTGGGGAAGACATACAAACACAAGTTAACTCACATCAGGTGCAGTGATTCTGCCACTTACCTTCCCTGACTCCGCCCTCCATTCACAGACCGACGCTTGACCACGCCCCCGCTGCCACAATCACCATAAATACATTCCCAAATCTGGGTGACACGGTGGTGTAGTGGTTAGCACTGTCGCGTCACAGCAAGAAGGTTCTGGGTTCGAGCCCAGTGGCCGATGGGGGCCTTTCTGTGTGGAGTTTGCATGTTCTCCCCATGTCTGTGTGGATTTCCTCTGGGTGCTCTGGTTTCTCCCACAGTCCAAAGATATGCAGGTTAGGCTAATTGGTGGCTCTAAATTGACCGTAGGTGTGAATGGTTGGTTGTCAGCCCAGTGACCTGGCGACTTGTCCAGGGTGTACCCTGCACAGGATAAGTGGTTATGGATAATGGATGAATTCCCAAATCTTCCTATACAGTGGTGCTTGAAAGTTTGTGAACCCTTTAGAATTTTCTATATTTCTGCATAAATATGACCTACAACATCAGATTTTCACACAAGCCCTAAAAGTAGATAAAGAGAACTCCATTAAAACAAATGAGATGAAAAGATTATACTTAGTCATTTATTTTTTGAGGAAAATGATCCAATATTACATATCTGTAAGCAGCAAAAGTATGTGAACCTTTGCTTTCAGTATCTGGTGTGACCCCTTTGTGCAGCAATAACTGCAACTAAATGTTTCCAGTAACTGTTGATCAGTCCTGCACACGGCTTGGAGGAATTTTAGCCCATTCCTCCATACAGAACAGCTTCAACTCTGGGATGTTGGTGAGTTTCCTCACATGAACTGCTTGCTTCAGGTCCTTCCACAGCATTTTGATTGGATTAAGGTCAGGACTTTGACTTGGCCATTCCAAAACATTCCCTTTATTCTTCTTTAACCATTCTTTGGTAGAATGACTTGTGTGCTTTGGGTCGTTGTCTTGCTGCATGACCCACCTTCTCTTGAGATTCAGTTCATGGACAGATATCATGACATTTTCCTTTAGCATTTGCTGGTATGGGGGCGTCGTGGCTCAGGTGGCTAAGGCGCCATGCCATAAATCCAGGGACCCGGGTTCGATTCCAACCCGAGGTCATTTCCCAATCCTTCCCCGTCTCTCTCTCCCACTCATTTTCTGTCCTGTCTCTGCACTGTCCTATCCAATAAAGGTGAAAAAAGCCCAAAAAGATATCTTTAAAAAAAGAAAGCATTCGCTGGTATAATTCAGAATTCATTGTTCCATCAATGATGGCAAGCTGTCCTGGCCCAGATGCAGCAAAACAGGCCCAAACTATGATACTACCACCACCATCATGTTTCATAGATGGCATAAGGTTCTTGTGCTGGAATGCAGTGTTTTCCTCTTTCCAAACATAATGCTTCTCATTTAAACAGAAAAGTTCTATTTTGGTCTTATCCGTCCATAAAACATTTTTCCAATAGCCTTCTGGCTCATCTACATGGTCTTTATCAACCTGCAGATGAGCAGCAATGTTCTTTTTGGAGAGCAGTGGCTTTCTCCTTGCAGCCCTGCCATGCACACCATTGTTGTTCAGTGTTCTCCTGATGGTGGACTCATGAACATTAGCCAATGTGAGAGAGGCCTTCAGTTGCTCAGAAGTTACCCTGGGGTCCTTTGTGACCTCGCTGACCATTACACGCCTTGCTCTTGGTGTGATCTTTGTTGGTCGACCACTCCTGGGGAGGGTAACAATGGTCTTGAATTTCCTCCATTTGTACACAATCTGTCTGACTGTGGATTGGTGGAGTCCAAACTCTTTAGAGATGGTTTTGTAACCTTTTCCAGCCTGATGAGCATCAACAACTTTTTTTTTTTGAGGTCCTCAGAAATCATCTTTGTTCGTGCCATGATACACTTCCACAAACGTGTTGTGAAGATCAGACTTTGATAGATCTCTATTCTTTAAATAAAATAGGGTGCCCACTCACACCTGATTGTCATCCCATTGATTGAAAACACCTGACTCTAATTTCACCTTCAAATTAACTGCTAATCCTAGAGGTTCACATACCTTTGCCATTCACAGATATGTAATATTGGATCATTTTCCTCAATAAATAAATCTCATCTCATTATCTCTAGCCGCTTTATCCTGTTCTACAGGGTCGCAGGCAAGCTGGAGCCTATCCCAGCTGACTACGGGCGAAAGGCGAGGTACACCCTGGACAAGTCGCCAGGTCATCACAGGGCTGACACATAGACACAGACAACCATTCACACTCACATTCACACCTACGGTCAATTTAGAGTCACCAGTTAACCTAACCTGCATGTCTTTGGACTGTGGGGGAAACCGGAGCACCTGGAGGAAACCCACGCGGACACAGGGAGAACATGCAAACTCCGCACAGAAAGGCCCTCGCCGGCCACGTGGCTCGAACCCGGACCTTCTTGCTGTGAGGCGACAGCGCTAACCACTACACCACCGTGCCACCCCTCAATAAATAAATGACAAAGTATAATATTTTTGTCTCATTTATTTAACTGGGTTCTCTTTATCTACTTTTAGGACTTGTGTGAAAATCTGATGATGTTTTAGGTCATCTTTATGCAGAAATCTAGAAAATTCTAAAGGGTTCACAAACTTTCAAGCACCACTGTAATTGTGGGTTTTTTTTCCCTTTTTTTTAAATTAAGGACACCATGTCTTAAAGTAATGATGGATGTCATTTTTCTTTACTGAATTGAGCGGTTCTTGATATAATATGGATTACTACAGTTGTGGAATAGGACTGTTTACTGTATTTTTTTACTATTTGATCTCAAACACATAAAGAAGGTAAGAAATTGCACTAATTAACTTTTGACAAGGCATACCTGTTAACTAAGAAGCATTCCAGGTGATTACCTCATGAAGCTGGTTAAGATAATGCCAGTCATGTGCAAAGCATCATCGAGGTAAACACTGGCTACTTTGAAGCATCTAAAATATGCAACATGCAGTACTTTTAACTGGTGCTGTATCCTCAAACCAACCCTGTGGTAACTTTGATTTGAGTTTCTTCAGTTCCTACCTGTAGTTCATTCAGATACACTGATGTGCAAAAATGGGGGGGAGGAGGCTTCATATTTCCTTTCATTAAATGAAGCGGTGGAAGGAAGTAGTAGAGACTGTTGTTGGTTCTATGCACGTTCTATATATGCAGTTTTTATAGCTCCGTGGCCATTGAAAGTGCAGTTATGACACTCCTCATTTCATTCATTTAGGGTAGGCGCCTGATCTTGTTGGCCAGAAATAACTGCCTGGGTGCTTTACCTCGATGCCTGCCGAGTGGCATGATTATAAGCTGCCTATAAGGACTGTGTAACTACTCACTCACATTCATAGAATATACCGCAGTTACTGTATGGTTGGGTAGTAGGTACTGTTGGGTACGGTCCTTGGTACATACTGAGAATTCAGATGCAGCCCACGTTAAGGTAGAGTCCAAACAAAAGCAAGACTGAGCAAGATCATGACAGAAATCCATCAAATCCTTTTTGAGGACTAGTCGAGTCATTCATGCATTGTGCCAAAGATTAGGCTATGTTTTCTAGAAGAAGGAATTACTTCTTGTCAAACTTTGTTCATGTGAAAAGACAACACAAACATTATTTGTACAAACTCTCGGTCAAGACCAATAGCCAAGATCTAGACAGTTCCAAGTAAAAATGGCAACAAGTCACTGACTTCTCAAGACTAGACCCAATCCAAGAGTGAAGATGGGTCCTACAGTCCTAGCTACAAGCTTTCATCATTTCAACTAAAATCATAGATAGTACATGCCTACAAGTGACAACATTACCTATTGCTACATGCCCATAAAAGTTAAATTAAAAAAGTGACATTAGCAACACTAGTAAAGACACTTGCTAATGCAGGGTTATATTTGGGTTGAAGGGAACATTGTGTGAATTTTAGCTCATGACCAAACTATTCTTTTAGAAGATGAACATATTGACAAATAGAAGTAAAGATGGTTTCGTTGTAAATGATCCACAGCCCTTTTTGTCTATTTTTTTTTTTTTTGGCAGGGGGCTTGGTTCAGATCAAGGCAGAACTATTACCACATCTGCATTCTCCCATTTACCCAATAGCACATATTAAATTCTGCATATTTGATCGTGTGCCGTAGAAGTATGGCGTTGTAACTTCTTTGCTCAGTCTGTGTTTAGGTAGGACATTTTCTGTAGTCCCCTGACTGTATACTCTTGTTCATGTTGTTTGAGGAACAGTGTATACTCTGGGGGGAAAATGTATAGGCTATTGCTTCTGCCTCCATCGTTTATACATTATAAATAAATGTCAGAGAAGAGCATATTATTACACTGAGAGGCCAGTGAGGGTATCTGCTGATCATTATTGCACTGCTTTTATGATGTTCTTGTGTTTTATCAATATTTAATGGGCTTGTGTTGCTTTGAAATCTTGACTCCTATTTACTGTATATGTCAGCCTGCTGTTTGATGGTGACCGATGAATTAGTCTGACTGCAAGGAGAATTATGTTGCCTAGCATTTTTCATTGTCAGGGTATGGGGACATTTAGTGATGCTCAGCCATAGGAGTACAGATGAATGCCTTTAGTCAAATATTCTCACATGTACGCATGGAACAGTATGCGCCTTTCAGAAAACACAGATATTAAATTGCCTAACCTTTCACTAGGTATGTTAGCACAACATTTGAAATATCATTGTAGAATACATTGCAAAAACAGAAGCACTGCATATTACACCAAACTGCGATTTTTTTTTCCCCCCCACCACCTTTATTGCTTATCCAGTGAACAGAATTCAGAAATTGTCTTCTCTGAGGAGGACACGATGCAGTGCTCATAAAAAGTATTGCAAAGTTAGAAGGGCACTTGGTAGAGTGCATACCTCTGCTAAGCTACATATTATCAGCATCGAAATCAAATCACTTGTTTCAGGGTGCAGGTACTTATAGATGTATGTGCAGGGGAGAGCAGGGAAGCAAACTGGAGACCAAACCAAAATCACAAGACGAGAATCATTGTTGAGAAAACAGGCAGGGGTCGATCAATCCGCAAACAGAGCAATACAGACTAGACTGGAGACCGTGGCAAGAATAACGAGAAACAGGGTCGAGGCAACTAGAAGGCAAACAGAGTAAACAAAGGGTTCAGTGCACAGGAGCGAACACTGGACAATACTTCATATCTGTGAGGTGAGAGAGGAGTTTAAGTAGCAGCAATAGTGATTAGTGGAATGAGAGACAGGTGTAATTAGAACTCAGGTGACAGAGGGCGCTGTGAGTCTTGGGAGTTGTAGTTAAGAGAGTCCATGTTCGTAGTCTGTTTCGAGCTGTCGCTCTCAACGTTGTTACTGACATCTCAAACCTAGGGATAATACTAAAGCTGTACACCAAATTTCATCAGTCTGTTCGCTTCTTTTTGAGTTACGTTGGGAACAGACAAAAAAAATCCTGGATCTGCATACATATCTGGATTTGCATCAAAATCTAATCAGTTGTTTCTTGGCCCATTGACCTTTTCACAAAATCTCTTCACTATTTTATGAGTTACGTTAGGAACAAACAAATGGAGGTGAAAACATCTATCCATCCATTATCTGTAGCCGCTTATCCTCTTCTACAGGGTCACAGGCAAGCTGGAACCTATCCCAGCTGACTATGGGCGAGCGATGGGGTACACCCTGGACAAGTTGCTAGGTCATTGCAGGGCTGACACAGAGACAACCAACCAACCAACTACGGTCAATTTAGAGCCACCAATAAGCCTAACCTCCACGTCTTTGGACTGTCGCGGGGGGGAACCAGAGCACCTGGAGGAAACCCACGCAGACATGGGGAGAACATGCAAACTCCACACAGAAAGGCTGTCACCAGCTGCTGGGCTCGAACCCAGGACCTTCTTGCTGTGAAGCGACAGTACTAACCACTACACCAGCATAGCGAAAACATAACCTCCAACAAACTTGGTAGGAGCTTTAGAAGACACAGCTTGAAGATCTATCTTCCTTATGCCCCCTTTTTGGACAAGCTTTATTTTTAAACCATGAATGCTTCCCCAAAAATGCTGCTACATAGGAATTCCTGATACAGTTTTTGTGTATATCTACAAAGTTGAAGTGAAACCAAACGAAGCAAGGCGTTGGGCCTCCATGAGCCACACAAGCAGCTTCTATACACCTTGGCATTGATAAAAATATATTTTATATAAATACATAAATATATTTATACATATAGTTTTTTTAAAATATTTTTAGCAAGCACACACACACACACACACACACACACACACACGCTGTGCAAAAGTCTTAGGCACACCTGAGACTGCTTTTATTTTATTTTTTTTTAAAGCAAAAGGGTTGTCTCACACCAAATACTGACTTTGGTTCATTTATTATGGCTTACTGCTGTTTATAGTATTTTTTTTTTTTTAATGTTGAAAAATTTTGTTCCATTATTTTTAAGCCATTTTTGGTCTACAGCATTTCTTTACACTGTAAAAATGATTTGTTGTTTTAACTTAGTTAGTTTAAGGGCTGCCTTAAAATTTTGATTTCACTGAAATTAATATAGTAAGTTCATTACAATTTAACTTACTATGTAAATTTCAATGAACTCAAAATTTTAAGGCAGCCTGGGCACTAACTTTAAGTTAAAACAACAAATAATTTTTTACAGTGTACCTCAGGTCGGATTCAAACCCACATCCATGGATTTCTGGTTATGGCACCTTATCCACCTGAGCCACAATGCCCCGAAATGTTCTTTTAAGTTCACATAGAAGAGTATTTTATGTTGAGTTGACTTGGCTTGCCTTTAGAAGTTCAGTCCAACAAGTTGTTTAGTTGAAATAAATTGAAATAATAATGCCAATTAACTTAGAAGAACAAGTTGGCACATCATGGTTCTAAGTTGAGTTTACTCAAAATCCTTTGGCAGCCGGTTGCGTTACATTTTTAAGTTGGCTTGACTATTTTTTTTTACAATGATTTAGTGTGCATTACGTTTTTTAGTGGGGTGGTGTAGTGGTTAGCGCTGTCGCCTCACAGCAAGAAGGTCCAGGTTTGAGTCCTGTGGCCGGCGAGGGCCTTTCTGTGCGGAGTTTGCATGTTGTCCGCGTGGGTTTCCCCCACAGTCCAAAGGCATGCAGGTTAGGTTAACTGGTGACTCTAAATTGACCGTAGATGTGAATGGTTGTCTATGTGTCAGCCCTGCGATGACCTGGCGACTTGTCCAGGGTGTACCCCGCCTCTCGCCCGTAGTCAGCTGGGATAGGCTCCAGCTTGCCTGTGACCCTGTAGAACAGGATAAAGTGGCTAGAGATTATAGAGATGAGACATTTTTTAGTTAACACAAACCTCTCAACACTTAAGTTCTATTTCACTTTGCCTATTATTACACAAACAAACAAATACTGACATACAAGGAGGGAATTCCCTGGCCTCTGTTGAGGAAAGCTTAGTCTATACTCCTATACAACGTCTTGTGTCAGTTTCCACAGACTTCTCACTCCACCCGACCGTTGAAACTTTCGAAATTGTGAAGTGCGCATGCGCAGTGGCATCGGTTAAGGGGCGTCAATCAGCACTTGAATATATAAGTTCTGTTAGGGTTTAGCTGGGATTCGAACCTGGTTCGTTGGTGTGATGATCCAGCAAACCCCCACTAGGCCACCAGGGGAATGACTCAAATGCAGAGGCGTGAGGCGGAAGTAGAAAAAGTAACAAAAGGTTTATTTATACTATGTACACTATATACAATCCAGGGCAAAACAAAAAAAACAAAAACAAAGAGTATAATTCAAAAAGAAAAAGGCAAAAATGCAAAAGCTCAGAAGATCCACAAAACACAGTACAAAGGAAACTGGAGATAAACATAACAGCACAAAGACTCCGTGACAAGAGGACTGAACTCAGGGGTATAAATACACAAACTAATTAAGGACACAGGTGAAGATAATTAGGACTAACAGGCAATTAACAAAAAAAAACACTAAACACAGGAACAGTGGCGGCCTCTAGAGGCCAAAATAAATATGACACGAAAAGGAAATAACAGCGGCCTCTAGAGGCCAAAACAGTCCAAGTCCTAACAGGACCCCCCCCTCTAGGAGCGTCTCCTGACGTTCCCAGGGCGATCCGGATGGGCCGAATGGAAGTCCCGACACAGTTCTTTATCCAGGACATCCCGAGCAGGAACCCAGCAGCGCTCCTCAGGACCATAGCCCTCCCAGTCCACCAGATATTGCAACCCGCCGCGGACCCGGCGGGAGTCAAGCAGGCGATGCACAGTGAACACAGTCTGCCCCTGGAAGATGCGGGGGGGTGGGGGGTTCCTAGGGGCAGGGGCATACGTAGACGTCAGTACAGGCCGCAACAGGGAAACATGGAAAGTGGGGTTGATCCTCAGAGTCCGGGGCAACTGGAGCCGGTAGGAGACAGGGTTCACCCTGCGCACCACCTTGAAGGGGCCAATGTAGCGAGGAGCAAGCTTGCGGTTCTCCACCCGCAGCGGAAGGTCCTTAGTGGACAGCCAAACACGCTGCCCAGGGCGGAAAGTGTGTGCAGGTCTTCTATGGCGGTTGGCCTGAGTCTGGTTGGTTCTGGAGGTCTGTATGAGGGTCTTCCTGACCTTGCTCCAGGTCTTGCGACACCGTCTCACATATTGGTTGACCGAGGGCACCCCCGCGTCCTCCTCCTGGTCCGGGAACAGAGGTGGCTGGAACCCGAATTGGCACTGGAATGGCGACAGCTTGGTGGCCGATGACTGCAGGGTGTTGTGGGCGTACTCTGCCCATGGCAGCCAGGTGCTCCACGATGTCGGGTTATCCATAGCCAGGCCTCGCAGGGTGGTTTCCAGGTCCTGGTTGAGCCTCTCCGTCTGACCATTGGACTGTGGGTGAAACCCAGAGGAGAGGCTGGCAGTGGCTCCGATGACCTTGCAGAACCCGTGCCACACTCGGGAGGAGAACTGGGGCCCTCGGTCTGAGACGATGTCCTGTGGAAGACCAAAGACTCGGAAGACATGATTAAATATAAGTTTCGCTGTTTCAAGAGCAGAGGGGAGTTTGCACAGAGGTATGAAGCGGCAGGCCTTGGAGAATCTGTCAACAATGACCAAAATGACCATGTTACCTTGTGACTCAGGGAGACCCGTGATGAAGTCGACTGCCACGTGGGACCAGGGACGCCGGGGAATGGTCAGAGGATGCAGGAGACCCTGGGGACGCTGTCGTGGGTTCTTGGTTCTGGTGCAAACCTCACAGGACAGGACAAATGACCTTACTTCCTGCTCCATGTTAGGCCACCAGAAGCGTCTTTTCAGGAAGTCCAGGGTCCTCCGAGCTCCCGGGTGGGCGGTGAGAGGGGAAGAGTGACCCCACTGGAGAACCTTGGCCCGGGCTTGATGTGGGACGTACAAGAGGCCCGGTGGCCCCGTCCCAGGACCGGGGTCCTGGCGTTGGGCTCGTCGAACAGCCTCCTCAATACCCCAGCGGACAGGGGCCACAATCCGGGACACCGGGATAATAGGCCCGACTTCATTCTCCCTGTTAGTGGCAGAGAACAGCCTGGACAGTGTGTCAGGTTTGGTGTTCTTGGAGCCGGGACGGTACGAGAGGGTGAAGTCAAACCGACTGAAAAACAGGGCCCACCTAGCCTGTCGAGGGTTCAGTCTCTTGGCTTGCTGGAGGTACTCCAGGTTCTTGTGGTCAGTCCAAACCAGGAATGGATGTTGCGCTCCCTCCAGCCAGTGCCTCCACTCCTCAAGGGCCAGTTTGACCGCTAGCAGTTCTCGATCCCCCACATCGTACCGGGACTCCGCAGGACTCAGGCGGTGGGAGAAGTAAGCGCAGGGGTGCAGCTTTCCTTCCGAACGTTGAGAGAGTACCGCGCCGACACCACTGTCCGAGGCGTCCACCTCCACGATGAATGGTTGGGAGGTGTCCGGGAGGACCAGAATGGGTGCCGTGCAGAAGCGGGCCTTGAGGTCTTTGAACGCCTTTTCTGCCTGAGGAGACCAGCCATAAGATCCACCTGTCCCTTTGGTGAGGTCTGACATGGGTGCTGCCACAGAACTGAAGTTCCTGATGAACTTGCAGTAGAAGTTAGCGAATCCTAAGAACCGCTGAACCTCCTTAACGGACTTGGGAGTAGGCCAGTCCCGGACGGCCAGGGTCTTGGCAGGGTCCATTTGGAGTTGGCCTGTCCGTACAATAAATCCCAGAAAGGAGACCTCGGGAACATGAAATTCGCATTTCTGGGCCTTGGCGAACAGATTGTTCTGTAGCAGCCTCTGGAGAACCTGGCGGACATGGTGGCGGTGCTCCTGCACGGTCTTGGAAAAGATAAGGATGTCATCGAGGTAGACAAAGACGTACAGGTTAATCATGTCCCTTAAGACGTCGTTGATTAGGGCCTGAAAAACAGCTGGTGCGTTGGTGAGTCCGAAGGGCATCACCTGGTATTCGTAGTGCCCAGACGGGGTGTTAAAGGCAGTCTTCCACTCGTCTCCCTGTCGGATACGGATGAGGTGGTATGCGTTCCGTAGGTCCAACTTGGTGAAGACGGTGGCGCCTTGGAGCAGGTCGAAAGCAGTGGACATCAGCGGAAGGGGATATCGGTTGCGCACAGTGATCTTGTTCAGGCCCCTGTAGTCAATACATGGTCGAAGCCCCCCATCCTTCTTGCCGACAAAGAAGAAGCCGGCACCAGCAGGTGAGGTGGAGGGTCGAATGAACCCAGAGACCAGGGCGTCTTTGAGGTATTCCTCCATAGCCTTGCGTTCTGGCTGAGAGAGGGAAAACAGTCTGCCACGAGGAGGGGTAGTCCCAGGGAGCAAGTCGATGGCACAGTCGTAGGCCCGGTGCGGAGGAAGAACGGCGGCCCTGCTCTTGCTGAATACCTCCTTGAGATCCCAGTACTCTGTGGGAACTTGAGATAACTCGGTGAGATCAGGGGGCTCGGCAGGAGACACAGGAGAGCTAGAGAGCAAACAAGAGGCATGGCATGCAGGGCCCCATTCCACAACCTGGCTTGTTACCCAGTCTATGCGAGGGTTGTGGCGAGTAAGCCAAGGAAGGCCTAGAATAACTGGGAACTCAGGTGAAGGAATCAGGTGCAGGGATATTTCTTCCTTGTGACCTTGAGACTGGAGGAAGACTGGAGAAGTAACTTGGGTGACTCTTCCATCACCTAACGCTTGGCCATCGAGGGCAGACACAGACAGAGGGACTTCAAGAGGTGCAGTAGGTATATTGATGCTTTGGGCGAAGTGAATATCCATAAAGTTCCCAGCCGCCCCTGAGTCTATCAAAGCTTGACAAGAGTGGACAGACTCACCCCAGGAGATGGAGACCGGGATGTAGATTCCTTGGCCAGGGAGTCCGGGAGAGAGGGTAGGCCCCGTCACAACCCTCCCTCGGCTGGACGGGGCGGTCCTTTTCCCAAGAGTTCGGGACATGATGCTCGGAAGTGACCAGGCTTGCCACAGTAGATGCAGCACTTGTCCCTCCTTCTGCGCTCCCTCTCAGATGCGGAGAGGCGAGTACGACCCACTTGCATGGGTTCTGGACAGTCACTGAAGGAGGTAGACGGTCTCCAGGTAGAGGTAGGGAGGCTGGGGGGGCTCAAGGCTTGGTGGCGTTCTCTCATCCTGTTGTCCAGACGAATAGCATGTGAGATGAGGGTTTCGAGGTCACTTGGGCATCCAATAGAGGCCAGACCGTCCTTGATGGGGTCAGACAGACCATGGTGGAAGGCTGACACCAGGGCAGTCTCGTTCCATCCACTTACTGCTGCGAGTGTTCAGAACGAGATGGCGTAATCTGCGACGCTTCCTCCTTGCCGGATGGACATGAGCTTTCGGGCTGCGTCGGTACTGATGTCTGCCTGATCGAAGACCCGAAGCATCTCTTCAGAAAACAGCTGGAAATCAAGCACTCAGGTCCCTGTCTTTGCCAGATAGCAGTAGCCCAGGCTCACGCCTTACCAGCTAATAAGGTGATCACAAAGGCAATCTTGCAGCGATCCGTAGTGTAGGTGGTAGGCTGAAGCTCAAAGGTGAGTTGACACTGGGTAAGGAACTCTCGGCACTCACTGTGCTTGCCGTCATACCTCTGTGGTGCAGGAAGGCTGGGTTCGCGAGGTGAAGAAGGCAGCATGGCAGGAGGCACTGGAGCGGGAGCTGGATCAGGAGTGGGAGCTGGATCAGGAGCAGGAGATGCAGGCAGAGATGTCAGCTGTGCCAGGGTTTTCCCAATTTGCTGAAGCAGTTCCTCGTGGCGAGCAAGGGCCTCACGTTGGCTGGTGAGCGTACGTCCATGAGTGTCCATGGTCGCTCCGAAGCGTGTCAACGCTGCCATAATTCCCTGAAGGTTGGCCGGGTAGACAGTTGAAGCAGCCTCTGCTGAGTCGGTCATGACGGAGTCTTTCTGTTAGGGTTTAGCTGGGATTCGAACCTGGTTCGTTGGTGTGATGATCCAGCAAACCCCCACTAGGCCACCAGGGGAATGACTCAAATGCAGAGGCGTGAGGCGGAAGTAGAAAAAGTAACAAAAGGTTTATTTATACTATGTACACTATATACAATCCAGGGCAAAACAAAAAAAACAAAAACAAAGAGTATAATTCAAAAAGAAAAAGGCAAAAATGCAAAAGCTCAGAAGATCCACAAAACACAGTACAAAGGAAACTGGAGATAAACATAACAGCACAAAGACTCCGTGACAAGAGGACTGAACTCAGGGGTATAAATACACAAACTAATTAAGGACACAGGTGAAGATAATTAGGACTAACAGGCAATTAACAAAAAAAAAAACACTAAACACAGGAACAGTGGCGGCCTCTAGAGGCCAAAATAAATATGACACGAAAAGGAAATAACAGCGGCCTCTAGAGGCCAAAACAGTCCAAGTCCTAACAAGTTCACTTAACTTAATTTTCCAATTCCTATGAACTTGTGGCGAAGGAAAGGCGTCTCAACTATTTTTTTTTTAGTTACTTGAACAATTAGAAGGGAAATTTGTTCATTCAACTTAGAATCCTTTTTTCACTCAACAATTTTGCAAGTTACATTTTTTACAGTGTATAATGAGTGTAGTTTTACCAGGAAATGAGCTGTAGGTGTTATTGAGCATCTTGCAGAACCAGCCACAGTTCTTCTGGACACTTCGTCACACTCGCTTCTTAATTTTGCAGCAAAACCCAGTAGCCTTCTAAGTTCTCTAATGTAATATGCTGCTCAGATACAAACCTTTTTTTTCTGTAACATTTAATTTTGTGCTGGAAAACGAATGTTTGGACTCTACAATGTTTTTGTACTGACTCGATAATGTAGAAGTCATAAAATAAAAATCTATAACAAAAAGTTTGTATGAGAAAAGAAATAGGGTGCCTCAGACTTTTGCAGAGTACTGAATATATTTGGAACTGTACTGGAGGGATGAACACCATTCTTCCAAAGTACATTCTCTCAGTTGATGTTTGATGGTTGTGCTGGAGAGAACTGTCCTAATACTTTGGTCCAGAATCTCCCAAAGATGTTCGATTGGGCTCAGACCTGGTGACTATAGCAGCTGTAGCATAAGAGTTTTATATCATTTTCATCAATACAGACCATTGCAGTAAACCATTGTGGTATGCTCCCACAGCATAAGAGGTGTGTGTGTGTGTGGTTATTTTTCTTTTTTTTTTTTTCTTGGTCACCCATTTGTGTATCTGAATATGAACATATTGCATACAATGTTGGTCAATATTGGGCTCATACCTAAAAACACAATATCATCCATGACAAAATGTGACCAGCAATGGGAATTGTTATAGGCATTTGGAATTTTCTGGGTTGTAATGGCTGGTTTTAAAGCTTTTCTTCAAATAGATGCCTGTTTATTATCTGCCAACATCAGAAGAATCCACTAGGTGCTTCCCCGATTCTTAAGTTTTCTCAGTCAGGAATATTTTGCACAGTTATAGTCCTCTATTACACAGTAATAATCAATTGATCTTTGAGCACTGTGTGTACAGCCTGAAATGCAGTTAAACTCCAAATGTAATGACTTGATCCGTTATGGGGTGATTATTACATAACAGGCTTGGTATACATCTCCAAAATGTGATCACGTCCTCCTGTACAGGCAGATGTACAGAATGCATTGCATTATTGGGTTATTACATAATGGTGTGGTCAGAAAAGGCCAAAATTTAATAACTTGCATTACTGGCAGGATATAAGTTTTTTTTTTTTTGTATAACAGCCCAAAGTATAATAATTATATTATGGGCAGGTTATTGAATAATGTGTTTCTTATAGAGGCCCAACTATAATAAAGCCCATAGTATCATAACTTCTTATTATGACTTTCAACCAGTTTACTCATCTACTTCTCCTAATATCATGCTCATGATGTGCAAACATTGGCAGACTCAGAACAGAACAGAACTCCTTGGCTGCATGCAAGGGAATCTGTCTGAAATATTACCAAATCAGACAAAGCAAACAGTGAAATTAAAAGTGCTGTTTAGAATGAAATTAGATTTTTCAAGTGGAATAGAAATTTAAATATTTTATGACTGTCTTTTGATACTGGGCTTATTCTTACTTCATCACAATATCAAGCCAGTTGATGTGTTTTCCATGAGAGTTGTTATATTGTATTATGTATAAGTTAGTGTGTCCTTCATATGCCATACTAGAAAACAGATCAATGACTTTATTGTCCAGTTTGTTTTTTAGTGTGCTTTTAGACATTTTGTCCATTTTAAGTATGTTTCATTTATGCCTACATAAACGCCTACCTTTATTCCCACAAATGTCACTATATTTTCCTGGCAGTAGTTTATTATTCAGAAGAGTGAGTAGGATCTTTTGGAGGAAAGAGGTGGGGTATGCCAATATTTTCATTATAATGCATTTCTCGAGCAGTAAGGGGCTTTAAAAATTGCAAACCGCTTCTCGAAAGTGATGTATGTGTTCTGTGCCTCTTCATCCTCCTATACAGAGGTTCAAATGTTTATCTTGACAATATGGTCAGAATTAAGAAAATTCTGGCAATTGGAATGATGCTACAATAATAAATATTATTCTATCCACATTCACTGGATATGAGGAATCGCGCACTCTGATTAGCTACTCTGATATCAGCTCATATACCGTGAGTAGAGAAAAACAAAATGGCGGAGCGTGTTGCTGAACCAACCAAGGACGAAATAAAAACTCTACTCGAAAACAAAACCCCAAAAAATACACAAAAAAAGCAACAAAATATGGAATGAAAGTATTTGATGGTAAGAAAATATAATATATTTTTTTTTTTCAAGAAGAATTATGACATTTTTCACAAATTGCTATTGTCATTTCGCCGGTTTGCCGGTTTGTTTACAATCTAAGCGGAAATGATTTTGTCGGACGTTTTGTATAAAGTTTTTATTTATTGAATTTGCAAAAAATAAAAATGCTCTGTTTCTCAAAATCCAGCAAATGTGGATCGAATAAAACTGGAATTCCACTCGGTCTCTTCATACATGACTTATAGCCAACTCGGCTATCAGCTCATGTACAACTCGATTTCATGGAATGACTGTTAAGTGTCCTTTATTTCGTATTCATCATTCAGGTTTTTAGGTGCTCATGTTAGTGTATTTGTTTCATTAATGAGACCGGACATGGAAACATTTACTTACCGATAATGGAAAAATTCTACATTTTGCTGCAACAGAAAATGAATGCTAAAGCTTTTTCACTTCTTTCTAACCCTCATACAGGTGGTTTAGATCTGATCCTGATGCCCGGACTGGGCTTTGATAAAAATGGCAATCGTTTGGGGCGAGGTAAAGGCTTCTACGACTTGTACCTTCAGCGCTGTATGAAGCATCCTAAAGGCAAACCCTACACCATCGCACTTGCCTTTAAAGAGCAGCTGTGCGAGCAGGTTCCTGTGGACAGCAGCGACATCCTTATTGATGAAGTTCTCTATGAGGACGTTTGAACGACGGCCTCTCAAAAATGATCAATCCCAAAAACAAGTGTGTTTCCTCAGTATGATTCATGGAAAACTACAAAGGACTATAGATAAGTGGGCTAAGAAATTGCAGCTTGACTTCAGTTAAATGAAATCCGATGAAACTGTTCTTGGTTAAGTTGGAATAAATAACTGATGGAATGATTTATATGTTGTGGAGTGTGAAAATCTACCTCTCATTATAATCAACAATCCTGTGAATAAAAGCTGCATTTAAAGCTGACAGTAGTTCAGTGTGTTATGATTTCTTGCTGTTTCAGTGTGTTCTGGTGTGGTTCAGTATTGCAAATTGTACAGTTTAGCTTTGAGGAATGGGAAGACGTGCCTATTTCACTGGCACTGATGGACTTCAGAGAGGGGAGTAGAGAAACGCACTGCAAAAAGAAACTCGAATACTAATATTTTTTAATAACCGTACAGTAGTAAAGACGTGTGTGTGTGTGTGTGTCTGCTAACAGACTTTGCTGATATAGAGGCACTCCACTCCCCACGCCTCACTGTTTTTTTTCCCCAGACACACACCGCTTTAAATTCTCTAGCCATATCATAAATATTGTGACTGGTCGACAGATTTGATTTCTTAGTTTAGACAAAACAATGTTCAGAGGTCCATAGATGACTACTCGTCCTCATCTTTAGCCAAAATATAAATACATCCATGCTGTGCATTCAAATTAAGAGTGCTGTGAGAGCTTAAGTTTCAATCTGTGCATTAACTTTCTTCATTAGAAAGGAGATCAGGACAAAAGTATGATGAATAATTATAAGCCTTTCAGTACATCATCTTAAAGCAAAGTGTAGTAGTTGACACGGACAGTTTAAAAGCTGTGTTAATGGAAAATACTGCGATTATCTGATTATCCTTTGAAGCTAGACAAGCCAAAGCAAAATATCAAGGAATCATAATAGCAAGCAGTGACTAAACAAAGTAAAACACTTGTGATGATCTCTGGAATATCACTTTGCTTTATATTAATCATCTTTACCAGTTTATGAAAGCTGTTCTTTTTCTTTGCATACTATATACTCTGGCCAGAGGCATTGCTGCTTTTGCAGTTATTGAGTAAGCTGGATTTGGGCATATGTAATTGTATTACTTTATATTATATGGACACGAGTGTTTTACTGGGAAATAAACCTCTCATATTTTTCATATGTGATGCATCTGGGACATGCAGATTCAAAACTGTGACATAAATCTCTATATGTCATTTGCGAGGAAATTGATATTGTTTTGATAAATTTGGGTATGTTTTGTTTGTGAATGTGTCCATCCATCCATTATCTGTAGCTGCTTATCCTGTGCAGGGTCACGGGCAAGCTGGAGCCTATCCCAGCTGACTGTGGGCAAGAGGCGGGTACACCCTGGATAAGTCACCAGATCGTCACAGGGCTGACACATAGAGACAAACAAGCATTCACATTTACGGTCAATTTAAAGCCACCAGTTAACCAAACCTGCATGTCTTTGGACTGTGGGGGAAACTGGAGCACCCGGAGGAAACCCATGCGGACAACATGCAAACTCCACACAGAAAGGCCCTTGTTGGCCACTGGGCTCGAACCCAGAACCTTCTTGCTATTAGGCAACAGTGCTACATGCTACGCCACCGTGCCGCCCTTGCAAATGTGTCAATATAATAATAAAAAAAAAATCACGTGTTGGCTTGAAGATTTGAAGTTTATCTTGTTGTTTTGAAAAATTCATATTTTTCATACAACATACATTGCAGATCTGAGTGACATATTTCCCGATATCTCACTCCAATGACGTCACTCCCAGTGTGTTCCCGCTGACTAGACACACATTGTTAAAATGGTGAACCGGTTCAAAATTAAAATTCTTTTGATTAACTTGTATATTTTTTGTGGATATGTCCATATAATATAAAGAACATACACAGTGGTACGAAGATATTAAGTTTATCTTCTCACGTGGAAAATATTTTCATTCATTTGTGTCGCTCACTTGTGAATATGTTCACCACTTGAAGATAAACTTCATATCTTCATGTAACTGTGTAAAATCCTCTGTATATTTGTCCATCAGCAACATTATGTCCCATTGGCCCACTGCATCACTGTAGAATTTTTAGAAATATACTGTAGTTGTATAATTTCTTTTAAACTACACAATATAGCTTTATTTTTATTTCACTCATGGCAGATGTGCGTGTGTGTACACACAGGTGTGTGTGTGTGTGGGGGGGGGGGGGGGTAGAAATAAGAGATAGTGGAGGAATGTGGGAAATATAGTAACATTTAACATGATGGTTCACATTAACAAAGATTAAACCTTACTACACTCCAGGGCAAATATAACTCAGAATATCATTTACATATGACTTCAGAAATATTGTGGTTGTTAGAGAAGTGAGTCGAGCACATAAACCAGGGAAATTATTTTATCATTGGTAAAATGTGAAACGAATCATTTTGGCCTGAACAAAACACAAGGGTTAAAGGAAGATTATTCTTGCTTTGTGTTTAAAGTAAACAGTTCTGTTCAGATTATCAGATAATTCTTTGTTTAAATGGACTACCTTCAGAGAAGGCCACCAATGCCAGAAACATATTACTGAATTTTATATCTCTTTTTAATCAGACTTTGTGTTCTAGTGACAGACAGGCTGTGACTTGCCAAACAAATGACAGCTTTGACAAAATGGCACAAGAACTGTGTGTATGATTAGTGGGGTGTCACCAGATCTGCTGTAAAAACCAAGCCAATGGCTTTGTCTCAAATATCACTAAGCCTCCACCACTATATCATTCCCTCCCTGCTTAAGGCTGGTTTATACTTTTGTGTTGAAACACATTTGTGTGTCTGCTTTTCAGAATACTACTACTGTTCTAAATACATCTCAGTTGTGTAATGTATATCATATTCCCTTATTCCATCCAGTCATTTTCTACAAGTTAGGGAATATACATAATGGCACACAACAGAAACTGATGAAGAACACTGATTAAAATCTAACCCTGTGTCCGAAATCACTCACTCGTTCACTACTCCCTACTCACTATATAAGGAATTACTATATAGAGGACTACTGTATATGCGGTTAGGTTAATATGGGATGGCCTTGGGTTGAGATGCCCTTGAGCGAGGCACCTAACTCCCAACTGCTCCCCGGGCGCTGTTGGCATGGCTGCCCACTGCTCTGGGTATGTGTGTGTGCTCATTGTGCACGTGTATGTGCATGTGTGTGTTCACTGCTTCAGATGAGTTAAATGCAGAGAGGAATTTCACAAGCCTGTGATGAATAAAGTTCTTCTCCTTCTATATAGTGAGCTCATTGGTAAAATGAAAAAAAAAAAACACTTTTGGATATTACTCCGTTGCGTTGTTATTTACATCATTACTGTCGCACAATTAAAATGTGCCAGATCAGTCGGCTGGTGGGTATTCAAAATAATAAATACATATTATACTGAGCGTATTTCCCCACATAAATAAATACAAAATACTTTGTGTCTGCTGCATCTTTCAGTTCTTTTAAATCAAGGCTGAATACTTTCTTCTTTGCTGCTGCCTTTTATTAAATCAAATTTGAGGCTTTTTTTATTAAATCAAATTTGATGATTCAACAGCAGTGAATCATCTGATTCAGTGGTTCTCAACCGGGGGGCGCGCCCCCCTGGTGGGGCGCGGAGGTACTCCAGGGGGGTCGCGAGTAGGCTTCATGTATGGAGGAAAAAAAAATCTGGGGCTAACAGGCTATAGTAGCTAAGCAGATGCAACACATTTACCCATGTCAAAATGCAGGACATTGGACTATTACATACAAATCAATACTATTATAAAATCTATCATCAAATCTTGTGTGTGTGGCCGCATCAGTCGGGGGAACTGTGATATGTTCCCAAGCCTTGCAGACTTTATCAGTAATGCAGGCACTTCCCACGATTTCTCATCTGTCTTTCAAGCAGCGTCAGAGCACCTGTCGGTAATGAGAAAACAGTTTGCGGCATACTTCACAGAGGATTATCGCTCTTTTGCGTGGGTTCGAGATCCATTTGTGTGTACTGCTGACGAACTTCCAGTTGACATGCAGGAACAGCTTATTGAGCTGAAGAGTGACAGTAGACTTAAGGCAGTCTTCACCTCATGCCCTCTTTCGACATTCTGGGCAGCATTGATGCAGGAGTACCCGCAACTGTGTGACGTAGCCTTGAAACTGCTCATCCCATTCGCATCGACCTACTTGTGTGAGGCAGGATTTTCAAAAATGACTGCGCTCAAAACGAAATATCGCAATCGTGCGCAAATTGAGGATGACTTGAGACTGTGCTTGTCAAACATTTCGCCAAGAATCGAGGATCTTTGTAAGGCAAAGCAGGCTCAGGTCTCGCATTAACGCAAATGCAGATCACAAAGGCACAGTAAAAAGTAAAACCTAAATTCACGCCTGGTCCCAATTCCCAATGATATCAATAGCCAGCTAATGATAAGCCTAATAAAATACCTAATAAAAACACTAATAATAATAATAATAATAATAATAATAATAATAATAATGCCTATTAATAATAATAGCATAATAATAATAATAATAATAATAATATCAACAACCAACAACAGCAATAATAATAATAATAATAATAATAGGCCTAATAATAATAATAATGCCTGAAAGAACATAAGTCTTGTACTACTGCCAACAGCTTAGTAATGATAATAGGCAATAATAATAATAATAATAATAATAATAATAATAATGCCCGAAAGCAGATTAGAAATGTGGTGCTACTGCCAATTATAACAATAGCCTAATAATGATAATAGGCCTATGTATTTCTATGGAATGGATAATGCTACTACTGCTGCTACTGCTACTACTACTACTACTACTACTACTAATAATAATAATAAAAATAATGATAATAATAATAATAATAATAATCTAGCCCAGGGCTATCTATCTATCTATCTATCTATCTATCTATCTATCTATCTATCTATCTATCTATCTATCTATCTATCGGTCAATATAAGGTGCTGTAGGTCGGGTGGCGTCACTGCGGGTGAGTGTGTTGGGGGGGGATGGGGGCGGGGCGAGAAGAGGGGCCCCCAACTGCAATGAACCAGCTTTGGTGGGGCCCAGGTTGCAAAAGGTTGAGAACCCCTGATCTGATTGATTTGGTCCATTCCTCACTCGGCACTCTAACTTTTATTCTTGTATTTTGTCTGTCTTATTCTATTTTAGCTTTTTTTGTATTCTTTTACTATTTTTAAGTGTACTTGAATGTCCATCTATAACGTGTTTCTTCCTCCGTCCATTGATCCCAACACACTTTTTTTTCTTTCAGTGCAACTGCAATGCATGATGGAATATATTGCTTGGTTAGTGACCATCGGTTGTACACTACTTTTCATGATGCATTGTGGGATACTTTGAGTACACTATATAGGGTGTAATAATTCTCACTACATATTCAGACAGCACTACAAAATGGCGACCTCACTATATAGTGCACTATAGAGTGTGTAGGGAGTGATTTCGGACACAAGGTCAGTTTAGATAGAGTCACTTTGGCTATGTTTACATTACCATGCTGAAGTGACTCAAACCTGATTTTTTTTTGCCTTAATGTGACATGTTTTGAGGGGGGCGGCACGGTGGTGTAGTGGTTAGCGCTGTCGCCTCACAGCAAGAAGGTCCGGGTTCGAGCCCTGTGGCCGGCGAGGGCCTTTCTGTGCAGAGTTTGCATGTTCTCCCCGTGTCCGCGTGGGTTTCCTCCGGGTGCTCCGGTTTCCCCCACAGTCCAAAGACATGCAGGTTAGGTTAACTGGTGACTCTAAATTGACCGTAGGTGTGAATGTGAGTGTGAATGGTTGTCTGTGTCTATGTGTCAGCCCTGTGATGACCTGGCGACTTGTCCAGGGTGTACCCCGCCTTTCGCCCGTAGTCAGCTGGGATAGGCTCCAGCTTGCCTGCGACCCTGTAGAACAGGATAAAGTGGCTACAGATAATGAGATGAGATGAGATGAGATGAGATGTTTTGAGGGCTGTGTAGACACAGAAATGTGATCTTTTCAGATCAGATTTGAGTCCCTTTCATATGTGGTCCTAGATGGGATACATATCTGATTCGTAGCCATGTGACAAGATCAGAATTCATATGGATTTTTGCCTAAACACGTGCTGAATGGTGTCTTCATTAGCCAGTACCTGCAGTGTGCCAAAATAATGGAGGAGAGCTACGATAGCTTCAAAAACAGCAAAAGCTAGCCATCTAGCTTTTTCCACCTTCTTGACCTGATCATGTGCAGCTGACAAACTGTTTGCAATCTTCTGGAGCAAAATGTGATGCATACATTACACTGTAAAAAAAGAATAGTTGAGAATACTTGAAATTTCAAGGCAACAGTCTGCATTAAGAATTTTATGTTTTGCCAATGATGTGCCCATGATAATCCAAACTATGATAAAACTGTTATCTTTATTAAGAATTCTTAATTAAGTCAATTTTCAATTCCTCATTCTGCCAACATAGATTTCTCTTTTTGCTGAACAGTGGCATTCACAGTAGTACAAAAAGGCAATTGAGGTTATCAGACTTTTTTGGGGGGCTTTTTTCACCTTTATTTGGATAGGACAGTGTAGAGATAGGAAATGAGCAGGAGAGAGATCGGGAAATGACCTCGGGTCAGAACCGAACCCGGGTCCCCGGATTTATGGTATGGCACCTTATCCACCTGAGCCACGCTGCCATACCCATGATGTGGGTTTTAAAAACTTTATTTCAATATTGAAGTTTTGTAATTGTGTAGAACAATGAAAAAAGGCATGTATAGTTTAATGATAAATTGTGATAACCTTGGGGGCGTCGTGGCTCAGGTGGATAAGGCGCCATACCATAGACCCGGGTTCGGTTCCGACCCGAGGTCATTTCCCGATCCCTCTCTCTCCCGCTCATTTCCTGTCTCCACGCTGTCCTATCCAAATAGAGGTGAAAAAAGCCCCAAAAAAATCTAAAAAAAAAAATTGTGATAAACTCAATTGCCTTTTTGCACTACTGTGAATGCCACTGTTCAGCAAAAAGAGAAATCTATGTTGGCAGAATGAGGAATTGAAAATTGACTTAATTAAGAATTCTTAATAAAGATAACAGTTTTATCATAGTTTGGATTATCATGGGCACATCGTTGGCAAAACATAAAATTCTTAATGCAGACTGTTGCCTTGAAATTTCAAGTATTCTCAACTATTTTTTTTTACAGTGTAGCTACTAACACATTAATTCATTCAGTTTTAATACCAGTAGTCGTCTCACAAATGACATTTTTTGTTGTAGGTGACACAGATGACTCGTGCAAAAACATATCAATGTGCACATAAATGCCGCTTCAGAGGACAGATGTGTTCACATTACAATTAGATACAGGTCACATGCATGTACAGTGTTGTAATTATGAATGTGAACCATAAAAATAAGCAAAACTGATCTGAGAAAAAAAATCGGAATTGAACAGTGAGGCAACAGCCTAAGAAATGAATAGAGGCTGTCTTTTTAATAAACTGCTTTCTCTAAACTCTTGCATCGGACCTTCTACCAGTGGGTTTGCTCATGTCAACCAGAACCTGCCTGGAAGAGAAAAAGAACACAAGTGTATTTCACCCCAGCGCACAGTGAGGTGGATGCTTAGAGGGCAAACATTTCTCCAAGCATCAGGTTTCAAGATTAGCAGAAGATGGTAGCATTTTGGGGTCACCAAGTCTCCAAATCTATAATTAGTCATCACCGAGATGCCAACAAACTATTTGAAAGGCATGCCAAAAGAAAGTCTTTACATTTATCAAACCACAAATGTAAGTACCTGAAGTTTATAATACTGGCAGTTTGACTAGAACCAGGTTGTATGGTCAGGTGAAACAAAAATAAAGCATTTTGATAAACACTCAGGGTGTGTTTCTGCATAAAAAGAAGAATGGTTCGACAGAAAAGATACTGATCCCTACTGTTTAGCATGGATCTATGATGCTAAAGGCCTTGAGAACCTTGTTAGGATACATGACACTGTGGACTTCATGAAACACCACGAGATTTTACAAGGGTGAGTTAAATGAAGGCTGTATTTTTTAAAGCTATATTTTGCATTGTTTATGGCAAATAAGTGTCACAAAAGTGAATCAGGTTTAAGGTAGCAGTAGAAGCAGGTTTTTAAAAAAAAAAGGTGACCCCTTTCTTGAGTGCTCTAATTATTGCCTCATCAGTTTAATGATTCACATAACAAAAATCTTAATTCGTGTTATCATGAACAGAATCAAGAGAAAGATTGACAGTGAGGTTTGCTGGGAACAGTTTGGCTTCTGAATAAACAAGGGAACAAGAAATGCCATATTTGTTATGAGATCTATAAAAGAAAGAAGCATACAGATGCAAAAAAAATGTTTTCACTACCTTCATTGACTACAAAAAAGCTTTTGACAGAGTAAAACACATCAAAATAATGAAAGATCTCAAACAACTGGGAGTCGATGGAAAAGATGTCAGAATTTTGAAAAACCTATACTGGGAACAAGTGTCTGCAATATCAATTAATTAATGGAGAAGTCAGTGAATGGACACAAATCAAAAGAGGTGTGAGACAAGGATGTGTAATATCAACAGATTTATTCTCCCTTTATGCTGAAGTGATTATGAGGAAAGTAAAACAAAGAACAAACCACATACTCTTCACCATCGATGGCATAAATCTTCAAAACATCAGATATGCCGATGACACAGTACTCTTAGCTAAAAGTGAAGAAAATTTAAAACAACTTTTAAAGATTCTGAAAGAAGAAAGTGAACAAAGAGGGCTGAACATCAACAAGAAGAAGACCAAAATTATGGTACTCTCCAAAGATAAAATACCCCCAAAATGCAAAATAATTTTTGATGGTGAAGAAATACAAGTGGAACAGTTCAACTACCTTGGCAGCATCCTAAACCAAGACTGCAGATGTAACGCTGAAATCAGAAAACGGATTACAGTAGCAAAGAAGACATTTACAGACATGTCAAGTACCCTCGCAAACAAAAACCTATCAGTGAACACAAAGAAAAGACTCATGAAATACATATGGTCCACCATATGTAGCATGTGAGTTGTGGACACTGAGCAAACAAGATATGAATCGCCTGGAAGCAATGGAGATGTGGATTTGCCATAAAATGAAGAGAATATCCTGGCTCGAAAAACAGAACAAATGATGAAGTACTGGAGTTGGCCAATAAAACAAGGAACCTCATTCGAACTATCCACCAAAGACAATTGAGGTTCACTGGACATATAGTCAGAGAAAACTCAATTGAAAAATTATGCATCGAAGGAAGAGTGGAGGGAAGAAAAAGCCGAGGAAGACAAAGACAGAACCTTTTGCAGAGTCTGGCATTGGAAACGGGTATGAAAGCTGTGGACCTATTATGGTTGGCGTGGGATAGAACTGGTTTCAAAAACATGGTCGCCAATGTCAGATTCTGATTTGGCACTTGAAGAAGAAGAAAAAGAAGAAGAAACTGAGAACAGTGGCCCAGTAGTACATTTTTACTTTTTCAATGACAAATTTAATGCACTCTCAAGTTTGTATAATTTATGTCACACTGTTAAGGTTTTCATTTGACTCACCTTTGTAAATTAAAATCCGGCTGCCTCTGCCAAAAAGCTGTAACTGAGTCATGGTTGGCTCTTCCAGCAAGACATGAATCCAAATCCAAACAAAAGTGGTTCAGTGACCACAGAATCAGGCTTTTCATGTAGTCATCTCAGTTGCCTGACCTAACATAACACTGAAAACCTGTGGAGTGACCTTAAGAGGATGTAGGACCCTGGAGGATACGGAAGGATTCTGTATTGAGGAGTTTTTCCCAATTCTTTGCTCTCGTTAAGCATTATATGAGAAGACTCAGGGCTGTTATTTTGGCAAAGGGAGGGTGCACAAAATATGAAATGCAGGTGTGCCAATAATTATGACATAGCTTTGTTTTGGGGATAAAGTGTTTACTGAAGATGAATGAATGATTTAATAAAGGTTAGATTTCTTCCATATTAGCCACAGACATTTTTGCATAACTTTTTCCCCTGTCTTTATCAAGGGTACAAATAATTCTGGAGCTGACAATCCATATAAGGAAATAAAGGATGAGAAGGGAGATTCAAACACTGCCTGTGCTAAATGAAGGAAAAGGGGTGGTTCTGCTTATAATTGCACTCTGAGCCATGAAGATTATTTCCGGTGGAGCCAGACGAGCAATTAAAATCAGACTGTACATGGAAAATAAGACAAAAGACTGGACAGGCACACTGCCAGATAGGAGCCTCAAACCTCAGTTTTCAGGCCTTGTGTTTAATTTTGTCTTTTGTTGGGAGTGAGGAAGAAATTGCTGCATTGCTTCTCTCCCTGCTTTCATCATTCTTGTTCCTGAATGAGATGCTTGATGCAAGAAAAGGAAGCCGCTGCATTGTGATTGCGCTTTGTAACAAGTTATTATCATCTGCATTTATTCAGCAATTGTTGGACAAGGTTGAATAAAATATCGTGATTTGTTAGTGGTGAGCAAGCAATTAATTATTTGCCGATGCTGAAGGCAGAGACAAATAATTGCTTGCCAGACACTAGCAAATCACGATATTTTGTGAAAACCAAGTTCAATAATTGGTGTATCATTCAAATTATTTAAAAAATACTGATTATAAATGTCAGCCCTGCGATAACCTGGCGACTTGTCCAGGGTGTACCCCGCCTCTCGCCCATAGTCAGCTGGGATAGGCTCCAGCTTGCCTGCGACCCTGTAGAACAGGATAAGTGGCTACAGATAATGGATGGATGGATGGATGGATACTGATTCTAAAAGTTTGCGCAATGAGCACAACCAAGACCATTATTTGTAGGCAGTGATTTGTAGTTTGTTCTGCCAATCAAAGTGGAGTAAAATATAATTTTCATGATAATGAACACTGATTGCTTTTCTTAAGTGTCTGATTTTTATTACTGTATTAGATATCACCCATCCATTATCCGTAACTAGTTATCCTGTGCAGGGTTGCAAGCAAGCTGGAGCCTATCCCAGCTGACTATGGGCAAGAGGCGGGGTACACCCTGGACAAGTCGCCAGATCATCACAGGGCTGACACATAGACACAAACAACGATTCACACCTACAGTCAATTTAGAGTCACCAGTTAACCTAACCTGCATGTCTTTGGACTGTGGGGGAAACCGGAGCACCCAGAGGAAACCCATGCAGACACGTGGAGAACATGCAAACTCTGCACAGAAAGGCCCTCATCAGCCACTGGTCTCGAACCCAGAACCTTCTTGCTGTAAGGTGACAGTGCTAATCATTACATCACCATGCCACCTGTATTAGAACCCAGCAATATCTCATCTCATCTCATTATCTCTAACCGCTTCATCCTTCTACAGGGTCGCAGGCAAGCTGGAGCCTATCCCAGCTGACTACGGGCGAAAGGCGGGGTACACCCTGGACAAGTTGCCAGGTCATCACAGGGCTGACACAGACAGACAACCATTCACACTCACATTCACACCTACGGTCAATTTAGAGTCACCAGTTAACCTAACCTGCATGTCTTTGGACTGTGGGGGAAACCGGAGCACCCGGAGGAAACCCACGCGGACACGGGGAGAACATGCAAACTCCGCACAGAAAGGCCCTCGCCGGCCACGGGGCTCGAACCCGGACCTTCTTGCTGTGAGGCGACAGCGCTAACCACTACACCACCGTGCCGCCCCCCAGCAATATCACAGGGAACAAAAAAAATCCATGTTGCTCAGTCATCTCATTATCTCTAGCCGCTTTATCCTGTTGTACAGGGTCACAGGCAAGCTGGAGCCTATCCCAGCTGACTACGGGCGAAAGGCGGGGTACACCCTGGACAAGTTGCCAGGTCATCACAGGGCTGACACAGACAACCATTCACATTCAATTTAGAGTCACCAGTTAACCTAACCTGCATGCCTTTGGACTGTGGGGGAAACCAGAGCACCCGGAGGAAACCCACGCGGACACGGGGAGAACATGCAAACTCCGCACAGAAAGGCCCTTGTCGGCCACGGGGCTCGAACCCAGACCTTCTTGCTGTGAGGCGACAGCACTAACCACTACACCACCGTGCCACCCTTGCTCAGTCATCGAGAAATTAAAAATAACACCATTGCATTTTCTAGACTGTAAGATTTTTTAACCTCTTATACAACATAAAAAATGTATCATATGTTCTGCACAATTCTACTTAGAATATACCCATTTTAATGTATTCATGGTGGGGTGCTAATCCAACAATTATGGTAATCTGCCAGCCCATATAATAAACTATCACTACCATCAGTTGGCAGTAAACATCTTATAATTGTTCTAGCAGAAATTAATATTATTGTAGATTGCTCACTGGATAAACAAATACTAATTATAAAGTGAATCTCATTTTCAGCTTAGAACACAATATGGTGCAAGACAAATGGGACAAACAATGAACTAAACTTGGCATCTTTACAGTGCTGCATATATATCATGTACAATCAAAACACCTGCTATATTAAATGTAACTTCATTGTATATGATGCCTTATATATAGATTTTTTTAAAGAGGACACACTTGCAGCCCTGTATACACTGGATTAATTTTATATTGGGTTGGTGAGATAATTATTATTCTTCTATCCACATTCACTGGATACGAGCAATTGCATGCTCTGATTGGCTAGTCTACTACTAGGATATCCGCTCATATACCATGAGTAGAGAAAAACAAAATGGCGGCTTTGTTATCAAGTATTTAAAAGAAACAGAAATAGCTAAAAGAATATAGCTTTTTTACCCCCAGTATCTCCTGTTCCTGGTGGCACGGTGGTGTAGTGGTTAGCACTGTTGCTTCATAGCAAGCAGGTTCTGGGTTTGAGCCCAGCAGCCAATGGGGGTCTTTCTGTGTGGAGTTTGCATGTTCTCCCCATTTCTGCGTGGGTTTCTTCTGGGTGCTCCGGTTTCCCCCAAAGGCATGCAGGTTAGGCTAATTTGTGGCTCTAAATTGACCGTAGGTGTGAATGTGAGTGTGAATGGTTGTTTGTCTCTTTGTGTCAGCCCTGCAATGATCTGGCGACTTGTACCCTGCCTCTCGCCCATAGTCAAAAATATTATGTTTTTTTTTTGTGTGTGTGTGTGTGTGTTTTACCTAATACAAAAAAAAAGAGCTGCTGAAATAACCCCAGATAATAAACAGTTGCTGACACTTTAATAGGAACAACTGTATACCTGCTCATTCATGCAATTATTACCCAATAATTTGACAGCAGCATAATGCATAAAATCATGCAGATACCAGTGAGGAACTTCAGTTATTTTTCATATCAAAAAGAAAAAACGTGATCTTAACGACTTTGATTGTGGTATGGTTGTTGGTTCCAGAGAGGCTTATTTGTATATTTTTGAAACTGCTGATTTTTTGGGATTTTCAAGCATGCATTTACACAGAATTGCACAAAAAAATCATCCAGTGAGTGGCAGTTTTGTGGGCAGAAATGCCTTGTGGATGAGAGCGGTCAGAGGAGAATGACTAGACTGGTTCAAGCTGACAGGAAATCAACAGTAACTCAAATAACCACTCTTCAACCATCGCTAGCAGAAAATCTCCTCAAAACAAATCAAACCTCAAGGCAGAAACTGGACAGTTGGTTCATATATAGTAGATGTTCTGGGTATATAACCAGCTAATGAGTGAAGTGTCATTTGCATAGCCACAAGCCCTATAACGATCAGTTATTTATAAAGGTCAAAACAATGAGCCTGTATTAAAAATATGAGGTATACATATTATGCCTGGAACATTTGGTGTGACGAGTATCTCTGTGATTTAAACAGATGTTGCATATCCCGTGTTAATAAATCATAATTGTTACAGATGTCCTCCTCCTCCTCTGGCAATGTAACTTAACAGACATGCTCTATATCCGGAAATCTTGTCCCATCTAAATAGTCCTTTACAATCCATAAAACACAAAGATGTGGAATAATGGAGAAACTGCATTTTTTGCATCATACTTGTTAAAATGCAGACTATTTTTAGGCCTCTGTTATTTAAAAAAAAAAAAGTGTATACAAGCCATTATAAATCAAATTAAGTTGCCTCCCACTCGATGTTGATACAACACAGCAGAAGGTTTCCTCCACTTGGCCCTCCGTTGATCATTTCAGCTGCTTTCTTGCTTCATCAGAACCAGTAGGAACTTAGAAATGATTAATTAGGGAAAAAATGCTCGGGGTGCCAACTCCCAGCATGGGTGCTCATTATAAGGCATTAATAAGGAGATGCACTGCCGCATGCAGGATGTGACAGGTGGAGCCAGATGACGCAGGCTTCGCCTGAGCAGCCATAAGGCAAGTTCTCTCCTATAATAACCCCCTTATTTATCACTTCCCCAAGCCTTTATTGAGAATTAGGCTGGTATTTTTCTCCCAGATGTCCCCTAGCCATGTATTCAAGTAATTCTCTCAGTTTTGATTACCCATGGAGTTGTCTAAGTCAACATGGTGAGACTCTTAGGCTTTGATACTGTGAGGTAATTTTTGGTTACTCCTTGTGGTTGAGTGACCTTGGTTTTTTGTTCATTTCCTCTCTTGCCTGCCAAAGTGAACTTCTGAGAAGTGGTTTTCCAACATGAAGTGATGGCAGGTGCCATTCAGTACTTGCGTTTGAAGTGAAGGTGCAAGTGCTCTCCTTATATTTTCATTGGTGGAAAAAAAGTAATGACATTTCTGAATATCAAAAATGATGTCAACGATGGACATGTACAGAACTGTCAGAAATAAACGTACAGCAAAAATCAAGGCATTGTACATCAGAAGGCAATGCATCTGAATTTGGCTTACAGAATAGAGAATAAAGTTTGGAACACTTCTAAAAATAGCAGATTTTTGGCTCTGACAGTTGTAAGAATGGCTTTTGATGATCTTGTCCACAGGACAAATGAAAGAAAATATATGGTTATTTTTACTCTTTGTATTAGCAGTTGTACAACAAAAATAACATAAATCTGCATTTGCTCAAAAAAAAAAAAAGCATCCCTTGAAGGGATGAAGGGAATTTGGCCCATTAACTATTTTTTTCATAACAACTTAATTTTTTTCTCCTCTACATTCCCTTACAGAACTAAATCCACTTCCATCACAGTAAAGACAGGCACAAACCAATGGTGTGACTCGATAGAGCCATGAGTAATAGTGTAATAACTGGAGTTTAAAGTGGCATTGTGCTTGTAAAGGTGACTAATGAAGGATTCAGGACAGTGCTCTGCACGGCATTGTGGACCACGCTGGCAATGGCCTCTCACTCGACACAGCCATTTGTTTTGTCACTTGTAAATAGTCGCCCTTATTCAACTGATGATGAGAAGAAAAATAACGCAATGACCTAGCTTTCAAATGGCATTGTGCTTTGCTATCCATCTACCTCAGGCCAAAGGACATCACCATGCTGTATATTTTGAAACAAATCTCCCTTGTCTCCCCGTGTCCGCGTGGATTTCCTCCGGGTGCTCCGGTTTCCCCCACAGTCCAAAGACATGCAGGTTAGGTTAACTGGTGACTCTAAATTGACTGTGAGTGTGAATGGTTGTCTGTGTCTATGTGTCAGCCCTGTGATGACCTGGCGACTCGTCCAGGGTGTACCCCGCCTTTCGCCCGTAGTCAGCTGGGATAGGCTCCAGCTTGCCTGCGACCCTGTAGAACAGGATAAAGCGGCTAGAGATAATGAGATGAGATGAGATCTCCCTTGTCTTTGTTAATGACTCTGTATGCCAGAGTCATAAGTAAAATGACTCCATGTATGAGATTGCGATTAGCACAAGTTCTGGATTGAATTGTAGATAGGTGTAGACTTTTCACAATAGGGTGGCCAGGCGAGACCCAATGACTTTTTTTAGGGTGGTAATTTAGGGTAGGGTAAAATTCTAATCCACATACATAGAAAATGACAATGTGGCTACACCAATCTGTGTATGGCATTAGTAAGATTTGTACACACTTGGACATAAAAAGGGGCAGCATGGTGGTGTAGTGGTTAGCACTGCCACCTCACAGCAAGAAGGTTCTGGGTTCGAGCCAAATGGCCAATGGGGGCTTTTCTGTGTGGAGTTTGCATGTTCTCCCTGTGTCTGTGTGGGTTTCCTCTGGGTGCTCTGGTTTTCGCCACAGTCCAAAGACATGCAGATTAGGCTAATTGGTGGCTCTAAATTGACCGTAGGTGTGAATGTGAGTGTGAATGGTTGCTCATCTTGGTGTGTCAGCCCTGCGATAATCTGGATACTTGTCCAGGGTGTACCCCACCTCTCGCCCATGGTCAGCTGGGATAGGCTCCAGCTTGCCTGCGACCCTGTAGAACAGGATAAGTGGTTACAGCTAATGGATTGATGGATGGATTGGACATAAAAAGCATAATTTGTTTGTCATCTAGCAAGCTACAAAAAAGTAATAGCTAACATAACATTAGGCTATAGTCTATGAAGTATGCTAGCATTAGGAATTCAATATCATTAGCTAACAATAACTAATAACAAACTGAAGATTCATTCATTAATTTTCTTTACCACTTATCCATTGTAAGTTGTGGAGGAGCTGGAGCTAATCCTAGCTGCCACTGGGTGAGAGGCAGGTGCACCCTGGTGAGGTCATCAATCTATTGTGGGGCTAACACAGTCAACCATTCACACCTATGGGCAATTTAGATTAGTTATTTGACCTAATCCACATGCTTTTGGACTGTGGGAGGAAACACACACAGGCACAGGGAGAACATACAAACTACACACCAAAAGGGCCTGGTCAACCAGCAGGTTCGAACCCAGAACCCTGCTTGGCATAAGACAACATTGCTAACCACTGCATCACCATCCCACCCTGAACTAAAGATATTCAATATTATTGTTTATTGTGGCCAGTGGGGCCAAGGAATGGTTTCCTTCTTTGTTAGCTAGCTAACTTGTGTGTTTCTGCATGACATGACTCTTGTTGACAGTCCTCACCCTTGGACAAAATTTTTAAACTGTCCAGAGATGTTGTAGTGGGTGTTACGTTGCTCCTCCAATTAGCCTATTACAGCAGTTTCCCCATCATATGGCATTATTTACCACCACTACTACTATAATGGTGGTCTGTCGGATCCGATGATGATGTCTATGTGCGGGTGTGGACATGCAGATGGCTCTGGAGTCCAATGTGAGATCTGCATGTACGTCCACAGTGAGGGCAGGAAAACTGTTCTGAGTCACTGGTTGCCTTGGCTGTCGCCTTTCTCCTAGCATGCGCCACGGTGATTTTGTCTTGCCGGTTGTCTTCAAAGTTTTCCTGGGCAAGGCACATCAGGGCATGCCAGTTGGATTGATCCTGCGTACACTCCTCCAGCTGCTTTGGGGCTATGCCAGCATGAGCAATGTTAGCCTTGACACAGTCTTTAAAGCATTTCACTGGCCTTCCTTGTTTCCTTTTACCTTGGCAAAGTTCATCATAGAGGAGCTGTTTTGGGATCTGGTGATCATCCATGCGAATGACGTGCCCTGTCCATCTCAGTTGCACTTTCAGGATCATGGCCTCAATATTGGTTATTTCAGCACAGTCCAAGATCTTGAGATTTGTAATCTTGTCCTGCCACTTGATGCCCAGGATTGAACGCAGGCTACGCATGTGAAAGTGCTCAAGCAGTTGAATGTGCTGACTGTACAAGGTCCAGGTCTCATAACCATAGAGGAGGCTGGTGAGCACAATTGTTTTGTACACCTTGAGCTTGGTGGACTGCTGGATGTTGTGTTGATTCAGCAAACGAACTCGCAGCCTGCCCAGGGCCTGGCTGGCTTTGGAGATCCTGGCATTGATCTCTCTGTCAAGGGAGCCGTCACTGGAGATGATGCTGCCAAGGTATTTAAACTCCTCCACAGTCTTCAGCTCTGTTCCATCAACAGCAATGGAGGGCTAGTATCCTGCAGCAAGAGGACTGAGTTGGAACAGCACCTCTGTCTTGCCCAAGCTGATGGTGAGCCTGAAGAGACGGGATGCCTCAGCAAACTTGTCAACAGTATGCTGTAGGGAAGATTCTATGTGGGTCATGAAGGCACAGTCATCAGCAAAGAGTGCCTCCAGTATCATCTTTTTAACTGTCTTTGTCTTGGCATTCAGGCGGCACAAGTCAAAGAGAGACCTGCCCATTCTGTATTTCAGGTACACCCCATGCTCAAGATCTCTGACAGCGTGGCTGAGGACGCAGGTGAAGAAGAGGTTGAACAGCACAGGAGCTAAGACGCAGCCTTGCTTCACACCATTTGATATCTCAAAGGTATCTGATGCCTCACTGCCAGAGAGTACCAACCCAGTCATGCTGTCATGGAATAGGCGGATCAGGATCGTGAACTTCCTGGGGCAGCCCATCTTCTGTAAAATTGTCCACAAGGCCTCTCTGTTGACAGTGTCAAAAGCCTTAGTCAAGTCAATGAACACTACAAACAAGTTCATATTCTGTTCTCTGCACTTTTCTTGGACTCGGCGGACTGCAAAGATCATGTCAACAGTGCTTCAACCAGGGCGGAATCCACACTGTGCCTCGGGCAGGATTTCCTCAGAAACAGCAGTGATCAGGCAGTTGAGAAGGATGTGTGCCAGTATCTTGCCAGCGATGGATAGCAGAGATATGCCCCGACAGTTGCCACAGTCTGACTTGCTGCCCTTGTTTTTGTAGAGGGAGATAATCGTGGCATCCCAAAACTCCTGAGGCATATCTTCTTCCTCCCAAATGCTGCAGAGAATGCTGTGGAAGATGCCAAGAGCCACTGGTCCCGCAGCCTTATAAATCTCTGCAGGGATCCCGTCCTTGCCTGGAGCTTTTCCAGAGCTGGTCTGGCTGATGGCTTTCTTGACCTCATCTAGGCTGGGAGGTGTGTTGAGACTGTCTATCATTGGTCTCTGAGGGATCTGGTCTAGGGCCTGGGGGCTGACAGTGGAGGGTCTGTTGAGGAGAGTGCTGAAGTGTTCCTTCCACCTCTCATTGATGGCACTCTTCTCCTTCAGCAGCGTGCCATTGGTGGACAGGAGGGGGGTGGTGCTGGGTTGGGACAGTCCGTACACGGCTTTAATGGCACTGAAGAACATCAGAGTTCTTTGTGTTAGCATACAGCTGGACCTCATCTGCCTTCCTCTGCCACCACTCATCCTGCATGCGGCAGAGAGTAGCCTGGGCATGGCTCTGGAGGTGCTTGAAGCGATCACGCTCGGGGTTGGAGGACAAGTCATTTTGCCATGCTATGAACGCTTTCTGCGTGTCATCCAGGAGCTGGGTGATCGTTTTCGTCAAATCAATCCGGGTGGACTCTCTTCTTTGGACCGAGTATTGAATGGGCTACCTCTTTCACCACTGTGCTGAACTGGTCCCACTGCTGAGTTGGGGTTCCAGTGAGGGGTCCATGGGAGGTCAACTTGTCATCCAGACAGTTCATGAATTTATCTCGACATACTGGGTTCTGAAGTTTGATGGTGTTGAATGATGGTCTGACAAGCTTTGGCTTTTTGTGGTGGGTAGGGGCGATGTGCAGCTTGATGATCGACCTAAGAAGTCAGTGGTCGGTCCAGCATTCAGCTTCTCGCATGGCCCTGGTGTTCCTGAACTACTACCATCCTAAAAAAGATCCTGGTGATCCACTGCTACTACTACTACTACTACTACTACAACAACAACAACAACTACTACTACTACTACTAATAATAATAATAATAATGTTTTATACTATGGTAGAACTAGCCAGCCCTTATCTATGCCCATGCTCATACGTCTTTTTTTGTTGAAAAGACATTAATATATTTACAGCTCAATTCCAATTAGCATTACAGCTATCCATATCCTTTTACACCAATCTGGGCTTTTGTGCAGTCACTTTGAGGATTATAGACAATTGTTGAGCCAGGAATTGAACACATTGCAAGCAAAAGCCACAAAGAAAAAGGAACCATTGCACTGTGCCAGTATGGATGCCCAGAAGGTAAGAGTACAGTGCCAGGTGATGAGAGAAGCCCAGTGTGGGTTTTGTGGCACTTAGCATGGGGCTTTCATGGGCTGACTTCACACTGGCATACAACGGATTCCCTCCTGCCAACAGAGCAAAATGTTGGTCCAGCTTCTCCACCAGAACAGACCCACACAAAGAGACACATGATGAAGCCTGCAGATGGTGTATTGTCAAAGCTGTAGTGAAATTCCAGCAAAGGAAAAAAAAAGAACCCTTAAAAATGATGAAACGCTGAGATTGCACAATGAACACTTGCAGAGCACACTGTGTACAGTCATCTAAAATCACAGGAGTTTTCACTTTGGTTGACTTGTCTCTCTTTTCATCCAAGGATTACCACTCCAGGGAAGCATGTCATCTTGTTCACTTCTCCTGACAGTTTGTTCATAATATCCAAAATTAGCACACATGCTGAGTGTATAGATTGAAGACAACAAGCATAGTGTAGCAAGAAATTCTCCAAATGGTTTAAAAGTGAAATTAGGGAAGCAAAAAAAAAAGAAGTTACAAGAAGTTTGTACAACCCCGATTCCAAAAAAGTTGGGACAAAGTACAAGTTGTAAATAAAAATGGAATGCAATGATGTGGAAGTTTCAAAATTCCATATTTTATTCAGAATAGAACATAGATGACATATCAAATGTTTAAACTGAGAAAATGTATCATTTAAAGAGAAAAAATAGGTGATTTTAAATTTCATGACAACAACACATCTCAAAAAAGTTGGGACAAGGCCATGTTTACCACTGTGAGACATCCCCTTTTCTCTTTACAACAGTCTGTAAACGTCTGGGGACTGAGGAGACAAGTTGCTCAAGTTTAGGGATAGGAATGTTAACCCATTCTTGTCTAATGTAGGATTCTAGTTGCTCAACTGTCTTAGGTCTTTTTTGTCGTATCTTCCGTTTTATGATGCGCCAAATGTTTTCTATGGGTGAAAGATCTGGACTGCAGGCTGGCCAGTTCAGTACCCGGACCCTTCTTCTACGCAGCCATGATGCTGTAATTGATGCAGTATGTGGTTTGGCATTGCCATGTTGGAAAATGCAAGGTATTCCCTGAAAGAGACGTCATCTGGATGGGACCATATGTTGCTCTAGAACCTGGATATACCTTTCAGCATTGATGGTGTCTTTCCAGATGTGTAAGCTGCCCATGCCACATGCACTAATGCAACCCCATACCATCAAAGATGCAGGCTTCTGAACTGAGCGCTGATAACAACTTGGGTCGTCCTTCTCCTCTTTAGTCCGAATGACACGGCGTCCCTGATTTCCATAAAGAGCTTCAAATTTTGATTCGTCTGACCACAGAACAGTTTTCCACTTGGCCACAGTCCATTTTAAATGAGCCTTGGCCCAGAGAAGATGTCTGTGCTTCTTGATCATGTTTAGAGACGGCTTCTTCTTTGAACAATAGAGTTTTAGCTGGCAACGGTGGATGGCATGGTGAATTGTGTTCACAGATAATGTTCTCTGGAAATATTCCTGAGCCCATTTTGTGATTTCCAATAGAGAAGCATGCCTGTATGTGATGCAATGCCGTCTAAGGACCCGAAAATCATGGGCACCCAGTATGGTTTTCCGGCCTTGACCCTTACGCACAGAGATTCTTCCAGATTCTCTGAATCTTTTGATGATATTATGCACTGTAGATGATGATATGTTCAAACTCTTTGCAATTTTACACTGTCGAACTCCTTTCTGACATTGCTCCACTATTTGTCGGTGCAGAATTAGGGGGATTGGTGATTCTCTTCCCATCTTTACTTCTGAGAGCCGCTGCCACTCCAAGATGCTCTTTTTATACCCAGTCATGTTAATGACCTATTGCCAATTGACCTAATGAGTTGCAATTTGGTCCTCCAGCTGTTCCTTTTTTGCACCTTTAATTTTTCCAGCCTCTTATTGCCCCTGTCCCAACTTTTTTGAGATGTGTTGCTGTCATGAAATTTCAAATGAGCCAATATTTGGCATGAAATTTCAAAATGTCTCACTTTCGACATTTGATATGTTCTCTATGTTCTATTGTGAATACAACATCAGTTTTTGAGATTTGTAAATTATTGCATTCCGTTTTTATTTACAATTTGTACTTTGTCCCAACTTTTTTGGAATCAGGGTTGTACAAGGCTGCTGGTAATAGCTGGATATATATTTATTCAAGGCCAGTCCACTATTGCTAGCTTTATTTAATTTTTAATCGGTAGATGGTTGATTATTTTTTCGCAAATTTTTAATTGAAATGGCTTCAGCTTGAATGAGAGAGAGGATATTACATGGTTGTGCGGTTGAATTTACATGGTTAAAGTTTATCTTCGAGTGGTGAATGTATATATCACAAGTGAGCAAAGCGAATATTTTTTGTATTATATGGACACATCCAGAAAAAAATATGCAAGTTAATCAAAAGAATTTTAATTTTGAACCAGTTCGCCATTTTGACAATGTGTGTCCAGTCAGTGCATTTCATTCATTTGGTTCGATAGCATACAATATTGTTATCATATCACTTATCCTACATGTGTTACGTCACTCTACCCAATGGAGACTGAGCTTGCAATATTGTAACAATATTGCACGTTGTCAAGACAAAATGATGTCACACGTCAGAGCTGATGCGAATATTCAATGAGAAACTTTTCTGCTGCGCATTTCTTTGTTCGCCAGGAAAAAGAAAGATGTGTTGAACACTTGAAAGGCTACCAAAACTTCAAGCATATTTACAAGAGAAAATCATACCAACGGACATCGAAAAACTGGAAAAGGGAGTGTGTATGTATAATAATAATAATAATAATAATATTGGCTGGCTTTTTTTCGTGGTATATCAGATATATTCCATTCAACTAGCATGATATTGAACTCAGCTTTGACTTGCTAGCTGAATGGAATATATCTGATATACTACTCAACGCCAGCCATCCACCCATCCATCCATTATCTGTAGCCGCTTATCCTGTTCTACAGGTCGCAGGCAAGCTGGAGCCTATCCTAGCTGACTATGGGCGAGAGGCGGGCTACACCCTGGACAAGTCACCAGGTCATCGCAGGGCTGACACAGAGACAAACAACCATTCACACTCAAATTCACACCTACGGTCAATTTAGAGCCACCAGTTAACCTAACCTGCATGTCTTTGGACTGTGGGGGAAACCGGAGCACCTGGAGGAAACCCATGCAGACACAGGGAGAACATGGAAACTCCACACAGAAAGCCCTTGCCGGCGGCTGGGCTCGAACCCAGGACCTTCTTGTTGTGAGGCAACAGTGCTAACCACTACACCACCATAACACCAGCCAATTATATTTAAATGTCACCCAGATCCACAATGCATTTTCTATGAAAAATGTGAATTTTTCAACACAAGAAGATAAACTTCATATCTTCAAGCCAACATGTGATGTTCTTTTTATTATATAGACACATTCACAAACAAAAAGTACCCAAATTTATCAAAACAATTCATCGATTTCCTCACGAGTGACATCTAGAGATTTATGTCACGGTTTTGAATCTCCATGTCCCGGATGTAGCTCGTACAAAAAATATGAGTGGTTTATTTCCCAGTAAAACACTCGTGTCTGTGTGTATATATATATATATATATATATATATATATATATATATATATATATATATATATTACACACACACACACACACAGTTAGGTCCATATATATTTGGACACTGAGACAAATTTTGTTTTTTTTTTAACCTGTTTACTGAAACATAGTTATATAATGAACATGGACATAAAGTCCAGACTTTCAGCTTTCATTTGAGGGTATCCACATTAAAATTGGATGAAGGATTTAGGAGTTTCAGCTCCTTAACATGTGCCACCCTGTTTTTAAAGGGACCAAAAGTAATTGGACAATTGACTCAAAGGCTATTTCATGGGCAGGTGTGGGCAATTCCTTCATTATGTCATTCCCAATTAAGCAGATAAAAGGCCTGGAGTTGATTTGAGGTTTGGTGCTTGCATTTGGAAGATTTTGCTGTGAAGAAAACATGCGGTCAAAGGAGCTCTCCATGCAGGTGAAACAAGCCATCCTTAAGCTGCGAAAACAGAAAAAACCCATCTGAGAAATTGCTACAATATTAGGAGTGGCAAAATCTAGTTTGGTACATCCTGAGAAAGAAAGAAAGCACTGGTGAACTCATCAATGCAAAAAGACCTGGACACCAACAGAAGTCAACAGTGGTGGATGATCGCAGAATAATTTCCATGGTGAAGAGAAACCCCTTCACAACAGCCAACCAAGTGAACAACACTCTCCAGGAGGTAGGCGTATCAATATCCAAATCTACCATAAAGAGAAGACTGTATGAAAGTAAATACAGAGGGTTCACTGCACGGTGCAAGCCACTCATAAGCCTCAAGAATAAAAAGGCTAGATTGGACTTTGCTAAAAAAACATCTAAACAAGCCAGCACAGTTCTGGAGGAACATTCTTTGGACAGATGAAACCAAGATCAACCTCTACCAGAATGATGGAAAGAAAAAAGTATGGAGAAGGCGTGGTACAGCTCATGATCCAAAGCATACCACATCATCTGTAAAACATGGCAGAGGCAGTTTGATGGCTTGGGCATGCATGGCTGCCAGTGGCACTGGGTCACTAGTGTTTATTGATGATGTGACACAGGACAGAAGCAGCCGGATGAATTCTGAGGTATTCAGAGACATATTGTGTGCTCAAATCCAGCCAAATGCAGCCAAACTGATTGGTCAGCATTTCATAATACAGATGGACAATGACTCAGAACATAAAGCCAAAGCAACCCAGGAGTTTATTAAAGCAAAGAAGTGGAATATTCTTGAATGGCCAAGTCAGTCACCTGATCTCAACCCAACTGAGCATGCATTTCACTTGTTAAAGACTAAACTTCAGACAGAAAGGCCCACAAACAAACAGCAACTGAAAACCGCTGCAGTAAAGGCCTGGCAGAGCATTAAAAAGGAGGAAACACAGCGTCTGGTGATGTCCATGAGTTCAAGACTTCAGGCAGTCATTGCCAACAAAGGGTTTTCAACCAAGTATTAGAAATTAACATTTTATTTACAATTATTTAATTTTTCCAATTACTTTTGAGCCCCTGAAATGAAGGGATTGTGTTTTAAAAAATGCTTTAGTTCCTCACATTTTTATGCAATCATTTTGTTCAACCCACTGAATTAAAGCTGAAAGTCTGAACTTCAACTGCATCTGAATTGTTTTGTTCAAAATCCATTGTGGTAATGTACAGAACCAAAATTAGAAAAATGTTGCCTCTGTCCAAATATTTATGGACCTAACTGTGTGTATAACGGTTTTACTGTATCAAGATCTGAAAGAGAGTGCACATGTAGAAGGCCTATGACAGATGCATGCAGTTCCCTTGGGATTGGAGTGTAAAATCACAACAAGTGAGAGGAGAAAAGAAGGGAGTGCAAACTGAGGGGGTTTAGTGTGTGAGACAGCAAGAGCGTTGTGTGTCTCAGAGGGGCAGAGTGAGAGAAACAATGCATTGTTCAGCTAATCTAGCAACTCAGCCCCTGGGGCTGGAGTAGAGGGATGGGTAGAATTATGAGCTGGATTCCATTCAGAAAAAATAACAACTGGACAAAGATGTAACTTGTACAGCTTTAAAAAGCATGTGTCATGTTTGGAATGGGCTTTGAGCAAATGTGACATGAAATTATTCATAAAACATATTCAAAGGAGGATTCCTGGGTTCATTATACGTCTCTCTCTCTCTCTCTCTCTCTCTCTCTCACTCTCTCTCTCTGCCTCTAAGAATAGGGAAGTTGATCTTCTACACCTCCAGACTGCTGAAAGTCAGAGTGCAGTCAGTCTTCTTGTCAGCTGATTCTATATCCAGTATTAACAATGTACAGACTCCAGACATTTGACAAAAACTAATATAATTTTACCTTATCTTATATCTTGCTGATCTCCTGAAGAAGCATAACCCGTCCTGTTCATTTTTTTTTCACTGGCTCTGCCAGAATTACTAGCACTCATGGTAATGATGAGTAAAAATGGTTCTGAAATATGTGCCAGAAATGGAAAAAAAAAAAAAAAGCTTAATCAAAACCTGAAAATATGAGAGAAATGTAACATTTCAAATTGTAAAAACTGTCAACAATATATTTTTCAAATGGGAAAAACATGTCAATGTTTTATGGCTAAATATGTTTTAAATCACAGTATTTTCAGATAGAGCTTTATAATTCCACAGCTTTGACATCCTGAATATCAACATATAGGACAATTTGTAAAAACCTAACTAAATAAATAAATAAAGGAAAATTGAAAGTGAAGCGGACATAAATAGACATTTCAGTTTTAGACAAGAATTTTATTTTTGGGCAAATAAGTTTGATATTTTTGGTAGACTGTTACGTATACCCTACTGTAGGTAGAAATCCGTGAGGCTGTCACCGGTACAAAGCAATCATCACTAATCCTCTGCTTTTCTATACAGTATGTGTTTCCACCTCACTATAATGCTTACAAGTGACTGTTCAAGCTTAAAGGGAAATATTTATATTCTTCAGTTTAATGCTCTACATGTAAGAGCCATCTTTGTATTCACTACAGATGTTGTTTTTCACCTTAAAAAGCTTTCAAGATCCAGACAAGGTCAGATCACTGTTTTCCTGGGTGTAGGAGTACACACCTGGGGTGCATGCCATTTCCGAACAGCATGTCTCATTAGCACCTACACACCAGTCCTTTCACCCAAAACCCTCCTCCTTTCTCTTTTTCCCTCTTTTTCTTTTTGCCTGAATGAGTACATTGCAGAAAATGAGCACACAAAATAATGTCTTACACTCTTCTTGAGACTGAGCATCTTTTAAACTCCAAGTGTTTTTAAAGTAATTTTCTGTCCTGAGAGAATAAAGAAAGAAGCCTTCAGTGTTTCATAACTGCATATACAGTCCTTGTAATTACTGAAATACAGAACACACACACACACACACACACACACACACACACACACACACACACACACACACACACACACACTTTTATTCATTCCTTTAGCAGTGTAGGTTGCAAAAAACATCAGAGCCAGTGGTTAATTTGGATGAAAGAATGCGAAGTGGAGCTTCCCCACCTTTGATTAAGTAAAAGGCAACTGTAAAACATAGCATGGCATTATTGTGATCATAATAATCATGTAATATGGTTTCACAATGCTTCATAGAGAATCTTTTAATTTCAAAAGCAGATATTAAGTGCTGTATATAGAGGCTTTGCACCGTCACATGACCCCCATAGCAACGGCAACTACACCGCCATGACTGGAGGCAGCTTGTAGTGCTTCATTCAGATGAATTAGTTGTTACTGATCGGCATGGGAAGGTTTTGCTGCATTTTTGGATGTGCAAATCATTCTGAACGAAACAAAGACATCAGATTTTTTAATTTACCTAAAGTAATTCATCATCGGGGGAAAAACTAGAGAGATTTCTAAACATAGAAGGGAAAAATGGCTCGCAAACATAAAGTGCAGCGAGGTGCTCATTCTAATACAGAGAAGTGAACATGAGCTTGAGCACCTCGCTGCACTTTGTCTCTTACGCTCATGTTCACTTCACTGTATAAGAATGAGCACTTCACTGCAGTTTGTCTCTTACGCTCATGTTCACTTCACTGTATAAGAATGAGCACTTCACTGCAGTTTGTCTCTTTCACTCATGTTCACTTCACTGGATAAGAATGAGCACTTCACTGCAGTTTGTCTCTTACGCTCATGTTCATTTCACTGTATAAGAATGAGCACCTCGCTGCAGTTCTGAAATTAATTTTTTTCTTAAATTCTTACCTTTGTGGAAATGAAGTGAGCATACCATAGGGTTTCTGACCTCTACATTTGACACCAAGTCCCGTCGAATGTTTGCAAGCCATTTTTCCCTTCTATGTTTATTTTTTTCCCCCTGATGATGAGTTACTTTTGGTAAATTAAAAAATGTAATGTCTTTGTTTCATTCAAAATGATTTCCACATCCAAAAATGCAGCAAAACCTTCCCATACCAATCAGTAACAACTAACTAATCTGAATGAAGCACTACAAGCTGCCTCCTGTCATGGTGGCATAGCTACCGTTGCTATAGGGGTCACGTGACGGTGCAAAGCCTCTATATGCATTTAATCATTCAAGCAAAATGTATTTATATTACTACTTTTAAGGCTTTTCTGTGTGGAGTTTGCATGTTCTCCCCGTGTCCACGTGGGTTTCCTCCGGGTGCTCCGGTTTCCCCCACAGTCCAAAGACATGCAGGTTAGGTTAACTGGTGACTCTAAATTGACTGTAGGTGTGAATGTGAGTGCGAATGGTTGTCTGTGTCTATGTGTCAGCCTTGTAATGACCTGGCGACTTGTCCAGGGTGTACCCCACCTTTCGCCCGTAGTCAGCTGGGATAGGCTCCAGCTTGCCTGCGACCCTGTAGAAGGATAAAGCGGCTAGAGATAATGAATGAATGAATGAATGAATGAATGAATAAGGCATATGACTTTAATGGTCAGGACTCGGAAGAGTGTTCAGAATCAAGGTGCATGCGGTTTATTAATAATTCCAAAATGGAATCAAATTTGATCTCAAAACACCAACAAAGATCAAAACACAAATCTTTATCCAACACAGAAAGGCCAAAACAGTTATCCAAAGAATAATCTAAAACAGAAGCAAAAGTAACAATGCTTAGAAGATAGTTGGCAAGACTATGCACACAATGAGTGTTTGTGAACTGTGTGTTTATATATGCTAGGAAGCTAACAGGAAGTCGTGAGTGTGAAGAAGAGTCCTTACGAGGGCAGCCATGGCCTGAAGCAGCCTTGAGAAGCAGGCTTGGCCCAAAGGGTCACTGGTTCGGTTCCTGGACCAGCACGAAAAACGTGAGGGGAGTTGACTGAATGAACAGCACTTTACCCTCCCTCTCTATCATGGCTGAAATGCCCTTGAGCAAGGCACCTGCTCCCCGGGCACTGCAGCATCGATGCCCACTGCTCTGGGTATGTGTGTGTGCTCATTGCTCACTTGTGTGTGCATGCGTGTGTTCACTGCTTCAGATGGGTTAAATGCAGAGAGGAATTTCACTGTGCTTGAGTGTATTTGTCACACATAAAGGATGATGATGATGATGATGATGATGATGATTATTTAGGGCAGGAGACACCTACTGGCTTGGGGGTGTAATCTCCTGGTGCGTTTTAGCAACAGCCATCAAATATGAAATTATTAAAGTCCTGCAAATAGGCTCCTGAGTGGCACCATAGAAAAGTGTTCACCCTATCATCCAGAGACCATGAGTTTGGAATCCTGATGATGCCACAGTCATCTGTGGCTGGGAGTCCGATAGAACAAAAATTAGCAGTGCTGTCAGGGAGGGAGGGGTGGCATACACGCTCTCCCTATTAATCACAGTGGCACTAGCCAATCATGAGTGTCTGTTAGCTCAGGCATGCAGAAGTGGGTGGATAGCTCTTTCCTCTGACTGTGCTAAAAATGAACATTTATTTTGACAACTTTTTTTTTCTTTGGAAAAAAGAGGGAGTTTTAATCCTGACTGCCCATTTATGCATGCGTGCCTAATGAATTCAGTCTTCATTTGACTTTTGTTATTGTGGGAATCTTTACAAGCCCAGAACACACAAAAAATGTCAGGAAACAAGTGAGTTGCATGTTTTTATAGCCACTCACCTCAGGTTTTTGTGTTGCTTTCACTGAAGTCCCATCAGGCTGGGTGAAAGTGTTCCATGGGCTGTGAAGGGCAGGGGCGTGGAAACATGATGACAGAGGAGTTATAAAATGGTGGCTGGCTGTGTGTGTGTGTGTGTGTGTGTGGGGGGGGGGGGGGGGGGGGGGGGGGGGGTGAGCATGCATGTCCCCCACAAGAAAGATGTGAATATCTGAAAGTCTTAACATTTTTTCCCCCTTAACTTTAACAACAACAACAACTAAAAGAACTAAAAGTTATTTTGACTACTCAAATAAAGGTTAGCATTAGATTTAAGCTGGCTGCCAACTCTCACGCAATGAGCGTGAGACACACGCATTTGATTGTCTTCACACGCTCACACGCCATACCTCCGATTTCTCATGCTAGAAAAAAAATCTAGTTTATCTATCTAATCTAGGCTACCCATTGCGTCGCGCCAACCACTTGCGATTGATCAATTACGCCTTATGCACGGCTAAACAGGCAGAGAGGTGTTCCCTTCTGTACACACTCCCTATGGTAGGTGGCGCATCTAATGATGCTGCACTCGCCGGAAGTTATAATTGCCTACCGTCAATTTAGAGGAAGAGAAGGGAGAAGAAGGTATCCGAGTTGAAGACGGGTGTCTCAGACAAGTTTGTACATATGCACGCCAATGTGTGGTGTTACTGGCGTAATTATGAACTTATATAAAGTTTCTTAATCGTTTTAGCCTATAAGTGTTGTGAGAATATTTAATGCCATATCGAGAGCTGTGTACTAGGCATGCTAAATCATTATAGGCCTCCTGCCGTGCCACAGCCTCTATCTTCCCCAGCAAGCAGCACGGGAGAGCACCTCCTTAGCACACGTTTATTAAGGCGCATTTTTAGTTTGTTTACTGTATGTTATCATACTTTATGACTTTATTTGAAGCCATACTGGAAATGTTGTAAAATAAAGCAAGTAAGAGATAATATTACAATTGCAAGAAGAGCCATTAGCCACCATACCTATTGTTTATTTACAGGGTATTTATTTTTAATTATTTATGATGTATGTAATTGCTCAGCTAAAGTAAATAAAGCATGGTCACCTGTAATATCAAAGAACTTGAACTTGTGAATAATTTAAAAAAAAAACACAGAGAACAATATACTGAGGAGACAGGGTTTCGAAGAGGGCAAGACAGGTAGAGAATATTTGTCAGATAACAGGCCCTGACGAATGCTCTATTACTAATAAGAAACATAGATAAGAAATAAATTAATAAGAAATATATTAATATAGCTTATTTAAGTATGACCAAAATTTTTAAGCCCAACTTTGTGTGCACATTCCCACCTATGGCCAAGGTTCAGCTTTTTGTGTTTCAATACTGTTCAAACTTAATCATTTTAATGTTTTTTGTAGCACATGCACATTTTGCTGACTGTTTAAGCATTTTATTTGTTCTTTTGCTGTTGATATTTTTCCCCATGCCAATCTTCTGCTGAACCCAGTGGTGGGGAAAGCCCTAAATGCATAATGAACAGTCAGTGAGGGACAATCTTATTTTTTGCAACAGTTATTAAAAACTTAACATTTAGTTTCAATTCAGAAGTTGTTTAGGCTTAGCTGATGAAATATTTTCAAACATGAACTTGCCTTTAAATCTGAAACACAGGTCTATAGGGCTACAGGAACATTGGCAGTCATCTGTAGTTTTCTAGTGTGGGGGCTTTTAAGCCAAAACTTGGTGCTTTTGTTGGCCACAAGCTGAAGGCCTGGCAAGTCAGGGTGTGTAAGAATGTAGGTATGGCACAGCAGGCCACTCCAAAAATCCACCAGAATGCAGGAACATCTACTAAATCCAAAATCTCACCCCCCCCCCCCCCCCCCATTGTCCATCTCCAGCTGGATGACCCACAAACAAAACACCAGAATGCAGGGGGACAAGTGAATATCAAACTGAATACAAAATTCCCACTTACTGCATGGTGTGCGGAAAAATTTTGCCGTCGACCCCCCCCCCCCCCCCCCCAAAAAAAAAAAAATCTCACTCCAAGGAATTTTGAAAAGTTGGCAGCCCTGATTTAAGTGTAGCATCGCAGTAATTAGCTGCATTGATAATTATACCAATGGATGGTCCTCAGAAAGGACAGTATGACGTGTGTGTGTGTGTGTGTGTGTGTGTGTGTGTGCGCGCGCATGCTTGGTGGGTGGATGGAGATCATCTTGACTGAGCCATTCAAGTTTGTTTGTTTGCCACTGTGTTTTTGTCTAGTCTGGCACGTATTGCATCTGGTCGTCTCAGACTGAACGTGTCTAGACACTCCAACCTACAAGTAGCTGCACCTGAATGTAATCATCTATTTTTCTGGGGATAAAGCAATTAGATCAGTAACATGAGCAGCTTGTTAAAGGGGAATGGATGGTGCACAGGTAACACACTCCAAACACAAACACACGCCATTTCAAGTCAGATTGATATTGTGTTTGTTTAACCTGCTGTTTCAGGATTGTGACATAAAAACCTAATGATCTCATCTAGAATAAAACTGGTCATTGGTAATCCACACTGCATTGTAGTATTTTATGCTAAAATAGCATTGGTACTTTAACACCACACTTTACGTCCAGAAATATTGGATTGGGTTACTGTTTCAAGTACTACAGTAAATATATAAAAATACAAGTATAAAAGTGTTTTAGTGACTCTAGTCCTGAGGAAGATATTTCATTTCACCTTTTTTTTTAATATGAACTTATATGATAACTTTGACACTAAATGAGTGGATACCTCAAAACATATCCTTACAAACTACATGGCATTATTTCCTCTATAAACTTTATAAGCTCACATACCAACCAGACAAACCAACCAGACAAACACAATACATGGCAACCCAGTTTTAAATACCCCCCTACCCCCATTTTCCCACCCACCAGCCAGCTTTCCCCTGTCATAAGGTTGCTACCAACCAAGGAGGGTGAATTGTAACCTGTACTTCCTCCAGCCAAATGCATCTTTCTGAACTGTTGCTCATGTTACATCACAGGACAACATAGCACACTTGGAAAAGAAGTACTAACTGACATCTTCTACATATATGAGATCACAGCCTCTCCTGATTGGCTAGTGTTGCTGTGATTGACAGGGAAGTAAGAGTATGCCACTCCTCCCAGCCTGAAAGCATGGCCAATTTTGCTCCCTTGACTAGTGGATACTGTGGCATTATTAGGAATGGACCTCATGATCTTCTGATGATAAGGAGATGACACTTTATGCCACTCAGGAGTTAACCATTTATCTCTATAGAAAGAAACAAAGCCTCTTTATATACTCCCTTAGTAATAATATAAGTAGAGTGGTTGTGTTATAACTTGCATAAGTCTGTCTATGGTTTACCAATCTCATTTTTAATAGCCATTTTTGTTTTGCACTTTCAATGTGCAGAAAAAAAGGGGAAGTACGAAAAATGGCTAATCAGCTGTTTTTATGTCCTGCTTTATGTGACATGAAGATACTTTGCAGAGTCTCTCCATTTAACTACTTACACTCATCAACATCATGATCAATCACTAAGTGCACTGGCAAATATGAAAAAAAATTGTAAAGAATCAATCAATCAATCAATCAATCAATCAATCAATCAATCAATCCATTTTTTGATTTTCGGTAACCAGTTTAAACTGGTCAGGGCCACAGTGGACCTAGAGCATCTACCTGGAACACTGGGTGCAAGGCAAGATACACTCTGGTTGGGACAACAGTCCATCACTTATGCTTATTCACACCCAGGAGCCATGTATGTGATATTCAGCTTCATATAGACAGGAACCTGAGCTCAGGATCAAACCTATGGCCCTGGATCTGCGAGGCGGTAATGCAACTCACTATGCCACCACTACAACGTGCAAAAAATAAATATCGGATCATGTTACTAGACATCAAAATCCAAGCTTCAAAGACAAATAGGATAAAAATGTCATAATGATTCAGAGGTTGGTACATAGAGTATGTACAGAGAGAAGAAGAATCCTTTATTTGTCACATGTACACTCAAGCACAGTGAAATTCCTCCTCTGCAGTGAACCCATCTGAAGCAGTGACACACACATGCACACACAAGTGAGCAATGAACACACAAACATACCCAGAGCAGTGGGCAGCTATGCTACAGCACCCAGGGAGCAGTTGGGGGTTCAGTGTCTTGCTCAAGGGCACTTCAGCCATGATATAGAAGGAGGGGAAAGTGTTGTTCATTCACTAAACTCCTCTCTCACATTTTTTCTGCAGGTCCCAGGAATCAAACCAGCGACCCTTTGGGCCCAAGGCTGCTTCTCTAACCTTCAAGCCATGGCTGCCCCCAGGACATTATTACTATATGATATTTTCATCATTGTTATGATTATTATATTTTTTATCCAAGTATTTCAGAGTCACAGTTTATTTTGTCAAAACCTGTTATATTTAGCTAAAACACTGAACAGACTTGTAAATGCAAGTTTTTCAAAAGAGGACATCTGAAGGAAACAGCTTTTATATACAGTAATTGTCTGGTAATAGAACAGTGAGATAACAGCTGTTAAAAAATCCATTAAATATTGTCCTAATTTCACAGAGTTATTGTGGAATAAACCACACATAACAAATACCAGCTAGCGAATGTTAATACTGTAACTACATATTTAACCTGACCTAAAGTACACACTGTACATGACACATGTCAAGATCATACTATTTGAGTATTATCGAATATTATTAATTTCCAAGGCCGGCACGGTGGTGTAGTGGTTAGCACTGTTGCCTCACAGCAAGAAGGTTCTGGGTTTGAGCCCAGTGGCTGACGGGGGCCTTTCTGTGTGGAGTTTGCATGTTCTCCCCATGTCCGCGTGGGTTTCCTCCGGGTGCTCCGGTTTCCCATACAGTCCAAAGACATGCAGGTTAGGTTAACTGGTGGCTCTAAATTGACCGTAGGTGTGAGTGTGAATGGTTGTGAAGCTGTGACAGGCCTAGCAAGCCGGTGGTAGATTAAGGCTACATCCACATGGCAACGAGATTTTTTTTTTAGCGGGTAAAAAAAATATCGCGTCCACATGGGCAACGGATCAGTAAAATATCAGGTACATATAGCAACGCAACGCTTGCTGAAAACGATGCAATACACATGCCACACCTCTACGTGCGCTGTAAGACGGTCCCATCGGAGACACCAGAACAATAGAAGAAGTAGGACGCATGTGCATAAACCCCTTCTTCTACCCGGCGTGAATGAGTGCTGCTTGTTCTAGTCATGTGGTTGTGACGTCATCGTAAACAAATCTGTTCTACTCATCCAGACGACTTCGCAACGGCGCCGTTGCCAGATTTTTCCACTCTGGAAACCGTTCTAAAAAAATATCGTTTTGGGGCACCCAAAACGCCGGTGCCGTGTGGACGCCAGGCCGAAACGATAAAAAATTTTATCGGATTCGCCTGAATCCGTTGTCGTGTGGACAGGGCCTAAGTGTGCTCTCAATAGACACAGACAGCCTCGTAAGAGGCTGGCAACTGACAGGCCAATTGGCCTACAGGGTGTCAGGATGAACAAAAAAAAATTCCAAATACTTTGCTCTTGTTCTATAGTATAATTTTAAATAAAATCATGGATTACTGAAAGCAGGAGTGCGTGATTTGAATTTAATTAACACGAGTGAAAAAAATAGACACAGAATCTCATCTCATCTCATTATCTGTAGCCGCTTTATCCTTCTACAGGGTCGCAGGCAAGCTGGAGCCTATCCCAGCTGACTACGGGCGAAAGGCGGGGTACACCCTGGACAAGTCGCCAGGTCATCACAGGGCTGACACATAGACACAGACAACCATTCACACACTCATTCACACCTACGGTCAATTTAGAGTCACCAGTTAACCTAACTGCATGTCTTTGGACTGTGGGGGAAACCGGAGCACCCGGAGGAAACCCACGCGGACACGGGGAGAACATGCAAACTCCGCACAGAAAGGCCCTCGCCGGCCATGGGGCTCGAACCCAGGACCTTCTTACTGTGAGGCGACAGCGCTAACCACTACACCACCGTGCCGCCCTAGACACAGAATCTCATCTCATCTCATTATCTCTAGCCGCTTTATCCTTCTACAGGGTCGCAGGCAAGCTGGAGCCTATCCCAGCTGACTACGGGCGAAAGGCGGGGTACACCCTGGACAAGTCGCCAGGTCATCACAGGGCTGACACATAGACACAGACAACCATTCACACCTACGGTCAATTTAGAGTCACCAGTTAACCTAACCTGCATGTCTTTGGACTGTGGGGGAAACCGGAGCACCCGGAGGAAACCCACGCGGACACGGGGAGAACATGCAAACTCCACACAGAAAGGCCCTCGCCGGCCATGGGGCTCGAACCCAGGACCTTCTTACTGTGAGGCGACAGCGCTAACCACTACACCACCGTGCCGCCCTAGACACAGAATATTAAAAAAAAAAACCATTGGTATGAGTGGGATTGTGTTTTGATGGGCTTGAGCTGTTGAACTGGAGTGGATTAAAATGTTAAATGTGTCATCTGTAATGCTGAGAAAGGCGATTTAAAAAAAAATCTCCATCAAGCAATGAATTTAATATTAATAATACGCATCTCTCCCTAAGTAGTTTGGAAGTAATACTTGATGTAGACATGACATTTGTTCCAATTTGTAACATCTCTTGAAGACTAGAGACAAAACAATTTCATCTAAATTCTTTTTAATTTGGCTCATATTTACTTTCTAGGTTGCTCTGAGTGCAGGCATTCAGCAACACTCAAGGGGTGGCTGATTATCTAATGCTGTCTTTGAGTGATAACTCATCACTCAAGATTGTCTCTCTCTTCAAAGTCCTTGTGAAAAATCAAATCCTCACCCTTCAGCTGTATTTATCCCATTTCAAATCTGCATGAAATAGACAAATGCTTACTGGGGCATGCTATCACTTCAGTGTTTGATGAATTTAATTAAACACATACTCCTTGCCCTTCAGTGGAGAATTTAAAATTAGACTTGGCAGAGAGGCTCATTTTGAAGCATATATCAGAGTTGTGAGTGCACAGGGCCAAAAGCCATAGCCGGGGTGAGTATAATGTCATTTCGACGAGCTATCAGTCACCATCAGAGGACATTTGCAATTTCATCAGCTCTAGGTAAGGGACAGATTGACAGGTGGGTTATAGAAACCTTGACCCAGATGTTTTAAAATGGTTTCTATCTCCTAGTGTGAACATGACACAAGATTGTCAAAGTAGTTATATTGGGGACATCAAATATTTCAATCAGTGGCATCTACTTCTAAGTGCTAGATGTTACAATTAAATGAAAATGGCTCATTATAGGTCCATTACAGTTATTAAATTGGCTCTTGTGCGATGCTTGAGATACGTGAGACCTTCCAAGGACAAGTATGATTATTAATATTAAAACTTTCTCGACTGACTCACATTTCTAGTTTACAGTGCTGGCACAAATTAAATGTTGGTGCAGAGAAATGAATTGTTTTATCATGCTTCCTCTCCCTCAGTCTGTCCTCTCGTTTTTGTGGTCTGTTTGGTGCTTGCTGAACTGGGAAGATCCCTCATGATAGCTTCATCTAAAAATATCCATGACGTTTACTGGCGGAGTGTGCAGTTTGATGAACAATTTCCTTACAGCATCCATTTCTTTTCCCCTCATGTTTCTCTTTGATGGTATTGAACTGTGTTAATCCTTTCTCTAACAAGCTGTGGGTTGAGTAAAGCTCATCTTTACTTATTAAATGATTGAGAACATTGTTGTGCTACAATATTGTCATATTAAAATAAAAAGATGAAAAATAAGGCACAATCAAGAACCAATGCTGGGAATCTGTTGTTTTGATAAATTTGGGTCCTTTTTGTTTGTGAATGTGTCTGTATAATAAAAAGAAAATTGCACAGTAGATTGAAGATATGAAGTTTATCTTCTCGTGTTGAAAAACTCGCATTTTTCATACAAAATACATTGGGGATCTGAGTGACATATTTAAATAATATTGGCTGGCATTGAGTGGTATATCAGATATATTCCATTCAGCTAGCATGATACTGAATGAGTCGAAGATGAGTTCAATATCATGCTAGCTGAATGGAATATATCTGATAGACTATGAAAAAAAGCCAGCCAATATTATTATTATTTTACATACACAATTTCTTCATATCAGCATTCTTGAAGGCCAACACTAGCTTACCCATGACTTGGTGCTGTTAGTGCGGCAGTCCAGTTACCTTCCAACTGGTATAGCATTGAGCAGGAGCATTAGTGAACATCAACGCTAGCTTACCCGTGACTCGGTGCTGTTAGCACGGTAGTCCAGTTATCTTCCAGCTGGTGTAGCATTGAGTAGTAGCATCAGCAAAGGCCAACACTAGCTTACCCGTGACTCTGTGCTGTTAGCGTGGCAGTCCAGTTACCTTCCAGGTGGTGTAGCATTGAGCAGGAGCGTTAGCGAAGACCAACGCTAGCTTACCCATGACTCTGTGCTGTTAGCATAGCAGTCCACTTACCTTCCAGCCGGTGTAGTGTTCATCAGTAGTGTTAGCAAAGGCCAACGCTAGCGCAGTTAAGCCAGTGCTATCGAGTGCTCCTAGCACAAGCTAACAACCGAGAAACTAAGATTTCTGTCTCCAGACTCTTCTTCCACACACACTCGCCACAGTATTTTTCACTCATACTTAAGTATTCATTTCCCTGTGTAATTTATTTAATTACTTTTAAAATCAACATCAACAGCTACACACAACGGAGCTACCCGGCAGCCAAAATTCTCTCAAAATCTTTCATTTTTCACGGATCAAACCTGGTGGCCATGTTTGTTTACAAATTGTCACAGTCGCTCACTAGCATGGAAGTTTTACGTCTCCGACATGTGACGTCATGTTGTTTTGACAACGTGCAATATTGTAACAATGCTGCACGCTCGTTCTCCATTGGGTAGAGTGGCATAATACACATAGGATAAGTGATATGCTAACAATATTGCATGCTATTGAACCAAATGAATGAAACCCACTAGAAGGGAATGGAATACATGTTTTTTTTCCTGGAAAAAGTGTCCTGTATGTATAATAATTCCCAGTATTTCACTCCAATGACGTCACTCCCAGTGTTTTTCTGCTGACTGGACATGCATTGTCAAAGTAGCGAACTGGTTCAGAATTAAAATTCTTTTGATTAACTTGTGTATTTTTGGGGGGATGTGTCTATATAACATGGTGGCACAGTGATATGAAGGTTATCTTCTCGTGTTGAAAAATATGTACAGTTTTATATATATATATATATATATATATATATGAGTGATTCCACGCTTATTGGTACTGAAATGGGGACATGAACTTATTTTTAAAAATTCACCTAAAACCATTTCTTTTTTTTACCATCAGGTCACAAAACATGTAATCTTTAATGAATGATATGTTAAAAGATAACTTTAATTTTCTGAGATGTAATAAAAACATATTTATATGCCAAAGTCAGAACGTAACAGAAGTGTTGTGGACATATATATTCTCAATTTTAACAATGTAGAATTACTTTTTGAAACATAGGAAGGTGATGTTTTAGCAAATATAATTAATAAACATGTGTAGTAGAATAAACATACACATTCTTTCAATAAGATTAACATGGTATATAGCTAGATTGTAATTAATTTGTAACAGACGCGAGATGGACAATCGTAACAGAAGTAATGTAACAGACATCATTGTGGAACTCATAGGCTTGACTTTGGCATATAAATATGTTTTTATTACATCTCAGAAAATTAAAGTTATCTTTTAACATATCATTCATTAGAGATTACATGTTTTGTGACCTGATGGTAAAAAAAGAAATGGTTTTAGGTGAATAAGTTCATGTCCCCATTTCAGTACCCATAAGCGTGGAACCACTCTCTCTCTCTCTCTCTCTCTCTCTCTCTCTCTCTCTATATATATATATATATATATATATATATATATATATATATATATATATATATAAGGTAAAATATGACTGTTAAATATAATTCTAATGTTAATCCAACCAGTCCAAATGTTAGCGAGTGTTGTGAAGCATTTGCATCAATTGGGTTTTGATGTGGTGTGATCTGGAAGGTCTATACTTCTTCTGCTGCTTTGACACCATGAAGCTGTTACAACAGATGGTTTAATTATCATCACTGCATAGAAAGGTCCTTATTTTGGTATCACAATGTTCATTATCATTAGAGACAACCCAGTGGCATAAGACTAATGATTCCATTTTCATTGAAATTTGGGTTCATTAAAATTAAGAGCATACCAATTATCACACTGTTAACATACTGTACATAGTATATCGATGGTTACTGTTAAATAAGGTGTTTTTTATATCGTGAAGGTTTGAATGTATGAAGTTCAGTGTGTGTCACTAAATACAAAGTCACCTGTGCTTTGCTATGGCTTCTTATTATAATAAAGTCTATAAAAATACAACTGTGAAATTGCTTACACTGAAAAGGATACTTCCTATACTTTTCTCAAATTTGGCCAAAATGAGGAACCGCCAAGTGTTATTTTGTCTTCTGAAGGGGACAGACTGTCTCAGAATTGTGCAAATGCTGTCTGTGTGGTTAGCTGCCCTCTGATTGGGATGCAGGGAAAGTCTTTCATGCCCTGTTCTCTGTATATACTGTATGCTTTATTCATCACAGTTTGGGGACATGAGCGTACTGCAGCACAACTCAGTTCATCAAGTTCACTGTTGTGCAGTAGCAATGATAAAGTAGTACCCAAGAGGCAAACAACGTCTGTTGACAGTAGTGTTTTAATATGCTGTGAATGTTGACACATCACAGACCAGCAAGGAAAGACGCATCTCAGAAAAAAAAAAACTGAGATGAACAATCACTATTTTGATTACTTCTCAACACTGCCAAAAAAAACTGAGATGAACAATCACTATTTTGATTACTTCTCAACACTGCCAAGGATATCTTTCATTATTAACTCATTACACCACAGTGCTGTTTAATTCTCTAATCTGAAGGGGTTGATTAATTTTCTATAACAGCTTGGCTTTGACAGTAATTCAGGCTGTGATTCAGTGATAGGTTTATATTAATGTGCTCATTCTAGTACCTCATCATTTCTATGATAATTACCCATTTACAGGGACACTCCACGTAATCTATGTCTAATAATAAATGGATCAATAAAATATGACATTCATTGATATGGTAAAGCTTTCTGTAAGCATATATTTATAGAACATTTATTGACGGTGTCTTGGGTTTTAGCATGTGACAGTTACGACAGGTACGTTTTTTTTTGCCACATGAAAGTCTTCAGGACAGGGAACATTGCACTTTCAGGTTTCTTTGTAACATGACAAGCTGCAAAGAAATTCTGGTGAGGAAACAGCTTTTTATAGATACTATAACTTAAGTGATAACAGGAACTAACTTGTCTTGCAGATATTCCACAACATTAAATGTAGCTATAAACAGTAAAAAAGCACATTAAATTAAAAATTGCAAGTATTGGAAAATTGCAGGAGGCAGCCTGGTGGTGCACTGGTTAGCACTGCTGCCTCACAGCAAGAAAGTTCTGTGTTCAAACCACGTGGCAGTTTGCATGTTCTCCTTGTGCCTGAATGGGTTTCCTCCAGGTGCTCTGGTTTCCTTCCAAAGGTCAACTGTTGCTCTTGCTGTCACTCTCGGTCATACTCCTACTGTTACTCTCAGTTGTACTTTTACTTTTGCTGTAACTGTTACTCGCAGTCACACTATTACTCATACCATTACTGTTACTCTCATTCATACTCTTACTCATACTGTTACTGTTGGTGTGAATTTGAGTCAAATGGTTGTCTCTGTGTTAGTCCTGTGATAGATTAGCGACCTACCCTGCTTCCCCCGTAATCCTGATGGATGAATGGTATAGATAATGGATGGATGGTATAAGAGGAATAAAACACTCGGGGACATGTTGTTATAAGAAAACAATCAACAACAGTAAGTCTACTTCACATTGTGTTGTATCCCACCAACCACAAACAGATTATTTTCCTATAACAGCATGCCCCTGCTGTGTTTTATTCTTTACATAACTTCCAAAATCTTGGTATAAGCTGCTAACCATCCGATGTATCTCACTGGGTGAGTCTGACCAAATTTAGCTCCCATCTAACGCCATCTCAGCAAGTTTTGAAGTCAGGTTGTAACTATGCTGTAATAAATTACAGAAAGATGCAACATTTTTGTTGGCTGTCACAGTCCCAGCCAAAAGTTGCAGTAAGGCCAAAAATGAAAGTTGCAGTTTTTAAATTTTTTTAATAAACCATATTAGGAGCAATCAACCAAAATTTCACAACACACTTGCAGTAAACTTTATTGACCTGTTGAATATCTCAGACATACTTGCCTATGTAGTCTTGACACATTGTTTTCCACAAAACCTACATAAGGACATCACAGAAATAAAAACGGCAGCAGTTATATTGAAATCAGAATCACTTTCTTCCTCAGCATACATCTTTGTCACTCTGCACAAACATCAGAGTCAGGTAGGTGTGTCCCAAAGTTTGAATACAAAATTGACAGTTTTTAGTTGAATTATAATATGCAGTAGTTCCACTACAATTTGTGTATTAAATTTTTATTCCGGGCGGCACGGTGGTGTAGTGGTTAGCGCTGTCGCCTCACAGCAAGAAGGTCCTGGGTTCGAGCCCCGGGGCCGGCGAGGACCTTTCTGTGCGGAGTTTGCATGTTCTCCCCGTGTCCGCGTGGGTTTCCTCCGGGTTCTCCGGTTTCCCCCACAGTCCAAAGACATGCAGGTTAGGTTAACTGGTGACTCTAAATTGACCGTAGGTGTGAGTGTGAATGGTTGTCTGTGTCTATGTGTCAGCCCTGTGATGACCTGGCGACTTGTCCAGGGTGTACCCCGCCTTTCGCCCGTAGTCAGCTGGGATAGGCTCCAGCTTGCCTGCGACCCTGTAGAAGGATAAAGCGGCTTGAGATGAGAATGAGAAATTTTTATTCCACTTTTTGATGAAACTTTAAGTATGATTTTTTTTTTTACTTGGATACATACCCTCCATGATTATACAGTCTAGTGGGTTTAGTGAGAGCCTTCAATGAGAGGGTTGTAATTGGGGGATGAGCTACAGATCATTGATGTGGGACACCAAAATACAGTTCTCTCCATATATATCACTACGATGTCTTTCTTTCTGTCATTCACTGAGCAGTGAGCTTGGAACGTGTATATGGCCATGTGCAGAGTGAAGCCGAAAGTAACAAATGAGCTGGAAAAGCCAAATGATTTATCTGGACAAGTTTTATATTATTGACTAGCTACCATACCACAGCCAGAAATGTCCAGGAATATCTTGTGTGATCATACCTCGGCATGCTGTGTTTCGGAGTGGTGTATCGCCAACATTATTGGAGTATTGCTGAGCCAAATATTGCTTTTTTAAAGATGAGTGTGTATTTGCTCAGGCACAATGTGCACTAAATTACATTAATCTAATCCAGAGCAAAACTAAAGAAGCAAACTTCATGAACAGGTTTTGGCAGATTAACTACATTTGGGGTAAAGAATAGACCTAAAGTTATTTTTGGCCGAATTATTATGTCTCATATGTATACAGGGAGGTGATAGCTGTTATTGAGAGTTTGCAAATCACTGAAATATCTCTAATGTGTTTTTACTTTTGATATTACGCCACCCTGCCACTTTGATCCAACTATTAGGGGTATAATGATAGATCAAGAGACAATGTATTACGATGCAAAAATGTGACAATGTGCATTGTGGAAAACATGCGAGTCAAATTTGCACTGTTTGAACACCAGATCTCCCAATCTGTGCAAGCCATGGAGTTAAAATATATGGAGAGCATGCTGGTCACATATTTTATGGAGAGTCTGTGAAATCTGCACTTCTGAAGTCTGATAGCTCCAGATTGCATCAACCAATATGCATTATACATTATATGGTTACATAACCAAAATATAATGGTTAAAAATAGCTCTTCAGTGGCTTTCACACAAAATCAAAAGTGGTGGAAACCGGGCATTTTAGCTGACTTTGGAGCTCGGTTTCTGCCACAGAGCTCATTATGTTTTAGCGGTTCATTTCCAAAGTCCGCAGGTCTGAGACTTTATTTATTCAATCAAAGTTTTTGTGAGAATTTATAAATGTATTGATTTATTTTCAATAAACATGTAGTATATTTTGTTTACTATATTAAACCTCTGTTCATAGCAAATTTTAATTTTATTTTTTGTTTATGATACAGGAATAAAAACCTTTTTTTTTTCCAATGTTAAAACGATATTCTGAGAATCAAATTTAATTGAAATCGTGAAGCTAGTATCATGAAACAAATTGGAAACATGGCCAGAGTGTATCATTACACCCCTGCTTATTTTATATATATATATATATATATATATATATACACACACACACAATACACACACACTGTCTGCTGAAAGGCATCTCCACCCAGCTCCTGTCTATCACTATCAAGCGTTTCAAGCATCTGTCAGCCACTGTGACACCAACAACACCACTCTTTGTGAGATAAAGAGTGTGTCTGGTTGTGTGGGGTAGAGATATGTAATAAATAATAATAAAAAAAAGCAAGGAGAAGCTTCTGATAAAAGTGCTATGTGATGGACAGAGAGAAAAAATGGCTGCCATGTGATAAAGTGAGGATGAAAACCTAGCAAGCGGATGAATGATGAGAAAGCCTTCTTAAAGGGATCCAAAAATACTTTGGCTAAGTGTATACTACATACACAGCACTTTCCAGACTTTATTAACTTTCAAATGCTAACTGGAGAAATGCTAACTCAAACACGTATTTGCAGCTGTATTTCCCTTTTGAACGCTCACGATTCTGTATAATTATTCAACTGTTTTTAAATTTGCCTTCTTGTGCACAACAATGTACAATGGCTGCCGAAATTCCAGTATAAATTCAAAGTCTGTTTGATGTTTCATTTTTCATGATGAAACTGTTGTGACTTGCCAAATTGAAAAAGTATGAGCAATCCTTCAATTTACCCTTGTACTTTTTCATCCTCAAATTCTAACTCGGCCAAAAATAAAACACCTCCGCAGTCCCATTTGCTTTTTCACTGTCGACAACGTAGCCCTGTCAGTCAATTTCCATGGCTGAGACTTTGAAGGGATAGCAAAGTTCTTTTTCAGAGGAATTGAAACCTGACTAAAATACAAATAATACAGCTAACAGGCTAGCATTCACCCATAGAACTGAATGACCTTTGTTGTATAGATTTGTCAAGATTTCTTTGAATTATGAACCATAATCATTAATCTTTACTGTTTAGACGAGTTAGATAAAGAAGCTAATGAGACAGGATTTAAACAACAATGTTGTATTCAGGCCGGCACAGTGGTGTAGTGGTTAGCACTGTTGCTTCACAGCAAGAAGGGTCTGAGTTCGAGCCCAGTGGCCGATGAGGACCTTTCTGTATGGAGTTTGCATGTTCTCCCCGTGTCAAGTTTATTTGGATAGCGCCTTTAACAATAAACATTGTCGCAAAGCAGCTTTACAGAATTTGAATGACTTAAAACATGAGCTAATTTTATCCCTAATCTATCCCCAATGAGCAAGCCTGTGGCAACGGTGGCGAGGAAAAACTCCCTCAGATGACATGAGGAAGAAACCTCGAGAGGAACCAAAAGTGAACCCATCCACATTTGGGCAACAACAGACAACATGACGATAACATTAACAGTTTTAACATGAAGTCAGTTTCGTTGATGTTATAAACTCTTCATTGATGGAAACTTGAGTGCAAAACTGTTCATGACAACTGCAGTCCTAAAGTTAGCAAGTCAACTGTAGTCCTCAGCTATAAAAGCATTACTGTAAGTGTCCAGAGCGTCCTCTAAGTGTGACTTTCAACTGTCCACATGGGGCCGTCCTCCACAGGAGCGATGCGATGAGACTCCAACCAGACACAGGGCACCAGGATGGATCAGGCAGGTCTGAGGAGCAGAGGAGGTCAGCATCTCGATCCCAGGACCGACATGTAACTCAGAGGGACAGATTTGGGGGGGAGAAAACACAGGTTGTTAGGTATGCCCAATGTCACCTGAATAAGTAGGAACAGTATACATATTGCACTGAGTACAAGCAGGGATTCCAGCAACTAACTATGACAGCATAACTAAAAGGGGAGAGCCAGAAGGTAACACAGGCATGAGGGACCCTGGGACATAAAGCAGCCAGCCAACAAACTCAAGTGAGCAAGCAAGTGGGGGACTGACAGCATCCATACATCCCAGTTTACCAAAACACTCTATGCCTGAGGACCCTCCAGATTTACTCCTTTACCTCATAAACACCATTAACACAAGGCTTGACAAAACAGACATGTTTTCAGCCTAGACTTAAATGCAGAGACTGTGTCTGATTCCTGAACATTACTTGGAAGGCTGTTCCATAACTGTGGGGCTTTGTAAGAAAAGGCTCTGCCCCCTGATGTAGCCTTCACTATATGAGGTACCAGCAGATAGTCTGCAGCTGCTGATCTAAGTAGGCGTGGCGGGTCATAGAGGACCAGAAGTTCACTCAGGCACTGTGGTGCGAGACCATTCAGTGCTTTAAAGGTCAATAGTAGTATTTTATAATCAATGCGAAATTTGATTGGGAGCCAATGCAGTGTGGATAAGACAGGGGTGATGTGTTCATATTTTCTAGTTCTAGTAAGGACTCTTACTGCTGCATTTCGAATTAACTGGAGCTTGTTTATGCACTTATTGGAACATCCAGACAGTAAGGCATTACAGTAATCCAACCTGGAGGTAACGAAAGCATGAACTAGTTTTTCCGCGTCATGTAGTAACATTAAATTTCTTATCTTAGCAATATTTCTGAGATGAAAGAAATCTATCCGGGTGATGTTATCAATGTGAGTTTCAAATGAAAGACTGGGGTCAATAATCACTCTGAGGTCTTTTACTGCTGCCCGTGAAGAAACAGAAAGGCCATCCAGAGTTACTGTGTAATCAGAAAACCTACTTCTAGGTCTAAATCCTGAGGTCTAAATCCTGACTGATACATTTCATGGATGTTATTCCTATGTAAATATGAGCATAACTGCTGTGCCACAACTTTTTCAAGGATCTTGGAGATAAAGGGGAGGTTTGATATTGGCCGATAATTGGACAGCTGACAGGGATCGAGGTCAGGTTTTTTAATCAGGTGGTTTGATAACTGCTAGTTTAAATGATTTGGGTACATAGCCAATCCTAAAAGAAGGATTTATTATTTTTAGAAGCGGTTCAATTACTTCAGGTATTATCTGTTTGAATAGATGTGTAGGTAAGGGATCTAGTACACAAGTTGAGGCTTTTGATACCGAGATTAATGAAAGTAATTCAGTTTCTCTAAGGGGAGTAAAACATTCTAATTGCTGATCTGATACAGTTATATTGTTAACTACAGGGTCACTTACATTGTCTGACCTTAAATTATTAGTTTGAATTTTTTGTCGGATATTCCAATTTTGTCATAAAAAAAAATTCACGAAGTCACTGCTACTACGTACTGCAGGTGTGCATGTGTCTATAGACCCTTTTCAGTCACGTGACCTTCGAAAACGCGACCGCCATTTTGGACATGTAGTGGACTTCGGCTCAAATCGGTTTGAATGCGAGGAAGGCGACAAACATAAAAGAAAAAGGAGCGAGATGCAGAAAACTGTATTTACTAGTTTACTGTAATTATGATCTGGCAGCTATTTACACCGGATCCAGTGTAATTAGCTGCCGGAGCCAACGTCCGAGGTTCCGGAGTGCACGCGCTGGCTCCGGCCGCCCGCGAGCGAGCGCGCAGGCTCCGGCCGGCTGCGAGCGAGCGCGCTGGCTCCAGCCGCCCGTGAGCGAGCGCGCTCTGGAACCTCGGACATTGGCTCCGGCAGCTATTTACACTGGATCCGGTGTAAATAGCTGCCAGATCATAATTACAGTAAACTAGAATGGAATGTTAACAGCAATGTAATGCCTTTTCTGGCTTATTTTATTCGTCTTACCTCCAACAAAGTGGTCACTACACAAGCGCTGGTATGCCGCTATCCATCTTCTCTGTCGGTCAGCATCTACCGGGATCCGATAAAATGATAACCCTTGCCTTGTTTGTTGATGGTTACTACATCCAGGTGCACAACAATATAGTGGCATGATGGAAGTCTTGCTGAAAATAAACACTTTCTTTGCTGCCGTTCCTCAATGTTGGCTGTGGTAAACTACTGGTAGTACATGTCCAAAATGGCGGCCGCGTTTGTCGTGACGTCACGTGAAAAGGGTCCATAGTGGACTTATTCCTGGTTAATTTTGCTACAGTATTAAATAGGAATCTAGGATTATTTTTGTTATCTTCTATTAGGGAAGAGAGATATGTTGATCTAGCAGCACTAAGAGCTTTTCTATACTTCAGGAAGCCCTCCTCATCTCATCTCATTTCATTATCTCTAGCCGCTTTATCCTGTTCTACAGGGTCGCAGGCAAGCTGGAGCCTATCCCAGCTGACTACGGGCAAAAGGCAGGGTACACCCTGGACAAGTTGCCAGGTCATCACAGGGCTGACACATAGACACAGACAACCATTCACACCTACGGTCAATTTAGAGTCACCAGTTAACCTAACCTGCATGTCTTTGGACTGTGGGGGAAACCGGAGCAAACCCACGCGGAGAACATGCAAACTCCACACAGAAAGGCTCTCGCCGGCCATGGGGCTCGAACCCAGAACCTTCTTGCTGTGAGGCGACAGCGCTAACCACTACACCACCGTGCCGCCCCAGGAAGCTCTCCTTCCATGCTAATTTGAACACTACCAATTTTGTTTGACGCCATTTATGTTCCAATTTTCTAGTGGTATGTTTTAATGAGTGCCATCATTATACCAGGGTGCTAATTTTTTGTCTCTGACCATTTTCCATTTAAGAGGAGCTACATTATCGAAAGTATGGCGGAACGTTGACTCTAAGCATTCAGTTGCCTGATCAAGTTCTGCAGGGGCTGACAGTGACCCAATCAAAGTTGATAACTCTGGGAGATCATTTATAAAGCTCTGTGCAGTAGTTGATGTGAATGTACGTTTAATACAGTACATTCACGTGTACATTCACGTGTACATTCACAATACAGACACACCATGTCTGTGTGGGTTTCCTCCGGGTGCTCCGGTTTCCCCCACAGTCCAAAGACATGCAGGTTAGGCTAAATGGTGGCTCTAAATTGACCGTAGGTGTGAATGTGAGTGTGAATGGTTGTTTGTCTCTATGTGTCAGCCCTGTGATAACCTGGCGACTTGTCCAGGGTGTACCCCGCCTCTCACTCATAGGCCAAGTTTACATTAGACCGTATCTGTCTCGTTTTCTTCACGGATGCACTGTCCGTTTACATTAAACCACCTGGAGATAGGCTCCAGCTTACTGCACAGGATAAGCGGTTATGGATAATGGATGGATGTTGTATCCAAAATGTTTATACTTTTTATCATTAATCCTATCCAGATAGATTACATAAGTTAACTTGGCATGATTTTTGAATTGTATTCCAAGTTGTATTGTATTGTATTGTATTGTATTGTATTGTATTGTATTGTATTGTATTGTATTGTATTGTTGTATGCCATTTAAGTTGTTTTCCAAAGAATTCACAATAATCACTGCTAACTTGCTGGCTAACATAAAAACTACTTTTGAAAAAAAAAAAACTTTTTGAAAAAAGCTGCTTTTGAAGGCGGAAGAAACTAGGGGTGTAATGCAATACCACTATCTTTACCTATGTTTATTGCTGCACATATTCATGTCTGTTTCATATTAATCTGAATGTGAGCATTGTTGAGACCAGAAGTGAAAACAACAACATCAACAACAAAATCAGCTGCTGGGAATGGTTATTCACCAGTTACAACAGTAGAACATAGCTTTATTCAGCGATTGAACCAGATACTCTGAGGAAGTTTCTGGCAAGCTTTCTATCTTCTATCTAATGTAACATAGTAAGCAAGATAACCAACTTTCAAAACAACATGGGTTTTCCCAAACAAGGGAACTGTCGTAGCTGACAAGAGCATTTCTAATACAGTTGACAATCTAATAGCATATCTAATAATTTTCTATATTATATGGACACGAGTGTTTTACTGGGAAATACGCCACTCATATTTTTCATACGAACTACATCCGAGACATGGAGAACCAAAACCATGACATAAATCTCCATGTGTCACTTATGAGGAAATCGATGAATTGTTTTCATAAATTTGGGTACTGTTTGTTTGTGAATGAGTCTATATAATAAAAAGAAAATCACTTGTTGGCTTGGAGGGGCAGCACGGTGGTGTAGTGGTTAGCACTGTCGCCTCACAGCAAGAAGGCTCTGGGTTCAAGCCCAGCAGCTGACAGGGGCCTTTCTGTGTGGAGTTTGCATGTTCTCCCCATGTATGGGTTTCCTCTGGGTGCTCTGGTTTCCCCCACAGTCCAAAGGCATGCAGGTTAGGTTAATTGGTGGCTCTCAATTGACTGTAGGTGTGAGTGTGAATGGTTGTTTGTCTATATCAGCCCTGTGATGACCTGGCGACTTGTCCAGGGTGTAGCCCGCCTCTCGCCCATAGTCAGCTCGGATAGGCTCCAGCTCGCCCGCGACCCTGTAGGACAGAATAAGTGGCTACAGATAATGGATGGATGTTGGCTTGAAATTTATCTTCTTGTGTTGAAAAACTCACATTTTTCATATGAAATACATCGCAGATCTGAGTGACATTTCACTCCAATGATGTCACTCCCAGTGTTTTCCCGCTGACTAGACGGGGCGTTATCAAAATGGTGAATCGGTTCAAAATTAAAATTCTTTTGATTGACTTGCATATTTTTTGCGGATGTTTCCATATAATATAAAGAACAATACATGGTGGCACGAAGATATGAAGTTTATCTTCTCGTGTTGAAAAATATTTCACTTGTTCACTTCACTCACTCATGAATAAGATGGTACCACTCGAAGATAAACTTCATATCTTTGCGCAACCATGTAATATCCTCTATATCATATATACTTTAGTCTTGGGGTTTGTTACATTCCAGAAAGATCAGTAAAATTTTTGCTGGAGACTATCAGAATCTAAGCTGGTGCCACTGCAAATCAAATTTGAAGACCCAGCAGTGATATGCTTCCCTGTGCACAACATGTAGTCCGTGTGAGCTCTATGGAGTGGCAGCTCAATCAATAAATTAGAAATATGTTAGCTTGTTAATAAATAAAATTGAGACTTTTTGGATTAGTTCTTTTGTTTTCTGAGATGTAGTTTGCGTGATAATTTTGCAGAAATCTGCCAACCCTACCTGCAAGTTTCATTCTCGCTGCCTCTGCATGAAGGTAAAAACTTGCCTGACTTTGTTTCATTCCAGTCCCCATGTACACATCTAGAAGCTTTCTGTAAAGTTTTCTGAAAAAAAAAGAATAGTGCACATACTATTATATTTGTTTAGAACACATTGTGTGTTTTTGCATTCAATTATAACCCCGATTCCAAAAAAGTTGGGACAAAGTACAAATTGTAAATAAAAACGGAATGCAATAATTTACAAATCTCAAAAACTGATATTGTATTCACAGTAGAACATAGACAACATATCAAATGTCGAAAGTGAGACATTTTGAAATTTCATGCCAAATATTGGCTCATTTGAAATTTCATGACGGCAACACATCTCAAAAAAGTTGAGACAGGGGCAATAAGAGGCTGGAAAAGTTAAAGGTACAAAAAAGGAACAGCTGGAGGACCAAATTGCAACTCATTAGGTCAATTGGCAATAGGTCATTAACATGACTGGGTATAAAAAGAGCATCTTGGAGTGGCAGCGGCTCTCAGAAGTAAAGATGGGAAGAGGATCACCAATCCCCCTAATTCTGCGCCGACAAATAGTGGAGCAATATCAGAAAGGAGTTCGACAGTGTAAAATTGCAAAGAGTTTGAACATATCATCATCTACAGTGCATAATATCATCAAAAGATTCAGAGAATCTGGAAGAATCTCTGTGCGTAAGGGTCAAAGCTGGAAAACCATACTGGGTGCCCGTGATCTTCGGGCCCTTAGACGGCACTGCATCACATACAGGCAAGCTTCTGTATTGGAAATCACAAAATGGGCTCAGGAATATTTCCAGAGAACATCATCTGTGAACACAATTCACTGTACCATCCGCCGTTGCCAGCTAAAACTCTATAGTTCAAAGAAGAAGCCGTATCTAAACATGATCCAGAAGCGCAGACGTCTTCTCTGGGCCAAGGCTCATTTAAAATGGACTGTGGCAAAGTGGAAAACTGTTCTGTGGTCAGACGAATCAAAATTTGAAGTTCTTTATGGAAATCAGGGACGCCGTGTCATTCGGACTAAAGAGGAGAAGGACGACCCAAGTTGTTATCAGCGCTCAGTTCAGAAGCCTGCATCTCTGATGGTATGGGGTTGCATTAGTGCATGTGGCATGGGCAGCTTACACATCTGGAAAGACACCATCAATGCTGAAAGGTATATCCAGGTTCTAGAGCAACATATGGTCCCATCCAGATGACGTCTCCTTCAGGAAGGCCTTGCATTTTCCAACATGGCAATGCCAAACCACATACTGCATCAATTACAGCATCATGGCTGTGTAGAAGAAGGGTCTGGGTACTGAACTGGCCAGCCTGCAGTCCAGATCTTTCACCCATAGAAAACATTTGGCACATCATAAAACAGAAGATACGACAAAAAAGACCTAAGACAGTTGAGCAACTAGAATCCTACATTAGACAAGAATGGGTTAACATTCCTATCCCTAAACTTGAGCAACTTGTCTCCTCAGTCCCCAGACGTTTACAGACTGTTGTAAAGAGAAAAGGGGATGTCTCACAGTGGTAAACATAGCCTTGTCCCAACTTTTTTGAGATGTGTTGTTGTCATGAAATTTAAAATCACCTAATTTTTCTCTTTAAATGATACATTTTCTCAGTTTAAACATTTGATATGTCATCTATGTTCTATTCTGAATAAAATATGGAATTTTGAAACTTCCACATCATTGCATTCCGTTTTTATTTACAATTTGTACTTTGTCCCAACTTTTTTGGAATTGGGGTTGTATATGGCTGTGCCTTTGAGTTAAAGCTTTTGTCAACATGGAAAATGCAGTCACAAAAATGCAGATGCTTTTATACAGTACAAGTACAACTTCATACACTGCCATAATATACTTAGGAGAGTTGAGTTTTGTCTATTGTGACCGAGCACAAGCCTTGAATTGATGATCCATTCATTCTGTAATGGCTGGGAAAGAGATGTCAATTGCACTGCCAATTGCAGTGCTGAACCCGGCACGAACTCACTGAATCTTGAAGCCTCACAATGGGGGTACTCTGATTCCATTTTTTTGGTGGCAGTCAGAGAAAAATTATTTTGTCATTCAGCAGAGAAAGAGCATAATACCTTCTCTTGAACTCAACCACCTCAGTACCTTTCTCATACGTTTTTGAGTATGTGTGTGTGTGTGGCAGAGATAGAATATAGAATCACATTTTCAATGCAACATGGTAAAAAATAATAGAACTTTAACAAAAACTTATAATCATTGAAAAGGGTGAAACTTTCCAAAAAGGAGACGTTAATTTAACATTTCTGAAAGGAGTGTCCAGTGTCAGCACTTTGTAATGGTCAGTGAATTTCCTGCCATGAGAGAGTCTTCAGGAAAGAGGATTTTTTTCAAGAGAGAGAGTAAGAAAATGACTGTTTATAGCTAAGATAATGTTAAGTGTAACAGGAACTAACTTGTGCCGTGGAGGATCCCCAATATTAAATGCAAATATAAACAGTAAAAGCATGATGCGTCTTTCTTTAATACATTATAAATGATAACTGAAAATTACTGACAAACTGCTGCAGTTTAAGGTGAATAAAACACTTGTGCCAATATAATAATCAGCTTCAGGGTGATAATGCATCATACTAAGTGTGAGTTATTTTCAAACTGTCATATTTTATACTTTATTAAACAAATGATGTACAAGACGTGAAAGGTTACTTACTCCTACACTTACTCTAAACTGACAGCAATTAATTATTGCTTCGTTCTCTGTCTCAAAACCTTATCAATTTAATGAAGTATAGGTTAGAAGAGTGCGGCACAGTGGTGTAGTGGTTAGTACTGTCACCTCACAGCAAGAAGGTTCTGGGTTCGAGCCCAGTGGCTGACGGGGGCCTTTCTGTGTGGAGTTTGTATGTTCTCCCCATGTCTGCGTGGGTTTCCTCTAGTTTCTCCCACAGTCCAAAGACATATGGTTAGGTTAACTGGCTATTCTAAATTGTCCGTGGGTGTGTGAATGATTGAGAGGAGAAAACCTCTATAATAATACGGTAGAAGGCAATGGGAAACCACTGCTGTAATTCTTCCCTAGAGCCTTTGATGGCTGAAAGCCATCAGAGTGGCCATGTCACTGCAGTGATATGCCAGATAGATAGGTTAGAAGAAAAAAAAGTAAGCAATTGTCAAATAGGACTGAATATAGCCTGCCACTATTGTTGACATCACAAGGGTTTCTCATGTCTTGACACTAAAACTTATTAGACTTCTAATGTAATAAACCTGTACTGATCTTCTAGAACAGTACATGGTACACAATAGATCTTTGTATTCAATTTAATACAAAAATGAACTGATTGAGATAGAAAGGGTAAGGAAGAGCTAAGGGGGGACAGCAACAAAGGAAAGTTCACAAATCAAGGAAAGAAAATCAATTTTTTTTCTTTATTGGTTTAATTATGTGCAGAGTATTTTCACTGTAACTGCAAGCCATGATCTTTTATTCTGGCCCAGAATGAACTGAGGTGCTAGAGGTGCCTTAAAGCTTTAGGACAATCAATAACCACTTTATCTTTAATTTTGGATCAGTGGTACAATTTAAACACTCATATCAGACCTAGCTATGTTGCATATATACCCGATTGCTATTGTACCAAGTATAATTTGACATAAAATACTATTTCAGTATGGCCTGTTTCTCAACTGTGATTAAAACTGCAAAGAACTCATACATTCATGTACGTACAATGCGTTAATATTTCTCATTGTACATATGTGGATGTACTGAATGAGACCAGAGCTGGCTTCTATTGCCTTTCCGACTTCCCTTCATTCTGACACATGGCTAGCAGCATCAGTGGGGGACAAATTCGAGTCAAACCCCCTAAGGAGTTCAAAGAACATTACTTTTGGGAAATTTGCATTGCTTACAAGCCATCTGTGAACAGGGATGCTACAGTTTTATTACATTTAATGGCCTACCCATATATCAAAGCATGATGTGTGGGTGCAAAATTGGTCCAGTTCCACCCCTAACCAGAGTGTATGTGCATGTATTAGGGCTGGACCAAATAATACTTGAGAATTTGTGTGTAGTGTTGGTACTCATTTTTCTATTTAGTATTCAGAAATTTTGTCTTTATTATCCTCCTATTTTCTATATCAGTGCACCACATAGACAATGAAATAATGGTTCATTCACCCTATTTAGTGCACTATATTTTCAAATGGCAAACCATTTGGGATGTGCTCACAAAGATAACCTCCAGGAAGGCTGTTATTTCATTTAAATATCGTACTATACTTTATAACAATTATTGATCAAAGAACATCAGGCATGAGCCTGTCAATACTGTATGTATCTCTGAATCATAGTCATTAGAGCATCTCAAAGGAATATTGCTTGTATATTGCATCAGCTGGATGCATGAGGTTAACACCAGCAACCCTTATTTTAATTTTTTTACCTTATTTGTCACTGTTGCAAAGCTACTGAAACTCTTACAAGTTGTAAGCTATTTTTGTAAAGTATAAAGTATAATGTTTATATACAGTTATAAAAAGATATTGTTGCTATGCGTGGTTTTATTTTAACCATGGCTGATACTGTACATTGAACCTCGAACCCAGTATTATGGCTTATTATTTGACTAGAATCAAAGTCGTGTTTTTGACATTCTGTTTGTGTGATTTAAAAATATTGTTGCAAAAATAACTCTTTGTTATTTCATATGCAAATAATTATAACACCACATGGGCTACAGACAGTAATTGTATACCTGCAGTACTGTATATAGTGCACTTTCACTATATGGCCAAAAGTTTCTGGACACCTGATCATCACATCCATATGTACGTTTTGAACATCCCCTTCCAGCTTTCCTCTCCCCCTTTGCTGTTATAATAATCTCCACTCTTCTGGGAAGGCTTTCCACTAGATTTTGGAGTGTGACTGTGGGGATTTGCCAAATCCGCTCTTCATGGATCTAATATTTGGAACCTTAGTTCCAGTGAAGGGAAATTCACTACAGCATACAAAGACATTCTACACAATTGTGTGCTACTGACTTTGTGGCAACAGTTTGGGGAAGACCCACATATGAGTATGAAGGTGCCCACATACTTTTGGAAATATAGTGGATATACTATGTTTTCCTGATAAAATGGCCAATGAATGTAGGTCCAGAGTGCATGTAAATAATAATATTGCACTGGTTGGACATAAACTCTATATACTTTATATATACTCTCTCTCTCTCTTATATATACTCTCTCTCTCTCTCTCTCTCTCTCTCTAAGAAAAAAGATCTAAAGCATTTTCTTCAGGTTATCTGCAACACAAACATAAAAGAAAAAACTATTACACCGTAACCATGGTATTTAGATGTATGTATGGTCACTATCACTATTTTTGGACATTTTGTTGAAAATTGATACTAATACAAATAATGGTGGCACACTGAGTTGTGTAGTGTAGCCAAGAAGCCTTTATTTGTCACACATACACTCAAACACAGTGAAATTTAACCTCTGCATTTAACCCATCTGAACCAGTGAACACACACATGCACAAACAAGTGAACAATGAGCATACACACATACCCAGAGCAGTGAGCAGCTATGCTACAGCACCCAGGGAGCAGTTTTGGGTTAGGTGCCCTTGCTCAAGGGCACTTCAGCCCAACCTCAGGCCATGGCTGCCCCATATTAACCTAACTGCATGTCTTTGGGGAAAACCGGAACACCCAGAGGAAACCCACGCAGACACAGGGAGAACATGCAAACGCCACACAGAAAGGCCTTTGTCGGCTGCTGGGCTTGAACCCAGAACCTTCTTGCTGTGAGGTCACAGTATTAACTACTACACCAGCGTACCGGTTAGTACACTAGCTCCAGAAAGCTTGGGTTAGTACTTGTGCGGAGTTTCACATGTTCTCTCATTTGTGTTTCCTCTTGCTTCTCTGGTTACCTCGCCTGCGATGGAGTAAGCGCGGTGAGGTACTGTAATCAGTGCGGTTTGTCAAGTACGTTGATCTGTCCGTTTGTTTGTTGGTGCTCTAGCGTTGTCATTTCTTGACCAATCTTCACCAAAATGCACAGGACAACTCACTAGGGTCACACAAAGGCATCATTAGTTTTTTGTGGGTCAAGATCAAAGGTCACCAAGGTGAAATCTTGTAAAAACACTTAATTGGCCATAAGTTCCGTTCCTTTGTCATTTTCACAAGTATTGTGCTACATGACTTTTCATTTGGTTGTTTGTTTGTGTGTGTGCCTGTCTGTTAACAATCCAGCATCTAGACGGTTGCACCAATTGACTTCAAAGTTTCAGAGTAGGTCTGTAGATCACCTGATTAAATTTTGGGGGTAATCAGGTCAAGCTGAAGGTCAAGGTCACTGGTAAGGTCAACCTTTTGGTCAAAATAACATATTTTCCATTATAACGCAAAAATGGATACCGATAGACAGATATGTACTATTATGAGCATATAGGAACTCCCATATGGCCTTTCATTTGGCACCATGATCTTTGACCTTGAGTGACCTTGAAAGGTCAAACTCAAGGTCACAGATTTTCAGAGGGCTGTAACTTGAAAATGGTTGAGGGTAGACAGATATTTACCATCACCAACTTATAGGAAGTGCCACACGGGCTTTCATTTGGCACCATGATCTTTGACCTTGAGTGACCTTGAAAGGTCAACCTGAAGGTAATGGGTTTTCAAAGGGCTATAACTTTAAAATAGTTCATGATAGCCAGATGTTTACCATTATCAACATATAAGAAGTCCCATGTGGGCTTTCAGTTGCCGCCATGACCTTTGACCTTGAATGACTTTGAAATGTCAAACTCAAGGTTATGGATTTTCATAGGACTATAACCTGACAGCTGATGATTGAGAAATATTACCATTATCAACATAAAGGTATAAAATAAGTGCTGTTGTGTGAGGTTTGTTTTGCCTGGCAACACTTGTTTCTTCAGTTTATTGACCAGTTGGTGAATTGGACACTCTAAACTATGCTTAGGTCTGAATGAGTGAAAGTGTCTGTCTGGTGGTATAAAATAAGCTAGCATCCCATCCAGGGTGTCTTCCCACCTCGTTCAGTGTTCCTGTGATTCTGCATCCATGGCCACAGGATATTTGAACAGGATAAAATGGTTACTGAAGATGAATGAATAACAGTGCTAAAAATATAATCACACACTACCTTGAAATATCAGATATATAGCAGAGTTCCAACTGATATATGATATACTGCATACTACACATCCATCTGTTGCCCATTACTACCATGCAGTGGAAGCTGGCTTAGTGGTTAGCATGTCAAACCCTTGACTGTGAGATCACAAGTTCTACTTGCAGTCGGATCATACCAAAGACCATCATAGAAATGGTACCTACTGCCATCTGGTGAGGCACGCTACAATACAGATGTAGTAGGGAGTAGAGAATCAAACTCTTGTGGTTACCAGAGGACTAGTCCCCCACTGTAACTCTAGCGATATAATAGGCAAGAGGCTGAGGGCAAAAGAAACAGAGATCGGTGCCGCACCCGTGCACTTCAAGAGCTGGTTAGTACTGGGACAGGAGGCTGCCTGGGAAGACCAGATACTGGTGTGGGAGGGGACATCTATATTGTCCAAACCATTCACAGTAGATGATTTGCAAATCGTAATAACAGTCAGCATTACAGCATGACTTCCTGCAGTGCTTGTCATTTCATCATGGATAAGCATATTGCTGAAAGTACTAGTTCAGAATATAAATGACCTGTTTGGGGAAAAACTGCCTATACCAGTTTATCTGTAAGATAAACAGGAGCCTTGAACTCATGACTTGAGGGCGCTGTCTAAAAACAATAGTGGTCAGAAAAGATTTGTTCAGTCTTATAAATCTCACTGAGACAAGAGGAGAAAAATAGAGATGTGCGAGGGGCATAGAAAATAGGTGGAGGAACAAGACAGAAGGAAAGACAGATGAAGGAAACAGTGAAAGATACAGATGGAGGGGGAAAGGGAGCACTCTGTTTAATCCATCTACTGTCATTAGGATGAACTGTTTGCAGGCCAGCGTGATGCATAAGAAGTGGTACATCCATCTCCTTTATCCATCTCATGCAATTCCATTCAAGTTCCCACAAAGTCCCACAAAGAAAGAGAGAAGCCATATTGAATCTAAGATGTCAGTTTTCAAATTTGAACATTGACATGTCTGTATTTTACTCTATTACATCAGTGGCTTATTCCATAACCTCATTATAATACTAACCTCGTTATAATGTTAATCAAAATTGGCGTAGTAGAGATATAGCCCAAGTTCTCATTAGCACATCAGATTCACACATTGCACTGAAATATTTCCCTTACCCTCTGAGAGGGAGACAAAAATTCTATCTAGGCCGCCACACTGAATAATTTAGGGCATCTTTTTCCTTTATCTCTCTGGAAGGCTGTTTATTAAAACTCATCTGTGGTCACACTTGATGAGATTTTCTTCATGCCTTTTGTAAGCACAACTCTTAATTGAAAGCTTGCTTTTTGACACCCTACTCTGTGTGCTAGTATCCTTATGTGACTGCGTGATTACCGTGGCCACATCTAAACGAGAACTCACCACCAAATTAAGCAAACTGTTGCTGAGGCTTGGTTGTGGTATATATTCCAAATAGCCAAGTAAGATCAGAGCACCGCAATCAACACGAAGAAGGCATTAAAATATGAGCTATCTTTTGATTCACCTTCTAGTCCGTTACTTGCTTTTGATTAAAATATCAAACACAGTCACTGAAGCAGCTGATGTTTTTTGGGCAGCTGTGACTTTATTAGTTAATTGAGTCTGATTCAGTGTACTACCAACAAGAAAAGGACAAGATGCTCAATGCTGTTTTATCTGTTTTCTTTTCTATTCTAGACTAGACTAGACAAGCTTGGTTTAATGAGCCATCTCCGGTCTCCCTATATTATCACAGCCGCTTGTACATCATTATCACTTTCTAGCGTCATGTTCAATTACTCTGCCTGCTGACGTGCTTTGAGTATCAATAACTAAATAAAGTAAATGTTTTGTCACATTATGGTTTGGGTTTACTTTAACAGGAAAAATGAGCAATACAGACAGAATTTCTAGACATACCGGTACATGTGCACAAATACACATTTTTTTTATTACTTAAAGAGTAAATTTAAAAATAAATAGTTGATTAGTCAGTATGACCGTGAACGGTTGTTTGTGTCAGCCCTGCGATGACCTGGCGACTTGTCCAGCGTGTACCCCGCCTCTTGCCCATAGTCAGTTGGGATAGGCTCTAGCTTGCCTGCGGCTCTGTAGAACAGGATAAGCGGCTACAGGTAATGGATGGATGGATAGATAGTTGATTAGTCATTTTTTCCATTGTTAAAGGGATCCTCCAGAGGATTTACTCTTAAACTTATGTTAAGTAAAATTATTCATAGATTTCAAAAGTCAAACATTCATTTTCAGAGACCAAATAGTGTTCTAGAAAAATTAGTTTTTATTAAAATATGAGACGGGCCTCCCATGGAAGTGACATATGCAATAACGTAGCGTAGTGGAAGCTTGAAGCAACTCGGCTGTTTATATCCTCTGCTTACATCGTGGTTTTGTTAGTTTTACAAGTATTTTTACCAAATTTATCAGTTTTTAAATAAGTAAACTATGCCTCACACGTGGAATTGAGACCTTTATCATGGAAGCCCACCTTTGTTGGGCTGGTCATGTGCTTCATATGAGTGATGAAAGATTACCTTGTGCTCTGTTTTATGGTGAATTATCTGATTGTGTACGTCCTGTTGGTGCCCCAGGGAAGCGTTATAAAGACCTGCTTAAAGGTTCACTTATTAAACGTGGCATATCGGACTTTGAGAACCTTGCCAAAAACAGAGCTCAGTGGAGGGCAGTTGTAAAGGGTGGTGAGGCAAAGTTTGAGGAAAGGCGGATTGCGGAACTGAAGGAGAAGCAACGTTGCCAAAAGGAAAGGATATCAGCACCTGGAAGTTATCCTTGTGATAAGTGTACTAAAGTCTGTGGGTCGGCAATTGGATTGTTAAGCCATCAAAGAGTTCACGACTGCAAACAAGACAGTTGATACAGAACTTGGATCTGTCGTGTGAGACAGCCAAACCAAACCAAAGTATGCCTCATTGCTCAGCATCTCATCTCATCATCTCTAGCTGCTTTATCCTGTTCTACAGGGTCGCAGGCAAGCTGGAGCCTATCCCAGCTGACTACAGGCGAAAGGCGGGGTACACCCTGGACAAGTCGCCAGGTCATCACAGGGCTGACACATTGACACAAACAACCATTCACACCCACATTCACACCTATGGTCAATTTAGAGTCACCAGTTAACCTAACCTGCATGTCTTTGGAATGTGGGGGAAACCGGAGCACCCGGAGGAAACATGCAAACTCTGCACAGAAAGGCCCTCGCCGGCCACGGGGCTCGAACGCAGACCTTCTTGCTGTGAGGCGACGGCGCTAACCACTACACCACCGTGCCGCCATTGCGCAGCATATAAATGCCAAAATTATGCTAAAAAGAAGGACAAAAAAAATCTTTTCAGTGTTTACCTGGCCAGAATCGTCCGACTATTTGCAAGAAATGAATTCATGCCATCGGAAGACCTCAAAACAACCTGCCTGCGGTGCCCTACTTATTTTCCGAACATTTTGAATCATCCTGTTTCGTTGAATCGACAGAATTAAAAGCAAGATTAATGGGGGCTTCCAGAATAAGAAGAAAGCTAAAAGATGATGCCGTGCCAACAATATTTGCCCATCGTTCAACTCCAAACGTCCGCCGATGCAGTACTGAGCATCAACAGAGACAACGCCGAGAGGTTAGTTTCGACTTTGTTCTACCATGGTTCTTTGTAGTATATTACTGGTGTCTTACCTGGTGAATTGTAATCGGCATTCTGATGCATTATAGGCACTTCAGCATATACTGGAAGAAAATACGGGTAGCAAAGAAAACATAAATGTTAAAGAACAATCACCGATGGATCAAGAGACGGGAGCATTCGATTGAGCTTCAGGTACAGGCGACTATACTCCAGATAAGAAAATTACTCAGAACATTTTACATGAAACTCACTCATTTGAAATTTCCGTAGTTTTATTTCATGGTAGTTTCAGTTTCATTCTCATTCATGTGCTAGGAACATGAATTGACTGGAAAGAGGGATATTCCTGTGCATACAGATGAACCAGTCAGTGTTGAAATCCAGACAGAGACCATTGTCTTCCAAGACAAGATTATCCAGTGTTCTTTGTTGGGAGATGGAAGCGTCTCATTAGATGATTTGTTCAAACTCTAAACCTTTAAAGAAAAAGTGTTTCAAGGGATCACTACTTTTAGGTTGCTTTATTTGTTCAGCAAAAAACATATCAAACTGTACCTCAGTGACTCTTACCTTTAAAGAAAAAAGTGTTTCAAGGGATCACTACTTTTAGGTTGCTTTATTTGTTCAGCAAAAAACATATCAAACTGTACCTCAGTGACCAGCCATACATAGGCTACAAATTAAATTTCCAGCTTCAGTATTTTTAGGTTACAAGGTTAGCAATGGGAGTAAATAAATTGGTGTAAAAAAAAATGTGCAAAATAATAATAAAATTATGCATCTTGTTGATTGATGATTTGAAACTGAGCACATGGAAGCTCTGTATACCATTGAGGCCAAAATTTACATACACCTAGGCTAAAGATATTTAAATTCAGTTTTTCACAACTCCACACATTTCATGTTACCATACATTGTTATCATATATGGCCCGTGTTCAGTCAATTAGTGTATCAACTTGATTTCCATTAAGAGGTACAATGTAATTTCAAAATAATAGCTGAGAGACAATTTTATTTCAGCTTTTACTTACTATATCAAATTTTCACGGGGTTTAAAAGTTTACATACACTTTGTTAATATTTGGTGGCATTACCTTTTAATTGCTTGAACTTTAGTCAAACTCTTGTAGTAGTCTTCCACAAGTTTCTCACAGTACTTTGCCAGAATTTTTTGCTTATTCCTCCTTAATGAACCAGTGTAACATGCTTGCTTGGACATGCTTTTTCAGTTCGGTCCACAAAGTTTATGTGGGATTCAGGCTGTGTGATGGCCACTCCAGTATTTTCACTTTCTTGTCTTTAAGCCATTTTGTTACAACTTTGGAGCTATACTTAGGATCATTGTCCTTCTGGAATACTCAGTTGCAACCACGTTTTAACTTTCTGGCTGATGTCTTGAGGCTTTGCACCAATATTTCTAGATAATTAGTGGTATGGTGGTGTAGTGGTTAGCGCTGCTGCCTCACAGCAAGAAGGTCCTGTTTTTGATCCCAGTGGCCAACAAGGGCTTGTCTGTGTGGAGTTTGCATGTTCTCCCTGTGTCTGTATGGGTTTCCTCTGGGTGCTCTGGTTTCCCCCACTTTCAAAAGACATGTGGTTAGGTTAATTAGATACTCTAAATTGACCATAGGTGTTAATATCTGGGCTGTGTCCCCTGGTCAGACATGAGTAGTATGGCAGCTGCCTATGGTGCCTTTATATGCCTTCGACTCGGCCATGCTGAACTGCGTCCTTCGTAATTCAGCTATTCAGCTGCAAGAATGGGTGATTAGCCACTCTAAATAAATTCACCTTCCTCATAATGTGATCTATTTTTTGGGCAGCAAGGTGGTGTACTGGTTAACACTGTTGCCTCACAGCAAGAAGGTTCTGGATTCGAGCCCAGTGGCCGATGGGGGGGCTTTCTGTGTGGAGTTTGCATGTTCTCCCTGTGTCTGCGTGGGTTTCCTCCGGGTGCTCCGGTTTCCCCCACAGTCCAAAGACACGCAGTTAGGTCAACATGGGGTGGCCTTGGGCTGATGTGCCCTTGAGCAAGGCACCTAACCCCAAGTGCTCCCCGGGCGCTGTAACATACTGCCCACTGCTCTGGGCATGTGTATGTGCACATTGCTCGCTTGTGTGTGTTCACTGCTTCAGATGGGTTAAGTGCAGAGGACAGACTTCACTGTGCTTGAGTGTGCATGTGACAAATAAAGTGTACCAGTCCCCTTTCCAGCAAAAAACCCCAACACCATGATGCTGCCACCTCCATGCTTCACATCAAAAAGTATTCTTGAGAATACAATCCTTACCCTTTTCCCACCATATTTGTCAAACAGTTCAATGAGATAGCACTCCTCCAAAAGGCTGGTGATCACCTGCAAACTTGAGGGTGGCTTTGTTTTTATGCTGGTCTTGGTGTAGGGGCTTCTTCCTTACACAACAGTCTTTCAGGCCATGATGATATAGGACACTCGTAATGGTGGCTGTACATACTTTTGTACCTGATGCTTCCTTTACCAGTTCTTTTGCTGTTGTTTTGGAGTTCAATTTAACATTTCAGACCAAAGTTCATTCACCCCTCGGAGTTCATTTGTGGCTCTTTCCATAATGATGCAGCAGCCCAAGATTTTTATTTTTGTATACAATTGTTTGTACAGATGCTTACAGTACCTCCACTTTTTTTTTTTCCAAAATTGCTCCCAAGGAGGAACCACACTGGTGGAGGTCCACAGATAAAAAATAATACTAATTATATATATATATATATATATATATATATATATATATATATATATATATATACACACACACACACAGTGGTGCTTGAAAGTTTGTGAACCCTTTAGAATTTTCGATATTTCTGCATAAATATGACCTAAAACATCATCAGATTTTCACACAAGTCCTAAAAGTAGATAAAGAGAACCCAGTTAAACAAATGAGACAAAAATATTACACTTGGTCATTTATTTATTGAGGAAAATGTTCCAATATTACATATCTGTGAGTGGCAAAAGTATGTGAACCTCTAGGATTAGCAGTTAATTTGAAGGTGAAATTAGAGTCCAATCAATTGGTATGACAATCAGGTGTGAGTGGGCACCCTGTTTTATTTAAAGAACAGGGATCGATCAAAGTCTGATCTTCACAACACATGTTTGTGGAAGTGTATCATGGCATGAACAAAGGAGGTTTCTGAGGACCTCAGAAAAAGTGTTGTTGATGCTCATCAGGCTAGAAAAGGTTACAAAACCATCTCCAAAGAGTTTGGACTCCACCAATCCACAGTCAGACAGATTGTATACAAATGGAAGAAATTCAATACCATTGTTACCCTCCCCAGGAGTGGTCGACCAACAAAGATCACTCCAAGAGCAAGGCATGTAATAGTCAGCGAGGTCACAAAGGACCCCAGGGTAACTTCTAAGCAACTGAAGGCCTCTCTCACATTGGCTAATGTTAATATTTATGAGTCCACCATCAGGAGAACACTGAACAACAATGGTGTGCATGGCAGGGTTGCAAGGAGAAAGCCACTGCTCTCCAAAAAGAACATTGCTGCTCGTCTGCAGTTTGCTAAAGATCACATGGACAAGCCAGAAGGCTATTGGAAAAGTGTTTTGTGGACGGATGAGACCAAAATAGAACTTTTTGGTTTAAATGAGAAGCGTTATGTTTGGAGAAAGGAAAACACTGCATTCCAGCATAAGAACCTTATCCCTTCTGTGAAACATGGTGGTGGCAGTATCATGGTTTGGGCCTGTTTGGCTGCATCTGGGCCAGGATGGCTTGCCATCATTGAAGGAACAATGAATTCTGAATTATACCAGCGAATTCTAAAGGAAAATGTCAGGACATCTGTCCATGAACTGAATCTCAAGAGACATTGGGTCATGCAGCAAGACAACGACCCTAAGCACACAAGTCGTTCTACCAAAGAATGGTTAAAGAAGAATAAAGTTAATGTTTTGGAATGGCCAAGTCAAAGTCCTGACCTTAATCCAATGGAAATGTTGTGGAAGGACCTGAAGCGAGCAGTTCATGTGAGGAAACCCACCAACATCCCAGAGTTGGAGCTGTTCTGTACGGAGGAACGGGCTAAAATTCCTCCAAGCCGGTGTGCAGGACTGATCAACAGTTACCGCAAACGTTTAGCTGCAGTTATTGCTGCACAAGGGGGTCACACCAGATACTGAAAGCAAAGGTTCACATACTTTTGCCACTCACAGATATGTAATATTGGATCATTTTCCTCAATAAATAAATGACCAAGTATAATATTTTTGTCTCATTTGTTTAACTGGGCTCTCTTTATCTACTTTTAGGACTTGTGCGAAAATCTGATGATGTTTTAGGTCAGATTTATGCAGAAATATTGAAAATTCTAAAGGGTTCACAAACTTTCAAGCACCACTGTATATATATATATTAGTTCTTGGCCGAGTTGCTTGGATTTTCTTATAGTATCAAGTATCAAGGGCAAAAAGACACTGGCTCTAAAGGTAGGCCCTTTTACAACCAAATGTACATTCTCATTGACTTTTAATTATGACAACTGGACAGTCAGAAGCTTCTAAATATCATTACATAAAATTGAAAGTGAAGTCTTTCAAAAGTTCAGTTTGCTCAGCTATGCACTGTTAGCAAAACTCGGCACTTGAATATTAGTTCAGGAGTTTTATGTTTTCCCCTCCTCAATATACATCAGATTCAGCCCACATAGGCCTTGTTAATTAGCAGATGAGCTGAATATGATTTATTAAATGAGGTACAATGCTAAACTCTGCACTACTGTGGTCCAAAACTGCAGTCTGACATTCCTGATTTAGCATATCCCCTAACCCTGGGCTCATCAAATGGCAGACTAAACCCCAAAACACTGCTATGGTTTGCTGTTACACTGAAAAAGTAGAGTGCTGCCAGATCTAGCGTCAAAAAACAGTAAGGAGCAACATTCGAGGAAAAACTGGGTAATGAGAAGTGGAAGCATTTCAGTTTGAAATAAAATGACCATCCTAGTTCAGGGTTTTGTGTAAAATGTGTCAATCAGCAGGGGCTTTGTAAGAAAATAAATCATGCCTCTCAGAGTACTTTATTGGGGGATTACTTTTTGTAGTCATACTCAAGTAAATATATAAAAACAGATGTAATTTTCCCCGGTTACAATTGGCTCTGTTTTTCTGCCATGTTTTTTTCTGTGCCTGAATATAAAATGACTACTTATGATGTGCAAGGTAATTATGTTATGCCCTGTATAGCAAACCTGGCATGCAGGTCATATACCAAAGAGTATTTGTTCCATGAGAGTCTGACCCCATGTCAGATCTAATTGATAACCTTGTCTTAGCTGCATATCTCTCAGCTGTGATAAGAAAAATGTTTGATTTGGCAGTAATTTGTCAATTGCTGCTTGCTTTGCCATCTGTGCTTTTGTTTACAAGCTTCGTTTCACTGATGACAAGCTAGAGTGCCTGCTGGAGTAGCACAAATAAAAGGATTGCAATCATGTTACGGAAAAAAAAATCTGACATACTATATATATTTTATATATATATATATATATATATATATATATATATATATATATATATATATATATATATATATATATATATACACTGTATCACAGTAAGATATAAAACTCAGCTCTTACTACACCACAAAATTTTCTTGTCTGGAAAATATGGTATCACAGTTACCTCTCTTTGCCAACATAACAGCACTGAGTTTTTTTCAATATTACTGAGAGGTTGGAGCAAGAAATCTGAGAACACTCCTTAAAGCTGTACTGCCTTTCAGATTTTTCAAGTTTAGGTCATAAAAAGAATTTTCCCTGACACCCAGTTATTTTGTTTAGTGGACCAAAAGCTACTGAACTGGAATCACAGACTTCCAATTTTATTAGTTTTTTACAAACCGAACAATTAATGAATTTAAGACCACGTGGCCCTAAATTCTCAGCTATTTTTTCCTGCTTCACCATGACCCAATATAAGATACTACGCCGTGCATCACGTGGTGGGGTTTCCCGGTTTGTGCAAGGCATTGTGGGATACAAATTTGAAACAGGAGAGGAAAATGGAAGACACGAATAAAACGTGAAAGACCAACTACAGTAACAGAACACGAGAAGAAAAGACGTTATGTTGTGAAGGAAAGGAAATGCAGGACCAAACTAATAAACATCAGCGGTCAGTGAGCACCTCGGTGTGATCAGCTGTTTGTTTAGCGACAGAATGATGTAACTGTCAGTGCACGCTCAAGAAAAACCTGTAGATGGCAGTAATGCGACACTGGATGCCAGCTGCCGTAAAACCCAAAAGAAGAAGGTAAACCTGCACATGTGCACACTGGACTTCCTCTGTTTGCTTGACTACAGTACATGAAGCATGTGATTTCATGCACATTATTTCCTTGGGAATCCCCTCAAATTAAAAAACTTCCCAGCCCAGACACAGAATGGACTGGTTTTTGAGATATTGCAGAAATAAACATATATCACAATGACCAAATTTCAGAGGGAACTAAGTTTCACTGATTTTATGAAATCGAAAGGCCATCTAGCTTTAATGCTCCTTCATCTTCAGATCCTCTGGGGGTTTGAACACCCACCTTTTGATTGAGGTTTTGGTAAGTGGACTGGGATGGGCATGTGAAAAGGTAATATTTGATTCTGGTAATGTAACCATTTTGTAAAGATTTGGACTTATACATTGTTTATTTCATAGTGCTTCTTGAAGAACAGTCAGATTTTATTTCAGCATCTTCTGGTACTTCATGGAGCCCATAATGTCATGTATCCTAACAAGGTTTCCTGGGCTTTGGAGAGAAAAAATAGCCCCATATCAGCACAGATCCACCACCATGCTTAACAATGAGAATAATGTTATCTTCTTTAGACTCATTTTTCATTTTAGTCTAAATACAGCTTGAGTGAAAAAAAAACCCCTCTATTTTTGTCTTATTTAACCATAGGACATGCTTACAGTTGTACATATCAAATGCCAGATGTTTATCTTTGTGGTTAGATGAAAGAAAAAGCTTTCGTCACACACCTTCCAAACAATTTACACCCTAGACGTAGTTTCTAGTTACACATTTGAAGACTTAGTGACTCAGAATTCTACTATCCTGGAACGAATTTCTCAAAACACGTTCCATGGAGAAATTTTTGCCTCTCTGACATCCTCAGTGGTGTAGTGGTTAGCGCTGTCGCCTCACAGCAAGAAGGTCCGGGTTCAAGCCCCGTGGCTGGTGAGGGCCTTTCTGTGTGGAGTTTGCATGTTGTCCACGCGGGTTTCCTCCGGGTGCTCCGGTTTCCCCCACAGTCCAAAGACATGCAGGTTAAGTTAACTGGTGACTCTAAATTGACCGTAGGTGTGAATGTGAGTGTGAATGGTTGTCTGTGTCTATGTGTCAGCCCTGTGATGACCTGGTGACTTGTCCAGGGTGTACCCCACCTTTCGCCCGTAGTCAGCTGGGATAGGCTCCAGCTTGCCTGCGACCCTGTAGAACAGGATAAAGCGGCTACAGATAATGAATGAGACATCCTCACTGTGCGTGGGGGCAAAACACACTTGAATCCTCTCCCAGGCAGGTTCATGACCACTTTGGATATTTTTAAACTTCCTAATTATTGCCCTAAGGGTAGATGTGAGCTATGTACACTTTTGTCTAATTTCATTTATGTATTCTCTTACTAATTGAATTGTTGTTGAATGACTAAGGGGAATTTGTCCACTGTGTCACCTCATATTTATACTCATGCAAAACAGGAAGTCTTGGATTACTGCTTATATATGTAGCCTATTATAGTTTGTGAGCTCTGCAGTATATTGTGTAACAGTTGTGACACATGGTTTTGTTTAAAAACAGTATTTTTGATAAGGATTTTCCTACAACTCTTTTAAAACATAAATTTACTTCAAAGAATCATTAGGATTCTGTCTGTGAGATAAAGTTCGAACACATTTTTCATAACCATTTTTTTCTCCCTCCAGGACTCCAAAAATTATGAAGCTGTCTATACACTATTTGACTGGTGAAAAAAAATCACTGGCGGCACGGTGGTGTAGTGGTTAGCGCTGTCGCCTCACAGCAAGAAGGTCCGGGTTCGAGCCCCGTGGCCGGCGAGGGCCTTTCTGTGTGGAGTTTGCATGTTCTCCCCGTGTCCGCGTGGGTTTCCTCCGGGTGCTCCGGTTTCCCCCACAGTCCAAAGACATGCAGGTTAGGTTAACTGGTGACTCTAAATTGACCGTAGGTGTGAATGGTTGTCTGTGTCTATGTGCAGCCCTGTGATGACCTGGCGACTTGTCCAGGGTGTACCCCGCCTTTCGCCCGTAGTCAGCTGGGATAGGCTCCAGCTTGCCTGCGACCCTGTAGAACAGGATAAAGCGGCTAGAGATAATGAGATGAGATGAAAAAAATCACTGCAGCTGGAAATCAGAAATGAAATCTGCTTTCATGTTGCTGAATTAAGCAACAAGAAACGCAATTTCCACACGATTGTCTTCAGATAGCAGGAAAACCTCTTCAAGTCTCTGAAATCCTCAAAGCCCTAAAATGGTTCAGGAAAGTGAGAAACAAGTGACATTTGAGGAAGTACAGCTGTATTAGTTTAAATTTTTTTTTTTATTTTGTTTTGTTTGTTTTGCAAAGGATTCTCATCATGTTGCATGGAGTTGAATGATATTTGGTTGTACTGCACAACTCGGCTCTGTTGATGATATGAAAGCTCCTTCACTGCTAGAAGGGGAAAAAGAGCAAGAGCTTTGATGTGATCATGTATTTGAATCCTTTACAGGCAACAGAGTCCAAGCTTTTCTTTCCTCTCTTTCATCTGTCATGATTTCTGACCCACTTTCTCCAAAGCCAGGTGCTCTAGGAGATGTCTTCCTGAATTTTTGGCTTACTTGTGAAACAGAAAAACACACAAAAGCTTATTGAGGATTAACAAATTCATAATGGTATTCTCTAGCTTGTGTTAATTAATGGGATTCATTAAAATAAACAAAGTTACCACATCTATCTTTATGTTTAAGCCTATTATTTAGGAATGTACGGTATAGGTTATAATGACTATATTATGTATACTTCTCATTGCATTATCATCATCCACTCACTCACTCTTCTTTTTTTTTTTGTATTTCACTTCCCTACACCATTTGGCCAATGCTGGAAAGAAAAGATCACATTTTTTTCTTATCAGCCTCTTATGAACACGGTATTGTCCATGAGGGAGCCATACACTTGTCACAGAGATAGCAAAGAAATCCTCGATAAGGCTGGATAATTGAGGGTGTTAGACTTTGCCATGGTTGGAGTTCATATGAACGAGCTTTCAAATCTAAAAATAAGACTCTTTAAGCTGTTCTGGAATGTGTAATTTGTGCTAAAGGGAGCATTTCACATTTCATAGACATATGAAAGACTTCATAGCAAATTTGAGAAGAAACATAAAATGCAAGAACATTTCCAGGTTCCGTGTTACATTCTGACAGGCTGTGATTACAAGTTTCTGTATTACACTGGATTCTGTACAGCTCTAAAATAGTAGTTGATGAAATTACTAAGCACTTTTGGGTTATTATTATTTCTTTTAAACAAGTCCTTTAAATTTTTTAAATGTCTTTATGTATTCCATGGTGTTTGCTCTGGACAAGGAATGTGTATGTGGGAGTTCTAAATCAAGGACATCCACACTCAGCAGAATACCCACATCACTCCTCCTGAGCCGCTCTCTTTTTCTCTCTAAACAGCACACTGTACATAAGCAGACTGATGACTGACTACTTCTGGGTATGCTGTATTGCTCTCCTGTGAATGCAAAACAAAGGAAGATCTGAAGATCCAGCTGCGTCTCCAGACTCTTCTTTTGCCAGATTTCTCAGAGAAATTTCACTGAGAACTGAGAGCATATGAAACAGCAGACGCTCAAACAGATTCAAGCAAGCCTTGGGACTTCTAATCCATCATTTAATTAACTCTGCCCTACTTTATTCAGACTCGGGCCCGGTTCCAATATTACTCTTACATACCTCTGATATTTTATCAGGTCAAGTGAAGTTTGGAGGTTTTAGTCAACACCGGTAAGGTTAATTGCAGAGCAGAGTAGACCCAGAGAGTATTTGTGATCTGATGCATATTTTATGTAAAAAAGAACAAAACGCTGTTTATAAATCTAAATCACGGTAATCTCATCTCATCTCATTATCTCTAGCCGCTTTATCCTGTTCTACAGGGTCGCAGGCAAGCTGGAGCCTATCCCAGCTGACTACGGGCGAAAGGCGGGGTACACCCTGGACAAGTTGCCAGGTCATCACAGGGCTGACACATAGACACAGACAACCATTCACACTCCCATTCACACCTACGGTCAATTTAGAGTCACCAGTTAACCTAACCTGCATGTCTTTGGACTGTGGGGGAAACCGGAGCACCCGGAGGAAACCCACGCGGACACGGGGAGAACATGCAAACTCCACACAGAAAGGCCCTCGCCGGCCACGGGGCTCGAACCCGGACCTTCTTGCTGTGAGGCGACAGCACTAACCACTACACCACCGTGCCGCCCTAAATCACGGTAATAAAGTACTAAATTTGAAAAGGTAAGCAGGAACAGCTGGTATAAATGGGCTAACAGGGCCGTCCTGTCTTAACAAAATAAAAAAAAGAAATCAATATTTAATTTTTTGGCATCCACTTCAGATTATTTGCTGTTATCAACTGCCCGAAAGTGGATTGTTTTGATTTTTTTTTAACTACTGGTCATTAAAATAAAGTTATGTAGTAGAGACCGGGGCTGATTTCTTTCTATCCCAGACCGTAGATTCACCCAGCCTATCAGTAACAGTTGTACCAGGCATCAGAAGTGACACTTTGACTAGATTTGATCTCTATTTGGCTGATATTTTCAGCCTACTTTGCTGACGCCTCCATAACACATCATCAACAGAGATTATAGGCATGTGAAACACAGGTGTGGGTGTAAATGATGTGAACCAACTGGATTATTTACTCAATCATTTATTCAATCATTCTTTGTCTCCCAAAATGCCTTCATAGGGCAAAATAAAAGTAGATAAATTAAGCACGCATCTTTCAATCAAAGGAAACAAAAGATGACAACTAAAGGTTTAATGTTTATTTTTTGCTAATGTGAAAGTTACAGCTTTTCTATTTACCATGTTGGTATTTTGCAGGAACACAACATAAAGACAGTATAGCATTACACATTTGAAACACTTAAACATTTCTAATAATTTAAAATGGTGTTTGCAGCTATTTTATCTAAATATGACAACTGGTAAGCAAGATAGCTAAACAGCATGGCAGATAATTCACTAGATAAGACTCAGATCATTCAATGCTCCACTACAAACCACTTGTGAGTGAAAGTCAGTGAGGGTCCCTTATCAAAAAAAAGTATACTACAAGTTCATTTTATTAAGTATACTTAAGTAAAGTTAAAGTATATTTCCTTAAGTATACTTTTGTGTACCAAGTATACTGATATCAATGTACTTACAGTATACTTGTAAGTAAACTAATCTAATACTTCTTGGGACTAAATTGGCCCACTTTTAGTTTATAAACAGTATACTTTAAGTCTAAGAGAAGTAAACTTTGAGTATACAATTAGTATTTTTTATTTTGGACTGCAAGTAAACCACAAGTGAACTTATATACTAATAGTTTACTAGTTTTATACAGTACTTGTCCACTCTTTAGTTTACAAAAGCACACTTCATAGTATACTGGAAATATACTATGATTTTACTTCTTTTATACTTCTAGTCCACTTTTTACTTTACTAAAGTATACTTTGTAGTATACTGGAAATATACTATTGGTTTACTTGTTATGCACTTCTAGTCCACTTTTTAGTTTATAAAAGTATACTTTATAGCATATTGGAAATATACTATTAGTTACTGGTTATATACATCTAGTCCACTTTTTAGTTTTGAACTATACTGCAATTACCCTTCTAGGTATACTATTAGTTTTCTAGCCCTAACCCTTACCTCATGCACACTACTAGTAGACAACTTACAATAAGTGTTTTCAGCTGACCACAAACAGGATAAGCACAACTACAGGGCAAGTACACTAAGACATAAGGCACAAATATTTTAATACTTTATTACACTTTTGTTAAGTATATCTTGATCAAAGTTTAAGTATAAGCTTAATATACAGTACTTACATTTTTCTATATACTTTCAGTATAAGCCAAGTATACTTATGTATAATTTTATTTAGTATATCTGATAAGTAAATAAAAAGTAAACTGAAAACATACTCTCTTATTTTTAGTTTAATAGAAGTATACTAGAAGCACACTTGAATAAACTTCTTTTTTGTAAGGGGTGTTAATTTCATATATTACATTATCAGACTTAAAACTATCTACTTATTGACTAAGGAATGTCATACTAATCATTTGGCAATTACAAATTATTTGACACACCATAACCTAGAGTTAGACATGACACTGGTCTGATACCCAGGATTGGCATGTGGCCTATACCAGCAAAAAAAAAAAAAGGTGGATTGGATATAAAATACTTCTTTTCTTTTTTAAACATACTGAACATAATATACTTCATGTGTCAAGTTTGTGCTTTTCATGATATTTGATTAGACTAAGCAGACTCATGAAATTTGTCCACTTCTTTGCAGACACAATGTTGATATGTAACATATTCTTGTGTGTTATGGTGGTAGGCAGCAGACAAATACAGGTGCAGGTGGGAACCCCCCTTTTAAATCAGGGTCATCAGAAATAGGCAAAGAGGTCAGGAGATGAGAAAACAGGCCATCAGAGGCAAAAAACAACAAATCAGAAATATACAAAAGGCTTAGCAACAACTGGCAAACAGACTCAACGCATATACCTCTGTGTGTGTGTGTGTGTGTGTGTGAAGTCCTTTTATAGTCTATGGCTGTAATGGAGAACAGGTGTAATTAGGAATCAGGTGATTTTGAACGTGACCATAACTGTTGTCTGGGTATTGTAGTCCATAGCGCCATATTTTGTGGCCCCAGTGTGTTCCGAATCTGGAGGAGTCTCTGGTGCTGCTGTAACATTGCGTCTGAATGTTTATATTCTACAATAAACATATCTGGTGCTGCAAATAAGTTGCATGTGGACATTTTTTCCTGAATTTTTCCTGTATTTTTCAGTGATCCTTCTTTAAAAAATTATTTTAAAGCTTAGTCAAGAAAAAAAAAAATATTGGAGAGCTATCACCTGAAACTCAAGGTTTCAGTATCTATGTCTTTACCAAGAAAAAGAAAAAGTGGTATCGTGCCATCTCTACTTGCATCACATAGCATTATCAAGTGCACACACTTTAATACTGAAAAACAAAATTGACCATGGCTCTTAGAGGTATGTGACATTTCAGTGGCAGATTTTCTATTCATGACATTTCCTTTCCCATGCCAATCTTCTTTATCCAAGATGGGTTTAGGTTAGTATCTGTATCTGGGTGCTAAAAGGTCCGTTGGCATCAAATGGAAAGCTGCTCTGTACCAAGCGACATATTGGAATCACTCTTACAACAGTTGATCATTCCAAGATTGATTGCGAGGCAATTAGGGTTAAATAGTTATTTCAGAGCTGCACTGAACACATTATTTATTGAACACTTTTAATGAAGCGTGAGCCAAGATTTTGGGAATGAGTTTGGAAACGCTCTATAAATGGCTCATTAGGAATTTTCACTAACCTCTTTGCTTTGAAATCACTGTCTTGCCCATTTGATTTACTGTCAGTACATTTGTGTTAATTTGGATATTAGTGAAGGTTAATAGCCATTTCAAAAGCTCTTTTGATCACAACAACGTAGACTACAATATTCAACATGTACATGTGGTTCACTCAAAAATTATTTTAAATGTTCTGAAAAAATCATCCAAATGTAATAAAGTATCACATGCAAATGAGGATAAATGTGCCACATAAGCAAAACCCATATAAATTACACTTCAAGGAAATTATTAATCACGAGGGTGACAAACAATGTTTTTGAGTCAGATGATGTTTTACTGTCCCCATCCTCTGTCAGGTAGCAGACAGATTCCTCTACTAAAATAACTCCATAATGTTCAGTGGCTGAGTGCTTTAATCCATTTGGACACCGGGCCAGATAGGGAGCACAGCTGCAAATAAGATATAATTTCACTCTAAATGAATGCAACCCTTCTGGGTGGCATCTGAACCGGGGCTTGGTTCAGCTATTAAAGCTCAGGGGGCTCATCTAGTACGACAGTAAATTTACCCAGATAAATTACAGTGGCAATAATCCCAATTCAAGTGTCCAAATAGAAATGGAAAGCAGACAAGAAAGTTTAGGCTCAAGACTGAATGTATTCAACTGAAATTTGTAAACAATAGTGGACACTCTGGGTTTTGATATGTTTCTTTGGCAAGTAATAGCTCCATAGGTTTGGCTCGATAATTTTAAAGATGCCTGATTTTGTAATGAAAATGTTTACAATTTCTTGTTTTATATATCACTCACACACACACACACACACACACACACACACACACACACACAGTAATATACTGTAATACAGTACCAGTCAAAAGTTTGGACACATCTATTCATTCTTCATTTTGACCATTTTCTACATTGTAGAACAATACTGAAGACATTAGCACTATGAAATAACATCTGAAACATATTTAACAGTTATTCAACGAAATCAAGTAATACATGAGCTGATAGGTGACGAGACATGTAACACTGAGTTGGCCATAAGCCATGTATGATGAGATTGAGTGGAATAACTGTTTTATTATATCCACATTCACTGGATTTTGAGAAACAGAGCATTTTTTATTTTTTGCAAATTTGATCAATAAAAACTTTATACAAAATGTCCGACAAAATCATTTCTGCTTAGAATGTAAACAAACTGGCAAAATGGCAGTAGCAGTTTGTGAAAAATGCTATAATAATAATTCTTGAACATAAAAAAAATACATTCTTACCATCAAATACTTTTATTCCATATTTTGTTGTGGGTTTTTTTGGGAGTTTTGTTTTCGAGTAGAGTTTTTATTTCATCCTCGGTTGGTTCAGCAACACGCTCTGCCATTTTGTTTTTCTCTACTCACAGTATATGAGCTGATATCCTAGTAGTAGAGTAGCCAATCAGAGCATGCGACTGCTCATATCCAGTGAATGTGGATAGAATAAATGGAATTATGTGGTAAACAAAAGTGTTACAAAACAAAATACGTTTCATATTTTAGATTCTTCAAAGTAGCCAGCGTTTACCTTGATGATGCTTTGTACACTATTGGCATTATCTTAACCAGCTTCATGAGGTAGTCACCGGGAATGCTTTTCAATTCACAGGTATGCCTTGTCAAAAGTTAATTAGTGGGATTTCTTGCCTTCTTAATGCTGTTTGAAACCATCAAAAAATAAATAGTAAATAAAACAGTAAATAGCCCTATTCCACAACTGTTAGTAATCCATATTATATCAAGAACCGCTCAACTAAGTAAAGAGAAGCAACGTTCCATCATTACTTTAAGACATGAAGTGACTTTTAATTAATAAAAATAAAGAAAAAACTAGAATTGGAATGTGTCCAACTTTTGACTGGTACTGTATCCATATATTATAAGTTGTCTTGATGTGGTTAAATTTGTTAAGTTGCAGAATTTAGTCAACACTAGATGAAATTCATTTATTCATTAATCTGCTTTATCTTGGTCAGGATCATGGTGGATCCAAAGAATATCCCGGGAACAAACAACTAGATGACATAAAACCTTAAAATAGGACCAGACATTGGATTTCTTTAGACACAGTCTATTACTTTCTGAATGGTATCACAATGAGTTTAAAAATACAAAGTAAATGATTGCCTTCATGGCTTGTCACCTCTTATTACAAATAGTAGGAAATCACAAGAAGTCACAAGATATATTGTTTGGGTTGTTAACCTGCTTGAGCGATTTTGTTTCCAACCAACAGACAAGCAACCAAGTAGCATCACCACCTCACTAATGAAAAATATAGTTTGTTAAACTAAAGACTTGACGCTAAACATCAATATCTAGCTAAACATCTAGACACAATTTGTATCTTTAAAGCATCAAGTTTATATGACTAAAGTCCAAGATTGATTGTGAGGCATTGGGGTTAAATGAGTATTTCAGAGCTCTGCTGAACACATTATTTAGTCAACACTTTAATGAAGCATGAGCCAAGACTTAAGGAATGAGTTTGGTAAAGCTCTATAACAGCCCATTAGGAATATGCAGTAACCTCTTTGCTTTGAAATCAGTCTTCTCCACTTGATTTATTGTCAGTACACTATGCTAGTTTAGTTACAATAGACATTTAAACATTGTGACACAATCTGCCACTCTACCTGACCAATCACCTGAGAGGAGTTGGCGAAAGCATCAGAATGTCCCACTTTCCCCAAACTCTCTATGCTGTAAATAGCATGAGAAAAGCTATGTAACAAAATGCCTGAGTAAAGCCATTCAACCTAGACCTAAAGAATGAGATTGTGTCTTCGTCCTGAACACTAACTGAAAGGCTATTCTATGGATGAGAAATTTTATAGGCAAAAGCTCTGCCTCCTTGCTGTAGGTTTTTTTTTCTCAATACAAAAGCTTTATTCATTTTAAGCCTTCATTCGTCACATGTATATTAGAATACAGTGAAATTCTTTCTCTGCATTTAACCCATGTGGGGATGTGAGCACACACATAGCCAGAGCAGTGGGCAGCTGTGCTGCAGCACCCAGGGAGCAGTTGGGGGTTAGGTATGTCTGTGAAGGTTCTCAGTCATCCAGGTCATTGTAAACTGTAGGTGCTAAGGAAGGCAACTGGACTTGCTTGAAATCCTTGAAGACGTTTCGCCTCTCATCCAAAAGGCTTCTTCAGTTCTGTCTGACTAGTGGGGAATTGTTAGGGTCACTGGAGGCCGGGTGTGAATGGTGTTACTTTTGATAGGGTTGCTTTTGATCTACTACAAGGATAAATACCTGAAACTTCCCACTAGTCAGACAGAACTGAAGAAGCCTTTTGGATGAGAGGTGAAACGTTTTCAAGGATTTCAAACAAGTCCAGTTGCCTTCTTTAGCGCCTGGGGGTTAGGTGCCTTACTCAAGGGCACCTCAGCCATGGATGTAGAGGGGAAAGTGCTGTTCCTTCACTCCCCCCACGCACACATATTCCTGCTGGTCCAGGGAATCCAACCAACAACCTTTTGGTCCCAAAGCTGCTTCTCTAATCTTTAGGCCATGGCTTCCCCAATGCATAATATACAGTACGTAATAACATAGCTGAATTATCATTTGAAGCAAGTTTATGAATATGTGTATTCATGAATAAGATTTCTGGCCAGAGAGGTAAGCTACAGCTTGTGGATGTAACTAAATAAGCAGACTATGGACACCATGTATGCCTTGGCTGATTGACTCCACTTGGGGAATATTTTATTTTTCATGAAATATTCATTTTAGATTACATCTGACACAATCTGAATACACTGTAGATTTGCATGCTCAGCATTTGCTCTTTCTAATGGTTGAAACCCACCCAGTAAATGCATACAGACATGAACATATTCAGAGATGTTTGAGTGCCTTAGCTGGGAGCTTTGTGAAGTTATCTGATTAACACACATCTCAGCACTCTTCCTCCATCGTAAATGAGAGTCTGGGATTAATAGATGCATTAACCTAAAAACCTAAACCTAAAGAGCGATTTTCCTTAAATATTTAAGCAATCATTCTGAGCATGTCTGTGAAGATTCTCAATCATCCAGGTCATAGTAAACTGTGGGTGGTAGAAATGGGCAACTGGACTTGCTTGAAGATTCTTGAAAACGTTTCACCTCTCGTCCAAAAGGCTTCCTCAGTTCTGTCTGACTAATAGGGAGTATCAGATATTTATCCTCTCCTGGCTCAGAATCAGAATCAGAATTCTGATGACCAGCTCATCTAAGGTGTCATTGAGGCATCATGTTGGTGTGGGTCGCTGGAGGCTGGGTGTGAACGGCGAGTCATTAGGGTGATCAAAGGATTGCCCGTTAGGGTGATCAATGGCAATCTGACTCTCTCTGTCCTCCTGTGAGTCCCCGAAAACAAGTGGGTCCTTTTGGACGCCTTGTGGACGAGAGGTGAAACGTTTTCAAGAATCTTCAAGCAAGTCCAGTTGCCCATTTCTACCACCCACAGTCAATCATTCTGAGCAATTTTCATTTAATTGGTTTGGCTCAAGGAACTTGATGTGCTATCTCTGATGAAGGAGAAAAAGAAATCCAAACTGAGTTTTAATGTAAACAACTTCCAGAGACAGCAGTTTTGTGAAGATTTCACCTGCTTCTGGCTTTGAGTGTTAGCTATTCCTACACACTTCCTGTGATGTGGCTGTCACAGCATCAAAAAAAAAAAAAAAGTCGTAAACTGTAACATATCAAACACATTGCAATCGAAAGCACTGTGAGCTCAATATGTCAGTTTGTTTGTCTCTGTATGCTGTTGTCAGCAGCTGTTGCAGCCACTCTATTTAATGCATGGCTGGGCTCTTGCTCTGAAATGGCACAGTCCATAATGCTGGTGAGAGGTGCGGCAGAACGATCCGTCACCTGGTCGATGGCTGAACAGAAGCATGAGATTTACACAACTCATACAGCAAACTGCAGAAAAACAGACTGTGATTTTTGCATTGCACAGAGACCTAATTTTACCCCAAATGTTGTCAATCAGCATTGAAAAGAAAATTACCTTGTTTAGTTGTGCACTGAAGCTATGAGGCAAATGTTTTTAACAAATAAGGGAAGCTTATAGCAACCACTTCAACTTCATTGAAATGGCATGTCCAGGGATGGCTGTATAAATGGGCTAGACAGGCTAAAACTCCCCGCCCGTCAAAAATAAAAACAGAATTTTTGGCATCCACATCAGATTATGTGACGTTAATGTCTTCAAGTGTATTTCCCCCCCTGACTTTTGTGGAACCACCACCAACAATCAAAAGAAAAATGCACTGAATGTTATGAATAAGTGAGACTGGGGTTAAGTTCTTTGTACCCAAGACCGTAAGTAGATTCATTCAGCCTGTCAGTAGCAATTGTGTCAGGTGATTACATAGAGTATTGAGCTATAATAGATTTTAAATTTTAACCTTTGCATCTAATATGTATAAAATGTCCATGTGAATGCAAAGATATGTGGCAGTGCGTTTTTTTTTTTTTTTAAATTTGTATAATATTAAGATAATTAAAAAGTATTTGCCTAGGGAAAGTCTGTGTATACTTGTCCATGCTTTTATTACATCTTGTCTTGATTACTGTAATGGTTTAATGTATGGACTTCCTAATGTACAGATCGCTAAGTTACAGTGTGTACAGAATGCTGCTGCAAGATTGATCATGGACATACCTAAGTATTCTCAGAACTCCAGTGCTTTATGAACTTCACTGGCTGTCTGTTATGCATAGAATTTCTTTTAAGATTCTTGTTCTTACTTTTAAAGCTATTTATGGACTGGCTCCATCATATCTTAATGATCTAATTAGTATGAAGCAAAAGAGCTCATACTGTTTACGGTCTAATAATAGCTTAATGTTAGAAGTTCCTCAGGAGATCATGTGTAAAACACAGGGTACTAGGTCCTTTACTTATGCCACACCAACTTTATGGAATGGCCTTCCTCCTTGTCTCCGTGAAATTAAAACACTTTGTGTTTTTAAATGTAAATTGAAGACGCATTTGTTTACGGCTATATTTTGATTTCATTTATGAATTTTATTATTAGTGGCAGTACTACTTTATTTTATTTAAATTTATCTTTTATTGTGGGCGGCACGGTGGTGTAGTGGTTAGCGCTGTCGCCTCACAGCAAGAAGGTCCTGGGTTCGAGCCCCGTGGCCGGCGAGGACCTTTCTGTGTGGAGTTTGCATGTTCTCCCCGTGTCCACGTGGGTTTCCTCCGGGTGCTCCGGTTTCCCCCACAGTCGAAAGACATGCAGGTTAGGTTAACTGGTGACTCTAAATTGACCGTAGGTGTGAATGTGAGTGTGAATGGTTGTCTGTGTCTATGTGTCAGCCCTGTGATGACCTGGCGACTTGTCCAGGGTGTACCCCGCCTTTCGCCCGTAGTCAGCTGGGATAGGCTCCAGCTTGCCTGCGACCCTGTAGAAGGATAAAGCGGCTAGAGATAATGAGATGAGATGAGATTTTTAGCTATTGTATTTTTTAGATAATTGGTTGTATTGATATTTATTTTTGACATTGTAAAGCGCTTTTGATCACTGTTTGTAAATGGCACTATATAAGTTATTAAATTATTATTATTATTATTATTATTATTATTATATCATGGAGCGGGACAGTGGTGTAGTGGTTAGCACTGTCGCCTCACAGTAAGAAGGTTCTGGGTTCCAGACCAGTGGCTGATGGGGGCTTTTCTGTGTGGAGTTTGCATGTTCTCTCTGCGATGCAAATTGCCGCATTACGAATCCTCGTTTCAGCCAGCATAATATCAACATAGTTAATGCAGTGCCAAGTTTTCCTTGTTAAATGTATACTTACATGGTACTTGGTTAATTAATTGCAACTGATTGAACCAAATGATAAGACATAACTTGATTTAAAATTTGGTCTCCCAGTGAAGCTGGTTTGGCATTGACTAGGAGACCAAATCTGGCCATTGGGAGACCATTTGGTCTCCTAGTAACTATGTTAAAAATTGCTCTAGGTTAATTGGTGGCTCTAAATTGACCATAGGTGTGAATGTGAGGTGAATGGTTGTTTGTCTCTATATGTATCAGCCCTCCAATGATCTGGCAATTTGTCCACGGTGTACCCCACCTCTCGCCCATAGTGAGCTGGGATAGGCTCCAGCTTGCCCGCGACTCTACACAGGATAAGCGGTTATGGATAATGGATGGCTCTAATATCATGACTAGTCATGAGTAATCATTGGACATTTCTTAATCATAATATGTGCTCACTTCAAGCCTTGTTCAGTTGTTCAGCATCTCAAACAACTAAGACAGCACATAGTTTGGTGTCATCCAACACAGGTGTCTTGCCAAGAATGAGGCAAGGACCAAAGATTGAAGGCAAACTTATAAGTTAAAGGTCATTCAAATGATAATCCAAATCATCCGATTGAATTTGAACATTATATCATTTTAAAATACAGACAAATTCTGCTGTTTTATATACAAATGGTGTTAGTAAGCCAAATTCTGACTTTTGAGACAAACATGTGCTGATTTCAATGGAATTTGCACTGCACTAAGCTGGAAAAGTCCAGAAAGCAGATTTCAGACACCAAAAATGTCTTGGTCTATTGACAACATGAGAGTTAATGGTAAAAAAATTGTATAAGTTCACTTTTAGTATCACTGTTTCTAGAAGTATGGCCTGTAATTGAGAGTACAGTAATGGTTTTTAATGGCATATAAAGTCAGTATTCCACTACCTTGCAAAGCTGCAATGGATATCCACATGACATGCCATTTAGCTTGGCTGGGATTAAACAGTGGGCTAAGCGGAATGGTGTATGCAATCAGGAGGGACTAATGTGTCATGCAGTGATAAGTTTACAAGCAAAGGTCACTGGAGAGAAAGAGAGCGGAGGAAGCACTGTGTGAAACAAAAGGCAATATATAATATATAGTATTCACTGCGATTTTCAATCTACACTTTTAACAACTTTTCAATCTCCTGCTTGCACTCTCTGCCCCCTCCCCATGTTAATTATCTGTTCTGCTTTCCAGTGCAGAGCAGAGGCCTGAAATTGGTCCCATTTGTTTCAATTAGCCACAGGCACTAACCTCAGCACAGTGTTGTCTTACGCTGCAAGCAAAAATAGCCAACAAGAAATTTAGGAGAAACCACAAATGTCTTCCATCATTAGAATCTGCTGTACATGCAAAACATGAGTGTTTTTATTCATCATTTTTTTAAACTGTAATCTTGGCTATTGTGTATGAGACCATCATCAAATGACCAGTGGACAAACGTGCCAGTTTATGTTATTCATCACTCTCTCAAACACATGGATGGAGGCTTCCCAAGGTGAGCAAATTCTAAGAATATAAACCAGTTGGTGTTTTTCTACACAAAACCCAACATCCTACAGGAATCTGAGAAAAGGACAGCAGTGGGAGTTTTTTAGACTAACATTCGATATAGCTTCAGCACAAACACACTGTCCTTGCACAGTGTGGAATTATAACTAAGGTGTTATCATGGGAGACTCCATGCTAGTACTGTTTGAAGTCCTTCAGAAAAGGACAGAAACAACTAAGGGATGCTACACATTCCTTGCTGATTCAGCCACTGAGAAACTGCCATGATGTTCTCTTCCCTTTGAGCAGTTTTGCCATATTTGTATTATCCCATGTCATACAACTCTTTCTGAAAACAAAAAAAGCTGACGTTTGACATCAGACTTGTCTCAATGCTGTCAGCTCCATTTTAATAAGCATAACATCTGCCTCTATTGCCTCTATTTACAAGTTACATCATAGAAGTGAGTTGAACTCAAGCTGAGTGTATAAACTTCTCAATACAAATGAGAGTCTCAGCTGACAGAGCATGATATCAGTATTGAGCCAGGAATTAAGCTTCGTGTTGTTTTCAGTCAACATTAAAAGGAGCAGACATGACCTGAAACATGCTGCCCTAATTAGATTGCTTCATATATCCTTACTATAAACCTTTTCCCCCACTCATCAGCATGTTTTTGGTCATTCTTGAATTGGTTGACCAGGGAAAGATTGGCATGAAGGCTTTAGATAGTACAAAGTGTGGACCTATTGTTTGTTCCAGTACTTTATTATGGCAGGCAAAGTATGGCAGACAAGCCTTTGGAGGCTTGAGGGTCAATGTCAATTTAAACCGCCAGAGCAGAACTTACCAAGTAAGCATTTCAGTCTGACATCATATTCTTTCAATCCATGATGATATTAAAAGTAACAATTCATTTCATTTCATCATCTCTAGCCGCTTTATCCTGTTCTACAGGGTCACAGGCAAGCTGGAGCCTATCCCAGCTGACTACGGGCGAAAGGCAGGGTACACCCTGGACAAGTCGCCAGATCATCACAGGGCTGACACATAGACACAGACAACCATTCACACTCACACCTACGGTCAATTTAGAGTCACCAGTTAACCTAACCTGCATGCCTTTGGACTGTGGGGGAAACCGGAGCACCCGGAGGAAACCCACGTGGACAACATGCAAACTCCGCACAGAAAGGCCTTCGCCGGCCATGGGGCTCGAACCCGGACCTTCTTGCTGTGAGGCGACAGCGCTAACCACTACACCACTGTGCCGCCCTCATTTCATTTCAATCAGACTAATTTATGCTTTCAAACTGGGCTCATGAAAGTAATGTCATTACTTTATTTGCTATCCAGTTAGCACTCATAGTGGAAAGTAGCTCATTCATGCTCAAGAAGTCACTAGACGAGGTCATGCATCATGGGGTGTTTTGCATATTAACTGATATGGCATGATAATACTGTTTATTCTATCCACATTCACTGCATATGAGCAATCGCGTGCTCTGATTGGCTACTCTACTACTAGGATATCAGCTCATATACCATGAGTAGAGAATAACAAAATGGTGGAGTGTGTTGCTGAAACAACTGAGTGTGAAATAAAAACTCTACTCGAAAACAAAACCCCAAAAATTACAAAAGAAAGCAACAAAATATGGAATGAAAGTATTTGATGATAAGAACATATCTTTTTATTTTTCAAGAATTATTATTATAGCATTTTCCATAAATTACTGAAGTAATTTTGCCGATTTGTTTACATTCTAAGCGGAAATGATTTTGCTGGATGTTTTGTATAAAGTTTTTATTTATTGAATTTGCAAAAAATAAAAATAAAAATGCTCTGTTTCTCAAAATACAGTGAATGTGGATCGAATAAAACAGTTATTCCACTCAATCTTGTTGACATAACTTAGAGCCAACTCGACACTACACGCCTTGTTGGCTATCAGCTCATGTATGGCTCGATTTTGTGGAATAACTGTTAAATATTATACTGTATATCATCTGGTTCATTGCTGTACAATTGAACAACTATCCAATCAGCCACTCTTTACATCTAGGATGAGCAAAGAAGCATCTCAGAACCTTGAGACAATTGGGTTACAACAGCAGAAGACTGCATCAGGTTCCAATCCTGTCATCCAAGAACAGGAAGCTGAGGCTACTGTGGGCACAGGCTCATCCAAACTAGAAAGTTGAAAATTGGAAAACATTGCCTGGTTTGAATCCTGATTTCTGCTACAACATGCAGATGGTAGGGTCAGAATTTGGTGTCAACAGCAAGAATCCATGGACCCAAACTGCCAAATGTTCATGATGCTGCTGGTGGTGATGATATTAGTGTAATGGTGTGGGGAATGTTTTCTTGGCACACATTGGTCCCTTATTGGGCACTGTTTGAATGCTACACCAAGTTTCAAATCAAATCAAGTTTATTTGTACAGCGCTTTTAACAATAAACATTGTCACAAAGCAGCTTTACAGAATTTGAACGACTTAAAACATGAGCTAATTTTATCCCTAATCTATCCCCAATGAGCAAGCCTGTGGCGACGGTGGCAAGGAAAAACTCCCTCAGACGACATGAGGAAGAAACCTCGAGAGGAACCAGACTCAAAAGGGAACCCATCCTCATTTGGGCAACAACAGACAGCCTGACTATAATATTAACAGTTTTAACAGATATAACCCTCAACTGTCCTCATGGGGCCGTCCTTCACAGGAGTGGGGCGATAAAACTCCGACCAGACACAGGGCACCAGGATGGATCAAGCAGGTCCGAGGGGCAGAAGAGGCCAGCATCTCAATCCCAGGATCAACATGTAACTCAGAGGGACAGATGGGGGGGGGGAGAGAGAGAGAGAAAGAAAGAAAACACGTTGTTAGGTATGCCCTACAAATGACAAGTATTAAATCTGTGTGGTAGGCTCGCAGAGACGAGAGTCTTTACATCAGGCATAACACACAATGGCATGTTAATATGGTAAAAAATATATCATGACCTGCTCTGGCTGGATGCTTGATTGGGTGATGGGAGCACACTCCTCAGCAATGATGAGATGCAGATGGGACCCTTAGGCCTGGCCAAGACAATTCAGTTACATTTCACCGGGTCTGGGACATGCGACAGAATGTCTGACGGCCGATTCCCTGCAGGCTACGATAGCCAGTCGAGGTCCCCACCGTCTCCACCAAAAGATTTCCTCTTGACTCCATGTAACTCAGAGGGACAGATTTGGGGTGGGGGGGAGAGAAAGAAAACACAGGTGGTTAGGTATGCCCAATGTCACCTGAATAAGTAGGAACAGTATACATATTGCACCGAGTACAAGCAGGGACTCCGGCAACTAACTATGACAGCATAACTAAAAGGAGAGAGCCAGAAGGTAACACAGGCATGAGGGAGCCCCGGGACATAAAGCAGCCAGCCACTACACCGTCAACAAACTCGAGTGAGCAAGCGAGTGGGGACTGACAGCATCCATACATCCCAGTTTACCAAAACACTCTATGTCTGAGGACCCTCCAGATCTACTCCTTTACCTCATAAACACCATTAACAAAAGGCTTGACTAAACAGATATGTTTTCAGCCTAGACTTAAATGCTGAGACTGTGTCTGATTCCCGAACATTACTTGGAAGGCTGTTCCATAACAGCTACACCCTGTCTTACTATTGTTTCTGATCATATGCATCTTTTTAAAATTATTCTTTTTTATAATGGCTATGTCTCCCATGATACCACACCATGTCACAAAGTACAAGTTGTCTAAAACTGGTTCCATGAACATAACAGTAGGTTCAATCACTTTAGTAGTCTTCCCAGTCACCAGATCTGAACCAGAATCTCAAAAAAATTTTTTGTAACACCTTGTGAAATCCATGCCATGAAGAACTGAGGCCAGTTGTAGGATTACGTCTTGTGTGGGGAAAAAAAATAAAATATGCGCATAGACTGAACATGACCGTTTTGTTGAAGGATCAACTGAAATGTCTGTGAACTTCATTACTGTCTGAAAAAAAAATCAATTTTTTTTTCTGATCTGAGTTTGTGACCTTTTCTGTATTTACTTTAATATCCTCCCTTGCACCATTGATGATTCACACAGTAGGACTATACCTCAATGACATAACCTAGATGCAGACTTAGATGATGACCAGCAGGAGATAGGAAGCCATTTGGGACAGGAACGTATCCATCACATCATTCTATCATTTGGGTCTCTTTACTGTACTACACTTATTCTTGTTTCTCAGTGTGAACAAAATACACAGTTACACTATATGGCCAAAAGCATGTGGATATAACATTACTGGCATTTAGCAGACACTCTGATCCAGAGCAACATACAATATACCCAGAGCAGCCTGGGGAGCAGTTAGGGGTTAGGTGCCTTGTTCAAGGGTGTAGTGGTTCAGGTCATCCCAAAGGTGTTCCTTGAAGTTGACGCCACTTGAGTTCTTCCACTCTAACCTTGGCAAGCCATGTCTTCATGGAGCTTGCTTTGTGCGCAAGGACATTGTCATCCTGAACAGGTTTGGGCTGCTTAGACCCAGTGAATAGAAACTATAATGCCAATTGTGTGCTTCCAGCTTTGTGGCAACAGTTTGGGGAAGAACCATAGAAGACGAAGAAGCCTTTATTTGTCACATGCACACTCAAGCACAGTGAAATTTGTCCTCTGCATTTAACCCATCTGAAGCAGTGAACACACACACACACACACAAGTGAGCAATGAGCACACACACACATACCCAGAGCAGTGGGCAGCTATGCTATGGCGTCCAGGGAGCAGTTGGAGTTTAGGTACCTTGCTCAAGGGCACTTCAGCCCATGGCTGCCCCATGTTAACCTAACCACATGTCTGAACTGTGGGGGAAACCGGAGCACCTGGAGGAAACCCACGCAAACACGGGGAAAACATGCAAACTCCACACAGAAAGGTCCCCGTCGGCCGCTGGGCTCGAACTCAGAACCTTCTTGCTGTGAGGCAACACTGCTGACCACTACACCACCGTGCTGTCCCACCACGCACAGCCATATATGGGTGTGATGGTCAGCTGTCCACATACTTTTGGGCATATAGTGTATGTAGGGGAGGGTTAGTATAATTGTGACCTTTTTTTGTGTTACATTACTCAGTGATGATTCTTTCACAGTCCCACACAATATCAGAGTATGTATCTTTAAATGCAAGCCTAGCCATATTGTTAGTGAAGACGAAATTCTGCTGAAGCCAAATGAGTCTAGTGTTACAATGATACCAGCATAGCGGTAACATCAACTGGGTCAATTGGAACACCACACACACGCACACACAAACGTTGTACACTTACATGCACATTAGGAAATATTCACTTAAAGCATCATAAATGAATTGCTCTTTGCGATGTACTAAATTTGAGACTAGATTGAAAAATATTCAGTAATTACAGTAAATCACCGGATGTCTAGTATGCATATGTGGAGATGAACACAATGCAATTTAAAGCTGCATTATAACTGATCTATACTGCAGAGTTTATGAAGACATTATCTTTTTTGCTCTGTTTTCTTTCTTTTTTTAACTATAGGATTTGTGCAGTTGGAACAACGGAATGGTTCAAGGTGAAGGTGGGACCCCATCAAGGATCTGCTTTGAGTCCTTTCTTGTTTGCCATAGTGATGGATAGCTTGACGGACGAAGTGAGGCAAGAGTCACCATGGAACATGATGTTTGCGGATGATATTGTGATGTGGTGAAAATAGAAAGGAGGTTGAGTTGGGTTTGGAGAGATGGAGGTATACATTGGAATGAAGAGGAATGAAGGTGAGCAGTAGCAAAACAGAATACATGTGCATCAATGAGAATGGGGATGAGAGTGTAGTGAAGATGCAAGGAGTAGACGTAAAGAAAGTTGGTGAATTCAAGTACCTGGGGTCAACTGTGCAGGAAAATGAGGGCTGCGATAGTGAGGTGAGAAAGCGAGTGCAGGCAGGGTGGAGCAGTTGGAGAAGGATTTCGGGAGTCATTTGTGATAGGAAAGTCCCAGCAAAAGTGAAAGGTAAGATGTATAAGACGGTAGTGAGACCAGCTGTGATGTATGGATTGGAGACCGTACCCTTAACGAAGAGACAGGAGGCAAAGTTGGAGGTGGCGGAGTTGAGGATGTTAAGGTTTGCGATGGGAGGTTGGACAGGATAAGGAACAAGCACATCAGAGGGACAGCACATGTGGAGAGCTTTGGAATTAAGCTAAGAGAGATGAGACTGAGATGGTATGGGCACATCCTGAGAAGAGATGCAGAGCATGTTGGAAGGAGAATGTTGAGGATGGAGCGGCCAGGCAAACGAAAACGAGGAAGGCCAAAGAGGAGATACATGGATGTGGTGAGAGAGGACATGAAAGTGGCAGGTGTGGTAGAGAAGGATGCGGAAGACAGGGATCAATGGAGACGAAAGATCCGCTGTGGTGACCCCTAATCGGGAGCAGCCAAAAGAAGAAGAAGAAGGTATGGTTTAACAAGAATTCTGTAGTGAAGAAAACGATAACATCTTTATGAGCTTTGCATTGATTGCAGTTCAGTTTTATAAGCACGGAAATTAGTGGGTGCATTGTTTCTGTCTCAATAATACCATATTTCACTACTCTTAACAGGCTGAGACAGGATTATACAGGTCATACCCATACTTTTTCACGATCTTGTAAACAGAAGTATCATACACAAACTCTGAAAACTTTTAGTGCGCAACTAAGTGTACACAATTTCACAGATATCAGGTTTTTAACAAGGAAAAACATATTAGAGCTATACTTCCAATTCCTTTTTTTTAACTTACATGGCAAAAAAAAAGAAGTGTGTGTGTGTGTGTGTTCAGGCAAAAATATACAGATGAATAAATTAATACAGATGTACTCCATTGCCTCACATCTCTTGGTCTTAGTCTAACACAGCTACAGCGTTCAAGAATATGGCCACTTGCATTTAGATTGAATAATACCTTAAACAGGCATAGATGCTAGAGAAGAGAATAGAGGATGGATGAGGGAGGGAGAATGCAGGCAAAAAGCACAGCAGTGAAATGCATACAATGATGTAATTTAACAAGGAGGAAAAACACTGACAATTTGAATTAGCCTTGCATCCAAGAAGAAAAAACACATACTGTACCTTTGAGGTGCATTAATGACATAATGCATCCGTGACTAATCAGAGTGTAGGAAATAAGGGCAAGGGCTTACATAAGCCTTAGAGAAAGTCACAGAACTAAGACGTATTGGATTCTATTATCACGCATCTGATGATGATGATAATGAGACATTTGCGCCTGTGAGTATTTGATTACATGTGTGTGGTGTGTGTGCGCACAGACTTGCTGGGGCAGGGTATACTAATGATTCCTGACAGAGAGATATTAGCTTGTTACTTAATACCTTTGCCGTTGTTATCCCCAGTAGGTTGCATTATGAAATTGCTAATGAAAGAATAACAAGGCAGACCCTCAACACGTACGAGATCAAATCATGTAATGTTGTGCATAATAAAATCTGCTTGAAGATGGCAGCAAGCGTCAAAATGAAATGCCAGTGGGGAAAAAATACAGTGCAATGCACTATCCACTCTGCTGCCCGAGGTAATTGATAAGATATTTATAAGACGGGGTGAAAATGATTAAATATTAAAAATGATTAATCATGTGTTCACACTACTGTGAAGCTTTCTTGAAGTATATATAATATTCAGGCAAATTTTCTTTGAAAGGATGACACTACACCTATACATGATCCACAGAGTTCCTGTATGAGGAAACCAAAAGAATCATACACTGCAACTGGTGAGATCATTATTATGTTTGGTCTATTATGTGTACACTTTTAGAAAAAGAAAAAAAAAGGTTCTTCTATGGTTCTTGACGTAGTTAAAGGTTCTAACTTTATAAAGTTGTTTTATTTGGAACCTTTGATGATAAAGAAACACTGTTTTAAGGTTTTATATAAAGAGACAAACCCTTTGTGTTCTAGATTTGACCTTTTCAGAGTGTAGCTTGTGAAATGCAGGAGAAACGTTGTGGATGTTTGTCCAGGTGTATGTACAGTATGTATAGAGTGCTTTGCTGTACCACATTTCCTTGACTAAAAGAAAACAAAAGCCTGCAGACAAAACTCACTGGTGCTTTTTGATGGAAAACCTCCATCATGTGCCTTTCTGTTTTAGTCCTCAGTGAAAGGTTGTGTTTACTCATGTAATGATCATTGTGATAGACCAGGAGCTTGAGTAAACATACTTTCAGAAAGGGTGATTTCAGACAATGTAAATTTTGTTACATCTGAATATATTCTTGGATGTAGATGAGTGGAATGGTGGAACAGTGGGCAACATTGGCGCCTCACAACTCTACTTTAGCTGTGCCTCAAAATATCCAACTCTAAATCAGAAAAAGATGCGATGATAAAGAAAATGCAAATAAAAAAAGAAAGCAGTGATTTCTAAATTGACTTTGAATTGTATTTCATTGCAGACAGTATGAACCCAAGATATTTCATGTTTTGTCTAGTCAACTTCATTTCATTTGTTAATATACATCCATTCCTGTGTTTCAGTCCTGCAACACATTCCAAAAATGTTGGGACGGGGAGAAATTTAGGGCCAGTAACGAGGTAAAACAATTAAATAATGACGTGATTTGAAACAAGCGATGTCAACAGGTGAATATAATCATGATTTGGTACAAAATCAGTATCCAGGAAAAGCCTAGTCTTTGAGCAGCAAAGATGGGCCGAGGATCTCCAGGTTGTCAACAAATGCATGAGAAATTTTTTTTTTGAAATGTTGAAAAACAATGTTCCTCAAAGAAAGACATGAAGGAATTTGGATATTTCACTCTCTATGGTGTATAATGTCATTAACTGATTTAAGGAATCTGGAGGAATTTCAGTGCATAAAGGGCAAGGGCACAAGCCTAATCTGAACACCTGCGATCTCTGATCCCTCAGATGGCACTGCATCAATAACCATCATTCATCTATAGCTGATATAACCACATGGGCTCAGGATTACTTTTGCAAACCTTTGTCAAGGACTACAATACAAGAACAACAACTTTATTCATCACACGCTTGTGAAATTCCTCTCTGCATTTAACCCATCTGAAGCAGTGAACACACACATGCACACACATGTGAACAATGAGCACACACACATACCCAGAGCAGTGGGCAGCCATGCTAACAGCACCCGGAGAGCAGTTTGGGTGCTGTTAGCATGGGAGTTAGGTGCCTCGCTCAAGGGCACCACAGCCCAAGGCCATCCCATATTAACCTAACCGCATGTCTTTGAACTGTGGGGGAAACCAGAGCACCCAGAGGAAACCCACACAGACACAGGGAGAGCATGCAAACTCCACACAGAAAGGCCCCTGCCGGCCACTGGGCTCGAACCCAGAACCTTCTTGCTGTGAGGCAACCATGCTAACCACTTACACCACCGTGCCGCCCAAGAGAGGTAGGCGCAAAAAGGTAGATTTAGGGAACTGGTAACAACGTCTAGCAAGCTGATGGGCACAAATCAGAAAAGTCTGGAATTCATATACAGGGAACGATCACTTGGTAAAATTGATACAATTTTAACAGATGAAAGACATCCATTATTTTATACTTTTGAGCTGCTGCCATCAGGCAGCAGATTCCGATACCCCGCTATTTTTAAAAACAGGACGAAGCAATCTTTTATCCCACAAGCCATTAGCCTTTTTAACAAACATGTGAAACAAAAATGTAGATCTTAATTTGCGTCCCCCTGTTCAGCTGGCCTGAGCAGGTATGCTATTTTTATAGCTTTACCATTTATTTATTTATTTATTTATTTATTTTTTTACCACCCTTGCAGCTTTGTACAGCTCTTATGCTATGGGAATGCTATAGATAAACTGGGATTGTTGACTGATTGTTGATGGCTGACATCTGTCCAATGTCTTGTCATGTATTGGGATAAATGTGGCGTCTTGGGTATATGTGTAGCAACATAATGGGTTTGTGAGTGTTTGCTTGTTTTGATTGGTTTTTCATGTCTAACGTTTCATTTTCTGAAGGAAATTTCCCCCATGGGGGACAATAAAGTTTTACTACTACTACTACTACTACTACTACTACTAAGAGAGTGGTGGATGTACAGAGTTACATCCACAAATGGCAGTTAAAACTTTACTGTTCAAAAAGGAAGACTTATGTTAACTGTGTCCAGAAGCGCCACTGACTCCTTTAAGCTCGGAGGCATCTGGGATGGACCATCACACAGTGGATATATGTATTGTAGTCAGATGAATCAGTATTCCAGGTCTTTTTTGTAAGAAATGGATGGCGTTTTCTCTGGACCAAAGACAAAAAGGACCATCCAGATTGTTACCAGCAAGAAGTCCAAAAGCCAGGGTCTGTTATGGTGCCAGGGTTGTGTCAGTGCCCTTGGCAAACTTAACTTACACTTCTGTGATGGCAGCATTAATGCAGAAAAGTACACTGAGTCTTGTGAGAAGGAATGGCAACATTATAAAGTGATAAATGCTTTACCATCCCATCGTTGTTGTTTTTTTAATTTGGTATTGTAAAGTAATAAAAGAAAATACTAGCTAAAATGATAATATTCAAGGTATTTCCACTTGCTAAGATGTAATATTTTACTGTGAAGAGGCTAATAAATTAGATGAAATGTTTTATCTGGCTACTTATATTGTGGGAAGATGCTGTAGCTGTAGCATTTGTTTGACAATTAAACATGACATATGTCGAGATAGGGCAGCACGGTGGTGTAGTGGTTAGCGCTGTCGCCTCACGGCAAGAAGGTCCAGGTTCGAGCCCCGTGGCCGGCGAGGGCCTTTCTGTGCGGAGTTTGCATGTTCTCCCCGTGTCCGCATGGGTTTCCTCCGGGTGCTCCGGTTTCCCCCACAGTCCAAAGACATGCAGGTTAGGTTAACTGGTGACTCTAAATTGACCATAGGTGTGAATGTGAGTGTGAATAGTTGTCTGTGTCTATGTGTCAGCCCTGTGATGACCTGGTGACTTGTCCAGGGTGTACCCCGCCTTTCGCCCGTAGTCAGCTGGGATAGGCTCCAGCTTGCCTGCGACCCTGTAGAACAGGATAAAGTGGCTAGAGATAATGAGATGAGATGAGATATGTCGAGATAGCTGTCAGTTTTGTGTCATCTGTTTATAAATGCAGTGGTGTATGTTAGGCTGACGTCATGCCATCACATGGTATAGTACAAAATGGTTATTATTTGAATGTAACAAATCTCTCATATACAAACATGCTGTCTAATATCTTAAAAGCCACAGTTTCTACTTCCATGTATTGCTGTGCTTCCTTGTATCTTGTGTATTTGGACTGGTTCCTGAATTTGTACTGTGTGTTAGTTGTTCTTTTGATTTGTTTGTACTGAACATTGATTCTGGTTTTCTTTTGACCCGATGAACATTAGCCTTTACTTATTGGTAATATACAAAGTGCCTTTGGGTCCAACTATGTTGTATCATGACAACTGTCTGTGCCATGTAGTGTACTAACAAGCATCTCTGTGGCTTAAAGGAGATACGCAAAACCTTTATTTTTAAATACATTTCTGAATGGATAGTATCTCCATCCTTGACTATTATATGCTGCATAAATGGGAATAAGAAAAATATATTTTTGAGAGTTAAAATAGACCATAAAGTTGGCATTCGAGCTGCCCCGCTGAACCAGCCAGCCCTGAGTGCATGACGTCAAAGCGATAACTGGTTTTAAGGCTGAGGCCTTTGACAGCTATAGACCAAAGCCAGAGTCGGCAGGCGAGAGTGGTTGCAATGGCCTCTTCATTTGGATTTATTGGAGATTCTTCGGATTCCTCAGATAGTGATACATCTGACTGTGATAGTCCTGAAATTGGAGTATGTGTACATGCTACTGCTATACACGTAGAACCGTATCAGTTCGAACCATCGGAAAGTGATTCCGATAGTAACACGTCGGCCACGGAGGCCCCCACCATATGAGATAAAGCCAGAAAACAAAGCCGTCTAGAGAATTGGATGGAATTGAACTGACTTTCTCATGTGACTCTCATTAAAACAGGATAGGTGTTATAACTTATGCAATATACATGTACATGCATGCATTTTCACTGATAAAACGTAAAAGGCTAATTAAATAATCAGATGAACTGAGACAATCACATTCTGAAGCAAATTAAATAATCTTATACCGGTAACTTAAATATACAATACAAGTTACATGTATTAATCTAAATGCAGGTAAACAACGAGTGTTGTTGTTATGTAACCAAATGAGAGTCACATCTTACCCATCTTTGTTCTTGTTTCTTGAAGGCCGATCTTATGGCTGATTGTTTTGAAACAATCTGACTTTCAGTTCTTCGTTCAGTTCTTTGTTCATTCTCTTCTTTCACGTAAGAGCAAGATATTGCTGCTGAGGCAAGCATATCCAGCAGGGAAAAAAAAAAGCATATCCAGCTGAGAAATCTGATGACTGGTCCACTCATTCTCCATTTTCTCCATACTGAGTACTCCGCCATTACTGCTCAGCTCACACTCCGGGAGAACTGGTGCAACTGAACTTACTTTCCTTTTCTTGTAGTTTTCTTTTCCTTTAATTGTTGGTACTGCACCCTCTTTCAGTACAGGCTTATAGCCAATGCTCCTCAACAGATCAGAGGTTTCGTACGAGTCTTCAGTAAAATGTGCAGAGCAGAGGAGAGACCACTTCGTAGGCGCCCAATTCGTGAATTTCTCACAAAACGCATCCAAATCTTTGCAGTTTGAACATTCTTGGGCCATGAATGCAACATAAATCCACCTTCTGTTGTGTTGCTGCACCCGCCAGCAACACATCTACGTGGCATGGCGATAAATTAGCTCAAAATGGAGGATTGAAGTTGCAGTTAGCGCTGTGTTTTAGTATAGCGAAAATGGCGATGAGACCGATAGCCTTCCTGCTGTGATGTCATAGATGTCAAGGTCATTCATTCAGACTGCTACCTATATGAATAATTTTAATCGTAAAAATTGCCATATTAGATTTATTGTTAATGCTTAAAACTATTCCTATGCCATTCTTGAGGTCTCAAGGCATTTACAAACAAAGTGACGCCATGGTTCTGCGTATCTCCTTTAACATAAAGTGTAGAAGATGCAGAGAAAGAAATGAACACTTGGATGGATGTGAACCCATCTTCCAAAGTGATACGCTGCATTCCAAAGTGATGCTTCGTCACTCCTGTCTTTCATAAATCAGTTTCCAGTGTCCTTCCAAATTGCATAATGGGGTCATAGTTTGTTTGTTTGTTTTTTAAGTGCATGGATAAATCCAGACGAAACCAAATTGAAAATGAAGTCGAGATTTTGCCAACAGAGCAAAATGTCTGTAGGCCTGGATGATGGATAATTAACAGTAAGGCAAGGGTAACAGAGAAGGTCACTACCATGGCCATAGGCACATGCCTATATTGGATCATATGTCATGAGTTGCATATGAAGTGGTGCCATGAATTTAATGCAAATTATTGTCCTTGATGAACTGAAGGACACAACCAGTTTATTGTTTTACTGGCTACACACAGATACAGTATTACTGTACACACAACAGGATTCAAAAGTCGCAGCAGATTTCATTTTGATTTTAATTATTAATTTGTCAAAGTCCAATTAATATGTTCTTATAGAAGAAGTAAGAACAATGATTATGCATGGTTAAAAAAAAACCTTCATACCATAGTTTTTCATAAAATATGATCCTTTCTACACTTTCAAAGCACTGAAAGTGCATTGATTGTGGTTTCAGTACCTCTCCAAAAATGTCCTTTGAGGCCATTTCAGAGGTGTATATTGACTTATGACCAAGTGTTTACTACCTCCAGAGCAGATTTTATGTCAGATTGCTGGTATACACATCCAAAATAATCTGATTATTGGGCTGAAATTCATTGATTAATAATATATTGTAAAATGCTGTTTAAATGACAACTTATGGTACACTCTTCAGGGGACCTTTGGATAGTTATATAACTTACATATGCTTCGATTTTATTTTTCTCTCTTCTTCCCCCTTTATTTTATGTAATTTTATTTTCTATTGTTTACTGTTTTGCCTTTACCTCTGTAAAGCACACTGAACTGCCATTGTGTATGAAATGCGCTATATAAATAAACTTGCCTTCGATTAAATATTTTTTGAAGGTGTAAAAACCAAAATTAGTTAATATTATATTTATTAGTGTAAAAGATTAGACACTGCATCACATTGAGGACCATACTGAGTGAAAATCTGTACTGTAACATATACAGTACCAGTCAAAAGTTTGGACACCCTGTTTATTCGTAGGTTTTTCTGTATTTTGACTATTTTCTACATTGTAGAACAATACTGAAGACATACGCTATGAAATAACATATGGAGCATATATGGAATTATGTGGTAAACAAAAAAAAGTGTTGAAAAATATGTTTTGTATTTTAGATTCTTCAAAGTAGCCACCGTTTGCTACGATGATGCTTTGCACACTATTGGCATTATCTTAACCAGCTTCATGAGGTAGTCACCGGGAATGCTTTTCAATTCACAGGTATGCCTCGTCAAAAGTTAATTCGTGTAATTTCTTGTCTTCTTAATGCATTTGAGACCGAACAGTAAATAGTAAATAATAAAAATACAGTAAATAACTCTATTCCACAACTGTAGTAATCCATATTATGTCAAGAACCGCTCAGCTGAGTAAAGAGAAATGACATTACATTAAGACATGAAGTGTCTTTTAATTAATAAAAATAAAGAAAAAACATTGAAATAGAAGGTGTGTCCAAACTTTTGACCAGTACTGTATGTGCTTTGCTCTGAATGAAATATGCGGTATTAACATAATTTCAAAACATCAATCAAGTAATGTATGAAGAGAATATTTTGATAGATTTACATTTTATTTTACTCTGTGTGCTATGATTTTTATTCTAGCAATGTTATCACGTCTGTATTCATTCTTAATAACCATTTAAATAAAACCAGCTCTTGGTAGTTTCTTTGCCAGAACACAGTCATCCAAGTGTCCAAGCTACTAGTTCCCTTGCATGCCTCTGCACTGTTGTATCCGTATTCTGAGCACGCTTTGCCCTGCTTCCTTTGAATATCCCATCAGAAGGGGATGGGGGGCAGCAAATGAGCTGTCACATGCTGTGGTGATAAAACAGCATGGAGGATATGGGTGAGCCATTTACAGCTTTCCTTTCCAATTAATAGCACTACAACCAAAGCTTCACCTAATCACACTTTATGCTACAACCGCTCTCTATCCGTCTCCATTTCTAGAATGGTGAGACTGAGTGACATTACTCTGCTTAATAACCACCTCATGTAATTGCTGCTTTCTCATCTATTGTGAGATGAAAGGTGAGACCTAAGACATGCACTGAAGATAATATTCACTAGAGATCTGTACTGACTTTCTGGTGGTGGCCACAGTTACTGCAGCTTTACACCCTGCAGCTTTACTACTGTTCTACACATTCTGGGAAGGAAAACAGAGATAGAGACATATTCAACTCCAAAATTACTGGTAATTGTCATTAATATAAGGAAAAAAAAACTAACATATAAAAGGAATAGTAATGCAAAGTGTGATATTCAACATATGTTTGAATATAAAATTTGAACATAAATATTTCTTAAGTAGTGTAGTTTTTCGATTGCATATCAAAATTATGGATGCAATTTTCTCTGAAGCCTTCCCTAGAGACAATAACAGCACTGCTCCTCTTTCTGTAATGCTTCACAAGGCTGGACACACTTGTGGAGGATCTTGGACCGGTCATCATGCAGAACATTTCCCATATTTTATGCCCCACAAAAATTTTTCATTGAGTTTCATGCATAATCCATGAAGACCTCCTGGCAGAGGCAACAAAGTGTTGAGTTAAAATATCCAGGTATGTATCTTTAGGTCAAATACAAAACAGCAACAAAGCTCCATCCACCATCTTATTTTGAGTATACAGACACATGCATGCAGATGGTGTGCTCAGCTAGTAGGTTCAACTTCGTTCTGATTTGAGCATGCACCCATGCTGATAAAAACATCAGTTCCAGTTTCCAGTGAAGTGTTTCCTCCCCATACTACATTTGTGCAGGTCAACAACTATCTGCTCTGCTGTGGTGAAAGTTGTGTTGAAATTCCCCATGGTAATGGATGTTGAAGGGATTTTACATTCATTCTCCAGCAACAATTTTATTCTGGCCAGGGTCATAATGCCTCCAGAGCCTATCCCAAAAACACTTGCCAAGTTCTGTGGAATACACCCTGGCTAAATGCCAGTCAATTGCAGGTCCCCATGCGCGCACACACACACACACACACACACACACACACACACTAATTCACACCTTGCATTAGTTTAGAGTAGCCACCTGCATTGCATGTTTTTGGTAAGTGGGAGAAAACTGGAGAGCCAGGAAGAAAACCACAGGGACAGTAATTTATGCAATGTAATGTTATGTAAAATTCCACATGGACAGTCACCCAAAATCAGGAATGACCGAAGCACCCTGGAGTTGTGCAGTGGGAATGCTACCTGCTGCCCTATCATGCTGCCCTACCATGCCACAAGTCCTAAAAGTAGATAAAGAGAACCCAGTTAAACAAATGAGACAAAAATATTCTATTTGGTCATTTATTTATTGAGGAAAATTATCCAATATTACATCTCTGAGAATGGCAAAAGTATGTGAACCTTTGGTTTCAGTATCTGGTGTGACCCCCTTGTGCAGCAATAACTGTAACTAAACGTTTCTGGTAACTGTTGATCAGTCCTGCACACTGGCTTGGAGGAATTTTAGCCCGTTCCTCCGTACAGAACAATTTCAACTCTGGGAAGTTGGTGGGTTTCCTCACATGAACTGCTCACTTCAGGTCCTTCCACAACATTTTGATTGGATTAAGGTCAGGACTTTGACTTGGCCATTCCAAAACATAAACTTTATTCTTCTCCCATTCTTTGGTAGAATGACTTGTGTGCTTAGGGTCATTGTCTTATTGCATGACCCGCCTTCTCTTGAGATTCAGTTCATGGATAGATGTCCTGACATTTTCCTTTAGAATTCACTGGTATAATTCAGAATTCATTGTTCCATCAATGATGGCAAGCCGTCCTGGCCCAGATGCAGCAAAACAGGCCCAAACCATGATACTACCACCACCATGTTTCACAGATGGGATAAGGTTCTTATGCTGGAATGCAGTGTTTTCCTTTCTCCAAACATAACGCTTCTCATTTAAACAAAAACATTCTGTTTTGGTCTCATCTGTCCTCAAAACATTTTTCCAATAGGCTTCTGGCTTGTCCACGTGATCTTTAGGAAACTGCAGACGAGCAGCAATGTTCTTTTTGGAGAGCAGTGACTTTCTCCTTGCAACCCTACCACGCACACCATTGTTGTTCAGTGTTCTCCTGATGGTGGACTTATGAACATTAACATTAGCCAATGTGAGAGAGGCCTTCAGTTGCTTAGAAGTTACCCTGGGGTCCTTTGTGACCTCGCCGACTATTAAACGCCTTGCTCTTGGAGTGACCTTTGTTGGTCGACCACTCCTGAGGAGGGTAACAATGGTCTTGAATTTCCTCCATTTGTACACAATCTGTCTGACTGTGGATTGGTGGAGTCCAAACTCTTTAGAGATGGTTTTGTAACCGTTTCCAGCCTGATGAGCATCAACAATGCTTTTTCTGAGGTCCTCAGAAATCTCCTTTGTTTGTGCCATGATACACTTCCACAAACATGTTCTGTGAAGCTCAGACTTTGATAGATCTCTGTTCTTTCAATAAAACAGGGTGCCCACTCACACCTGATTGTCATCCCATTGATTGAAAACACCTGACTCTAATTTCACCTTCAAATTAACTGCTAATCCTAAAGGTTCACATATTTTTGCCACTCACAGATATGTAATATTGGAACATTTTCCTCAATAAATAAATAACCAAGTATAATATTTTTGTTTTATTTGTTTAACTGGGTTCTCTTTATCTACTTTTAGGACTTGTGCAAAAATCTGATGATGTCTTAGGTCATATTTATGCAGAAATATAGAAAATTCTAAAGGGTTCGCAAACTTTCAAGCATCGCTGTATGTTATTAACTGATCCTTTTGACCAGGGACAAATTAATAGTCTGTAGATTATCCACTAAACATCCATAGCTCTAAACTGGACTATCTAAATAAACTGAAAACAAAATAGATGACTAGTAATGATATATTGTGCACAATAATAAATATTACAGTATATAAGATAATTAGCATGTGACTTATTTACAGTAATTAAAAAAAATACATAAGCCTTTGAAATACCAAGGATTATAGGAATGCTTCTCAGTTTAATAAAATCCACATGAATAATTGTATAAACAGTTGGCTTTGTCTCCCAATACATTGTACTAATGCATTTTAATGACAGAAAATTGCAACAATGAGGTTCCATCTTGCTCAAATTAGAGAACATCATGAACGGAAATGGTTTGCAGCTCTATTTGCAGGACTACCAAATAAGTACTTTCAATTCAGACACTTTCAGGTAATTAAGAGAACATAGAAATCCTAAAAGAGGAAACTGTTGGGCTGATTAATGTATTCACATTTGATGTATTCATATTTGTGGCTCACTTAGCCTGGTGCATATTGCTGCATGTGCTGTAGTTAATTCAGTGTGATTGAAGTTGAGAATAAAGTGCCAAGAATTTATATATTTATTTCTATGCACTACTACATTCTAATGCTAAAAGTGTCACACATCGTGCACTGTCAGATTAATCATAAAACACTTACCTCATAACATTTGATACAGTAATTTGAATATGAATTGAAGTGTTTCATTAAAGAGCAGAAGTCTATAACAAAGGAATCAAGCCATACTCTTATCCAAATTACTTCCACAATTCCAGCTTCAGCTTTTGCTCCACACCTCTTAAGGTGATACTCAGTGAAAGTGATTCTAGTGATTCCACTGGAAAAAACATTGCTGGACATTTCCTTTAAAACACTGCCTTGGTCACACCTAGCTTATATATATATATATATATATATATATATATATATATATATATATATATATATATATATATATATATATATATACTGGGTGCGATTTGCTGGGGGGGATGGTGGGGATCATCCCCCCCTCTGGTTTTTATCTCTGCTGAAAAACAATCCTCGGGGACAACCCCGTCAATAAAACAAATAAACCAAAAAAAAAAGTTGACATGACAGGCATGTTGTGACACAGTTTTCTATGGTCTACATTGCACTCACTTTCAAAATGACCCGAAGTGGCAGCTTTGATGTTCACGAACGTCCCCAGCAAATAGATACATTGTAGATAATAACAATATCCAGAGTGTGAACGTGGATTTAAGCGCCATGAATCACATCCTTACTGATGAGCGCAACAGAATGAATGTATCCACACTGAACAGCCTTCTTTTCCTCGCTGTCAATGGGCCAGACGTGCGTTCCTTCCCTGCTGAGAAATTCGCAGAAATGTGGATTAAAGAAGGGCGAAACGCGGCGGATAGCGCACCGTTGAGAAAGCAGAAAAGGCCACATGAACTGCGCCATCAGAGCAAACTGTTCATTTAGTATTCATGTATTTTAGTGATTTTCGAGTCACTGTCCATTTAATCCGGAGGGAGAGAAACATCACAGCAACGCGACAAGCAATGCGAACTTTGTTGTGTTAGTGTTCGTGCATTTAGTCAGAGAGATAGGAAGATGAATTTACTATCTCTGGTTCGTTTTCATTTAGTGTTTGTGGCAGCGGGGGCGTGGTCAAGCATCGGTCTGTGACAGAAGGACGGCAGGACAGAACTGATTTCACACAACTCGCTTTTATTCAGCTTTTCAGCTTCTATCTGCACTCTCACACGCACACACATCAGTCGTCTAGTTGTAGAGAGAGCTCCCGCTGCTCTCGCTCTCTCTCCTTAAATAGGGCCCGGTCACTGGGAAGACACACAAACACATTAATTAACGACAGGTGTAGTGATTCTGCCACTTACCTTCCCTGACTCCGCCCTCCTGTCGCAGACCGATGCTTGACCACGCCCCCGCTGCCACAGTGTTATTCATTTGATATCATCGGATGTTATTGAGCTGTTAGCCTATTGTTACCTTAGTTTTGTGACTTTTCATGATTAAAAAAAAAAACATCCCCCCTTCTGGTTTTTTGACAAATCGCACCCTGTATATATATATATATATATATATATATATATATATATATATATATATATATATATATATATATATATAAAATGACTGAGTGCTGTCTTTGGATTACTGTGCCATAACTTAATATTTAACAACTAGCAGTGCTAATTGGGAGTAAAAGTAGGAACTGTTTTTTGTGGCATGTCAGGAAATGAAGTTCCACAAATTTTCCTAAACTGGAATGTTTCTCAAGAAATACAGTTCTGAAGTAGTTGCTGACAAACATCATTGTCCCTTACTGAACTGATCACCGTTTGCTCTGACATTGGTGGTAAAATAATCACTAATTACGGTAAATCAGTCAATTCTGTTCAGCACTTAGCCATCCAAAAACCTGATCGAAGTCAGTGATATTCACTGCGAGAGAAACCTTTAATGTCGATTATGTGTGCATATGTCTACGCAATCATGCGAATGCTGCCACTTTACCTGCACTGTACTAACATGTTTGCGCTAAATTTTACATTATGTACTGCATTGCTGCTGATCACCCATACAGTACAAGGATCTACACTCGAAGACATCTAAGACCAGGACACATGCACACACACGATATGCATAATGCCTTACCTCTTTTCACAGTCCTATTCACACAGGAAAAATGACTGACCAATTTTTCCAGAGTTAAAAGTATTTCTCAGAAATAGTTAATTTTGCTCTATTTGAGTTTAGAGAGTAAAATTTGGAGTTGGAGTTGGAGTACAAAATTACAGACTAATTTTGTAACAAAGTAACAGAGTTGGTTGTGGCTCTGAACTGAGTAAAATAGTACAAGAGTTAATTTCAAGACACACTGAATAGAGTCAAATACCTGTTTTGCTGCATCTGGGCCAGGACGGCTTGCCATCATTGATGGAACGATGAATTCTGAATTATACCAGCGAATTCTAAAGGAAAATGTCAGGACATCTGTCCATGAACTGAATCTCAAGAGAAGGTGGGTCATGCAGCAAGACAACGACCCTAAGCACACAAGTCGCTCTACCAAAGAATTGTTAAAGAAGAATAAAGTTAATGTTTTGGAATGGCCAAGTCAAAGTCCTGACCTTAATCCAATCGAAATGTTGTGGAAGGACCTGAAGCGAGCAGTTCATGTGAGGAAACCCACCAACATCCCAGAGTTGAAGCTGTTCTGTATGGAGGAAAGGGCTAAAATTCCTCCAAGCCGGTGTGCAGGACTGATCAACAGTTACTGGAAACGTTTAGTTACAGTTATTGCTGCACAAGGGGGTCACACCAGATACTGAAATCAAAGGTTCACATTCTTTTGCCACTCACAGATATGTAATATTGGATAATTTTCCTCAATAAATAAATGACCAAGTATACTATTTTTGTCTCATTTGTTTAACTGGGCTCTCTTTATCTACTTTTTGGACTTGTGTGAAAATCTGATGATGTCTTAGGTCATATTTATGCAGAAGTATAGAAAATTCTAAAGGGTTCACAAATTTCAAGTACCACTGTAGAGACAAACAACCATTCACACCTACGGTCAATTTAGAGCCACCAATTAGCCTAACCTGCATATCTTTGGGGAAACCAGACCACCCGGAGGAAACCCATACAGACATTGGGAGAACGTACAAACTTCATGCAGAAAGGTCCCTGTCAGCCATTGAGTTCAAACCCAGGACCTTCTTGCTGTAAGGTCTTGCTGTAACTTTTACTCTTTTTAGAGCGGGACCAAATGTTATCTGGTGTAGAGTAAATTTTTCTTTAATTTGACTAAATTTTACTCAAGAAAATTTCTTGTATATCCTTTATTTTTTACTTTATATGCATATTTAATGTTTCTATATTTATATTTTACATTTTCCTTAACTCCTTCAATGTAGCTTGGTACTGCACATTGAATGTCATTGTGTATGTACAATGACAGTAAAGGTAGTCATCTTTGTATTCATAATAATGACTGTTTTTCCACCACTTTGTTCAACCCCTTCCCCAACATGAGCTTTAGAGGAAGAAGACTTGACAAGAGTCGAAAATAAATAAAAACATTCGTCCATTATCTGTAGCCACTTATCCTGTACAGGGTCATAGGCAAGCTGGAGCCTATCCCAGCTCACTATGGGCGAGAGGCGGGGTACACCCTGGACAAGTCGCCAGATCATTGCAGGGCTGACACATAGAGACAAACAACCATTCACACTCACATTCACACCTACGGTCAATTTAGAGCCACCAATTAACCTAACCTGCATGTCTTTGGACTGTGGGGGAAACCGGAGCACCCAGAGGAAACCCACGCAGACACGGGGAGAACATGCAAACTCCGCACAGAAAGGCCCTCATTGGCCGCTGGTCTCAAACCCAGAACCGTCTTGCTGTGATGCAACAGTGCCAATCACTACATCACCATGTATACCACCTAAATAAAAACATATTCATTCAAAAGTATGTCATGAGGCAAAGAAGCACATTTTAATCAAAACCCAATTTTTGACTGTTTGCAGAATCCAGGATTCAGCCACAGTGCCAAACGATGGCTTTTCCCAGATTGCCACATAATTATACCTCCCTGAGGAGCTCCAACTGCAGCACATGCAGTTTTTCTGCAGACATGCTCTCCTGATGTCCCACAAGTTTATAGATTTTAGATGAGATAGATTTCCACTACTTGTCGGGTCCATGTCTTGGCTGATTGACAACATTTAGTGCTGAACCATACTTTTTAAGGTTGGGTGATTATGTAGGTCATTTCATTGCACACCGCTCTGTCTCCTTTCTGTCCAAATATCTCTCACATATGTTTGAGATCACTGCAAATAAAACATTCCTGAAAAAAAAAAATGCCAGCGTTCCCAAACTTTTGGCGTGCATGTTGATATTATTGAGACTGTATTGTGGAAGCTGTTGATGATCAGCTCTTTGTGCTGAACATGCTCGAGCATGTCGTTATAATTTGGTGGCCATTATATAATACTACACCATCAATGGTAATCTGATACCTTCATGCAAGGCTCTCGGTAATGAAGTTACTCCTGAATGATAAATATTTATGGAGCCAAAATTGGTAAAACATATTAACTGTGTCTGTTTAATAATTAATATTCAGAAATTGTTCTTGCAAATCATAATCAGGGTCAAAAACACATGCGGATATTTTGAAACTACAAGTATCCATATGTGTAAAATGGATAAACAATCGATATAAGCATTTCCTGATAGAGTAATTGTGGATGAGATCATCTTCAAAAGAATATAAACAGGTCATAAATTAATTAGGGTTCAGAAACTCAGATGGCGAGAGACTTCTCAAACGTTGGTGTATGTATGAAAGAAAGGTTTAACCTACATTCACATGATGAGAATGTTGTTTGTGTTGCTATCACTTTGTTTCTCATGCTATCGCTGAAATTGTGGCTCCCTGTTACACATTTACATTGATTATTAATGTTTGTCTGTCACTTTACTGCTTGCTAGTGTGATCATAAAGTCAGGGTTGATTAAGAATGTGTTCAAGGCAGAATTGGAGCAACAAAAAAAATCAAGAAGTATGAATGACTGAATGAATGAATGAATGAATGAATGAACCCTTTATTATCACTGTTGCCAGTGAAATTGACCATCAACCTGTCCTTACAGAGGGGGAACAGGACAGGAAGACAGGGATAAAAGAAAAGGAAACACAATAATAACATGAGGAGAGATGAGGAAAAAAGTAACAAGAAGACAGAGTCATCTATATCCCCCGCTCTATATACCAACTATATACCAAGTTTCAAGATATTTTTTGTCACATTTTTCAAGTTCAGCTGCAGGAAACCAACCCTACCTCTTTACACTGACCTCAGCAGCCCATGGCGTAAGTCCAGTGGACCTTTAGTCCAGGTGAGCTAAAAATTAAAAATTTTCATATTTCTTAGTATCAAAAGGCACATATACATTACTTAATCAACACATATACCAACTTTCAAGACCATACCACTCATAGTTTTCAAGTTCTGCTCCAGAAACAAAACTTACCCCTAAGACTAACCTGAGGGACTAAGTCTGAAATTGTTTCCATGGAAAAATGAAAAATTAAAATTTCTCAAATTTCTTAGTATGAAAAGGCACATCTACATTACCTTGTTAACGTGTATACCAAGTTTCAAATCCGTATCATGAATAGTTTTGGATATATACTCCGGAAACGAACATTGCTCTTAGAAACTAAGTCAAAATCTATTTTTTATGTAAAATTTTGAATAATACTTGTTTTCAAAAATCCAAAATAGCAAAAGGTACCAGTTCACATATTGCTTGATATGTATACAAAGTTTCATGAAGATATCTTCAGTAGTTTTAAAGATATGGTCCAGAAACGAAAACGTGACCGGATGGACAGCTGGACAGATGGACGGAACCTGTTTCTATATCCCCTACCAAACTTCATTTGGGCAGGGGATAAGCAGGAGTTTTCTGTAACAATTCTGAAGTTGTGCAGGTATGATAAGATGTAAGTGCTGAATCATAGCATATTTATTAAGTGTATTCCAGTTATATTAGTTTTTTCAAGCAGGAGTCATGCAGTTGACATGTAGACTGAAGAACAATCCATACTCATAAATCAGGCTCACAAAAAGTAACAGCAACCAGAAAAAAAAAAAAACCCACAGTCAGTAAACCAGGCCACTGGAGGAAAATAGGACAAAAACCAATGGCCTAGGTTCGGGGAAAAGGTACATAAACACATAATATATCACAAGAATGGGTGGAAAATAAATAGCTTAAAGCTGTTGTCACAGCAGGTAATATTTCTGCCTCATAGCTCCTGGTTCGATCCTGAGTTTGGGTTACTGTCTGTTCTAGGTTTTGGATGTTCTCCCTGTGTCTGTTTGGGTTTCCTTTGGGTTTCCAGTTTCCTCCCACCTCCCAAAAATGAGACAGTAAACTAATTTGCCTACATTGAATTCTCCCTTGGTGTGAATGTATCAGTGCATAGTGTTTTGCTGCCTCATGTCCATTTTCTTGGGATGGACTCTGGATCACGGCAACCCTAACCAGGACAAGGTCATTATTGAAGTTGCATGATTGAAATAAATGCTGGAGATTTCAGAATACTGCACTCTCTGGTTTAAAAAAAAAATGCTACTTGAAGCTACTCATGGAAGAACATCTCGTAATATGGGTTGTGCTATACCCTTCTCCATTATGAGTGACTATTTAGCTATTCATGAATACACTCTTTCTACGAATAATGTACCCTGGGATTGTGTATCCTGGAATTCACACTCTTTAGTCTTCAGAAAGCATTTGATTTTCCACTGGTACCCACAGGACCCCCCCCCCCCCCAATATAATTCTTGTGTTTTATAACCCCAAATCAGAAAAAGTTGGGACAGAATTTTGAAATTGAAATTAAAATTGAAAACAATGATTTGTAATTAATCGTTGTTGGAGCTCCAGGTTCCCTTTTGAATGGTATTGCATTCAAAAGAATACAACAGCACACTATTTGATGTTTTACATCATAAATTTTATTGTTTGATCAAAATAAACACGTTTTAATTTTGATTCTTGCAACACATTTCAAAAAAGTTGGGACAGTAAAGCATTTACCACTTTGTAATGTTGCCATTCCTTCTCACAACACTTAGATGTTTAGGAACTGAAGACACCAAGTGATGAAGCATTTCGGGTGTTATTTTTTCCCCCCCATTCTTCCTGCAAACAGGTCTTAAGGTGTGCAACAGTATGGGGTCGTCGTCAGAATTTATTTCAAAATTCGTCACATATTTTGTATTAGGGACAGAGGGAACAAACACCCTCTTCTTCCACAGCCATGTCTTTGGAATGTGTCCATTTCTTTCAAAAAAGGCCTGGAATACTGATTGATCTGACCACAATACATGTTTCCACTGTATGATGGTCCATCCCAGACGCCTCTGAGCTTAGAGCAGCTGACAGTACTTCTGGACACAGTTAATATAAGGCTTCATTTTTGCACAGTAAAATTTTAACTGGCATTTGTGGATGTAACTCTGGATTGTAGTGCTTGACAAAGGTTTGCCAAAGTAATCCCAAGTCCACGTGGTTATATCAGCTATAGATGAATGATGGTTCTTGATGCAGTGCCATCTGAGAGATTAGAGATCACGGGTGTACAGCTTAGTCCTTAGCCCTTGCCCTTTATGCACCGAAATTCCTCCAGATTCCTTAAATAATTTAATAATATTATGCACTCCAGAGGGTGAAATATCCAAATCCCTTTGTTTCTTTCTTTGAGGAACATTGATTTTAAACATTTCAATAATTTTTTCAAGCATTTGTTGATAAACTAGTGATTCTCGATCCATATTTGCTCCTCAAAGACTAGGCCTTTTCTGGATACTGATTTTGTTCCAAATTTTGATTACAATCACCTGTTGATATCACCTGTTTCAAATCACATCATTATTTAATTGTTTTACATTATTACTAGCCCCAAATTGCCGCCATCCCAACTGTTTTTGGAATGTATTGCAGGCCTGAAATGCATGAATAGATGTATAGTAACAAATGAAATGAAGTTGACCAGACAAAACATGAAATATCTTCGGTTCATACCGTCTGCAATGAAATACAAGTCAAAGTCAATTTAAAAATCACTGCTTTTTTTTTAATTTGCATTTTTCATACCATCCCAGCTTTTTCTGATTTGCGGTTGTATTAAATTGGGGTATGTTAAAATACAGTCTATGTACTTGGTGATTAATCAGCATAGCATATCTCTATGGATGTCAGTTACAAATGTCTGAAACCCAGAGGTGTTGTTAGAGATTAAACTATCTATAGTGGCCTGATGTAGTACTAAATGTCATTTTCCATTCAGTCTAGTTTTGTGAAAGTGGTGGCTGATTTTAGTTGTTCAAAGTCACAGAGAACAAGGGACAACTGGAAACAATTCACAATTATACCACGAAATTGAGTTGTACATTAGCTGATAGCCGACAAGGTGCGTACGGTAGCACTGAATCGGCTATAAGCCATGTATGATGAGATAGAGTGGAATAACTGTTTTATTCTATCCACATTCACTGGATTTTTAGAAACATCCATCCATCCATCCATCCATCCATCCATCCATCCATCCATCCAATATCTGTAACTGCTTATCCTGTGCAGGATCGCGGGCAAACTGGAGCCTATCCCAGCTGACTATGGGCGAGAGGCAGGGTACACCCTGGACAAGTCATCAGATCATCACAGGCCTGACATATAGAGACAAACAACCATTCACACTCACATTCATACCTACGGTCAATTTAGAGCCACCAGAGCATTTTTATTTTTTGCAAATTCGATAGATAAAAATTTTATACAAAACGTTCAACAAAGTCATTCTGCTTAACAAACCGGCAAAATGACAGTAGCAATTTGTGAAAAATGTTATGATAATAATTCTTGAAAAAAAATTATATACGTTCTTACCATCAAATACTTTTATTCCATATTTTGTTGCTTTTTTTGTATTTTTTGGGGTTTTATTTTCGAGTAGAGTTTTTATTTTGTCCTCAGTTGGTTCAGCAACACGCTCCACCATTTGTTTTTCTCTACTCATGGTATATAAGCTGATAGCCTGGTAGTAGAGTAACCAATGAGAGCGTGCGACTGCTCATATTCAGTAAATATGGATATAATAATATTTACTAGTAATCTGATTGAGGCTGTGATTGTCAATACATGACTAAAGGCCCCCTACCTTTGTCTGGCTGAAGCTAGGAATGTAGATGATCTAATGTAGCCTTGTCTGAGACCCTCAGCTATATACAGTACTCCATCCACCATGCCCGTGTTCTCATCAGGGGATGTCTGTTAAATAAGAGAGCTAGTGGGTGCAGTGTTAGACAGTAAATCAATGGCACAGCCCTAAGATCTGTTAGAAAGGCGAACACATGCCTAGACTGACTGAACACCTCTCAATATCCTGAATAACCTGCAAGTATTTCAGTTTGCTGTTCTACTTGGAGGCTTCCTACAGAGGTGTATGCTATAGTGTTGGTGTCAGAAATAAATGACATTGGGTTCATGACATTAGGGAGGATCAAACTAAGATTTCCCATCCTGACCAGGAGATCTGAGCACTGTGGGTTTAGAACAATGACTGTATATATGAGTGGACAACATGATTGGATACAATTTTCTATCTAACTTTACTCCCTTTGTGTGGTTTTGAAAAAAGTTGGAGCCAGAGTCGGTGCAGCAGAGACAGTGGGCCTGCATCTTCTCTACATCCATATGGGTGATAGACACTACTCATTTGTGCCAGGAACACACGCTGTGAAATATTACCTGAAGTGCAATTTAAGATGCTACATCGGCTAACTAAACGTGGCAAGTACAGCATTATTAATTAATCTGTAAAGTACTAAATTGTAGTCATATAATTTTTGCAAGTATATTGATTATACTGTTGTCAGGAAAAGATTTCAGAGCTTTGAGCCATAATTGACTGAGCTACCATTTGCTATCTTGCTGAAATAAAAATAATTTAAGCATATGTATACTTATACAACTATTAAAATATAAATAATTAATTTATATGTTAATTGTTCCTTTAAAAACAACTGGCTAAACTTAACAAGATACTTCAAATGTTCACTCAGGTCATACAGTCAACAAATTATTAGGAAATTTAGGTATCATTAGCTGCCCTGGTTTATGTCATCACTTCATTTACTCATGCTGGTTGTTAGTTAAAACATTAGTACAATGAGCTAGCATAGACATCAAAATGAGCAACGTCACGATTCCTGAAAATAATTTGAGTAGATATACAGTAACTTAAAATGTAAGTTTGGGTCATATCTCATTTACGAACAAGGGAACAGGCAGGGTTAAAAACTGGACTGCAGCCAGCAACTAGAAGGAAATTAGAGAGGATATCTCACTATGCATGGCAATAGTATCTATGTGATATGGCATGGCAATAGTATCTATGTTTGATGTATAGTGACGTCCCTCATCAAGTGACTTGTATGGTTTGGCAGCTTCAATTATGGAGTTGACAATGGTGCATGACATTCATGCAAGTTTCCAGCCAGTGTCAATAAGTGGTGAAAGATTAGAAATGTAGTGTTTTAAAGGTAGACTGCCTTTCAGATTTTTCAAGTGTAGGTCATAAAAAGAATTTTCCCTGACACCCAATTACTTTTGTTTAGTGAACCAAAAGCTACTGAATTCGAATCATAGACTTCCAGTTTTATTAGTTTTTTCTAATAGAACAGTTAATGTTCTATTAGAAACACGTGGCCCTAAATTCTCCACTATTTTTTCCTGCTTCATCATGATCCAATTCAAGACACTACGTCATGTATCACATGGTGGGCTTTCCCTGTTTGTGCAAGGCATTGTGGGATACAAATTTGAAACAGGAGAGAAAAGTGGAGCGTGTGAGTATGCAAATGAAACATGAAAGACCGACTACAGTAATGGAAAGCGAGAAGAAAAGATGTTATGTTGCGAAGGAAAGGAAACGCAGGACCAAACTAATAAATATCGGCAGTCAACAAGCACCTCGGTGTGATCAGCTGTTCATTTAGCTACAGAATGATGTAACTGTCAGTAAACCTGTAGATGGCAGTAATGCAACACTGTGGATGCCAGATGCCATAAAACCCAAAATAAAAAGAAGAAGAAGAAGAAGAAGGTAAACCTGCGCTTGCGCACATGGACTTCCTCTGTCTGCTTGACTGCACGAAGCGAGCGATTTCATGCACATTATTTGCTCGGGAATCCCCTCAAATTAAATAACTTTCCAGCCACAGAATGGCCTGATATTTTGTGAGATATTACAGAAATAAACATATATCACAATGACCAAATTTCATATGGAACTAAATTTCACCAATTTTATGAAATTTAAAGGCTGTCTCGCTTTAATAATTAACAATTATTCCCCGAAGGCGAAGTGAATATTGGTGAATAATAACTTAGAAGAAGAAAGAAGAAACCTTTATTTGTCACATGCACACTTCAAGCACAGTGAAATTCATCCTCTGCATTTAACCCGTCTGAAGCAGTGAGCACACGCACACACTCAGAGCAGTGGGCAGCCACACCAGACCGCCCGGGGAGCAGTCAGGGGCCAGGTACCTTGCTCAAGGGCACCTCAGCCCAAGGCCGCCCCACATCAACCTACTGTAACTGCATGTCTTTGGATTGTGGGGGAAACCGGAGAACCCAGAGGAAACCCACGCAGACACGGGGAGAACATGCAAACTCCACACAGAAAGGCCCTCGCCGGCCACTGGGTTCGAATCCGGAACCTTCTTGCTGTGAGGTGACAGCGCTAACCACTACACCACCGTGCTGCCCACCACCTCGACTTCGTTATTATTCACTGATATTCAGTGAACCTGAGGCAGATAATTGTTTTAGTATTAATACACCAGTGATTATCTCATCTCATTATCTCTAGCCACTTTATCCTGTTCTACAGGGTCACAGGCAAGCTGGAGCCTATCCCAGCTGACTACGGGCGAAAGGCGGGGTACACCCTGGACAAGTCGCCAGGTCATCACAGGGCTGACACATAGACACAGACAACCATTCACACTCACATTCACACCTACGGTCAATTTAGAGTCACCAGTTAACCTAACCTGCATGTCTTTGGACTGTGGGGGAAACCGGAGCACCCGGAGGAAACCCATGCGGACACAGGGAGAACATGCAAACTCCGCACAGAAAGGCCCTCGCCGGCCATGGGGCTCGAACCCAGAACCAGTCACTGGTGAGGCGGCACGGTGGTGTAGTGGTTAGCGCTGTCACCACACAGCAAGAAGGTTCTGGGTTCGAGCCCCATGGCTGGCAAGGGCCTTTCTGTGCGGAGTTTGCATGTTCTCCCCGTGTCCGCATGGGTTTCCTCCGGGTGCTCCGGTTTCCCCCACAGTCCAAAGACATGCAGGTTAGGTTAACTGGTGACTCTAAATTGACCGTAGGTGTGAATGGTTGTCTGTGTCTATGTGTCAGCCCTGTGATGACCTGGCGACTTGTCCAGGGTGTACTCCGCCTTTCGCCCGTAGTCAGCTGGGATAGGCTCCAGCTTGCCTGCGACCCTGTAGAACAGGATAAAGTGGCTAGAGATGATGAGATGAGATAATTATTTAAAAAATCATTTATTTCAGTCTTCAAAAGTGGCATGTAAATGTAATGCGTGCAGACTTGTGTCACTTATCTACCCCAAGTAACATAAAATACTTGGTTTTGAAATCGATTAAATAAATCACAATTCCACCTTACCTTTGAATAGTTTTAGACCAAACGTCGTAACATCTTTAGTGCTTTTAGGAACAGCATGTTCTTTCATAATTTGTAATTCTTCCTCACTTACGGTGATGAAGCAATTGGCCACCATTTTGCAGAGTTGCTGAGGTGATTATTGAGAAATAATCTGAATCTCTTGACCAATCAGTGCATGTGATTTCCTATAATCACCTCCTTATTTATACTGATGTATTTTAACAAGAATTACAAATGGTAATAAATCAGAGCGCACCCACTGTACCAGAAGATCTTTTCTAGGAGCAGGCTGGACTGGGCACTGTGTGATACAATGCAGCTTCTCCAGGAGTTTCAAAGATTCAACAGCTCTTAACCTGGAGTTGCTGATCTACTGTACATGTGTTCAGGATTTAAATATGTTACCTTTTCTATGGGATAAAATGTGTGGAGAGGAGCAAACATTCTTCTTTCAGTGTGTAGTTTACTGAGATGAATTTCCAAGTCTGACTGAATCCACAGGTACTGGCTATCACTTCAGGCTGATTTGGTAATGAAATGCACAGATTAAAGCTGGCTCATTCCAGCCACTACCTGCAAGCAGTGTTCTGAACTCCAGGTGAAGTCTCTCATTGTGCTGTGCTTATTTGAGAGTTAGTAAGTGCTCCCCTGCTTCTTTGCCTTCAGTGGGTGAAGATGTTGTGGGTTAAGTTCATGATCACGCAACCTCACCTCTAGTTAGTCATGCAGTAGTAGCTCAGCATAAAACCAGGCCCATGAGCAGTAAGCTGTTATAAACATGATTATAAAATTATCAGACAGGAGATTGTGTGCCAAGAATTTAATACATTGGAACAAAAATCACTTGGCACTTGATGAATCTTGATCATGGATATCATGGAGAGGCTGACTGTGTGAAGTAGATGTTAATGCTACAAACCAAGAAGATCCAAATTGCTGGAATGGGTTAGTAACATGACATGGATGGTGATGATTTGTTGTTCACCAATGATACAACCCTGTTATGCGCTGCTTGATTGCAATCTGCTGTATCCATTGCAGTGAAGTCAGCAAACAGCCATGAACAAGATAACCCATACAGGCAAAGAACTTAACCAAGCCAGACTCAAAACAATGCTTAAGTCATATCACAGAAAAAAAATGGTTGGGCAAGACTTCATAAAGTTACCGTGAACTTGTATGTAAGAGGTATGTAACGAGACCATCAGTGACGGTGTCACTCACCGTCTAGTCCAGAAGGAACGTTCTAAAGTGGGCCACCTTGCACAATAACTGTTGCAAGCTATATACACTATATACAAGCTATATATAGAAGCTATACACACCCTAGAAATACCAACCTATTTGCCAGAAAGAAACCAAAACGATGAGGAATTGACAGAGAAGAAGCGATTTTTGTTGAACTACTCATTAAGGCTTAATTAGTCCATAACTTCATTCATAATTGTAATTAAGCAAATCTGGGTAGAAGTTATATGCACCCTAGGTACCCATGCCAGAAAGAATCAAAATCGGTGAAGCACTGAGGGATAAGAAGCGATTTTTTGTGAAATGTGGACGACGACGGACATACGCCGGACAACACATGATGGCAGAAGCTCATCACCTGAACTAATAACTGAAACTAGGTATGAATAAAAATCCAGTGACTGTGGGGATAGGTTGCTTGTAAGACTGGGTGTGGAGTTCATGACCCGACACAGCTGTTGGCTGGGAATCATGTGTAGTATAGTTAAGCCTGATTTCATGAAGTTAAATAAAGTGAATGGTATCGAAATGGGAATTAATAGGGAAGAGTAAAATATCAGCTTTAAAATGTGTTGTTTTCAGGAGATCTCCAGGACTGTACACTTGTACATACTTCACCAATTATCCCACAAAACTAGTGGATTAGAACTGTGAAAGCTTTTTGAATGCTCTCTCAATGGTTATTGAAGTAAAACTAGTCGGAGGGAAGATTGTTTTTCTGGCAACCCTTGATGTGAAGGTAGAGATATGTCTGGCAGGGATGCGTAACATATGCACAACATTCAGCATTGCTTATGTAGCACCTTCTAATCTGTCTGCCAACTGCCTGCCAAAGCAATGCCTACTGCTTCTAAAGGTCACAGCATATAAAACAAAAATTTATGTCATGTACATTAAAAGGCCAGAAGCATTGCTGAAATGTTAATTAAAAAATAAATAGCCCTGTCATGGAACTGCAAGCGTGTGCACACATCACCATTCAATAAATCGGTCAGCGCTTTAGCATGTAATAAACCTGTCAGCAGGCAATATGGATTTATACAGTACAATACAAGTAGGGGAACACATACATAATGCACACAGTCAATTTGGCAGTTAAGATTCTGTCTTAGTAGCCAGATTGTTAAAATCGTAGGACCACCAGAAATGCTGTTGAATCCTTGAATAAGACCCTTAACTTTCAACTCCTCTACATGAAATAGATTCTGCTCTCTTGTCTAAAAGTCTCATCTCATTCTCATCTCATTATCTCTAGCCGCTTTATCCTGTTCTACAGGGTCGCAGGCAAGCTGGAGCCTATCCCAGCTGACTACGGGTGAAAGGCGGGGCACACCCTGGACAAGTCGCCAGGTCATCACAGGGCTGACACATAGACACAGACAACCATTCACACTCACACCTACGGTCAATTTAGAGTCACCAGTTAACCTAACCTGCATGTCTTTGGACTGTGGGGGAAACCAGAGCACCCGGAGGAAACCCACGCGAACAACATGCAAACTCCGCACAGAAAGGCCCTCGCCGGCCACGGGGCTCGAACCCGGACCTTCTTGCTGTGAGGCGACAGCGCTAACCACTACACCACCGTGCCGCCCTGTCTAAAAGTCTCCACCAAATAAAGAAATTTGAATGAAAAAAATATATATATAGAAGATATAGTATCCAAGGATAATGAGTTTGCATCAGCTTCCACCAACTTACAGGGGAGACTCGTGTGTTGTGGTCAACTATTTGAAATGTGAAATTTTAAATAATTCTCTCTCTCTCTCTCTCTCTCTCTCTCTCTCTCTCTCTCTTTCCCATCACCACAAATAAGGTATGTTTTCTCAGGATAAATAAAAAAATGCTTTTTAAATAGGATTATAGTATATATCTGTGCAGTTGTCAATATACCTGTTTTCTATGTGTGGGAAACACTGATATACCCAATTATGCAATATTATTGGGATTTCAGAATGTGGACAGAATACAATGCTGCAATTATACTGCTACTTTATGTGAGTGTGATATACTTGTAGTCTATTACCACACAGTTAAAGATATATTTCTTTTTATTCTATCCACATTCACTGGATATGAGCAATCACATGCTCTGATTGGCTACTCTACTACTAGGCTATCAGCTCATATACCGTGAGTAGAGAAAAACAAAATGACGGAGCGTGTTGCTGAACCAACCGAGGACGAAATAAATAAAAACTCTAAAAACTTGAAAACAAAACCCCAAAAATACAAAAAAAGCAATACAATATGGAATGAAAGTATTTGATAGTAAGAACTTATCTTTTTTATTTTTCAAAAATTATTATTACAGCGGGGGCACGGTGGTGTAGTGGTTAGCGCTGTCACCTCACAGCTAGAAGGTCCGGGTTCGAGCCCCGTGGCTGGCGAGGGCCTTTCTGTGTGGAGTTTGCATGTTCTCCCCGTGTCCACGTGGGTTTCCTCCGGGTGCTCCGGTTTCCCCCCACAGTCCAAAGACATGCAGGTTAGGTTAACTGGTGACTCTAAATTGACCGTAGGTGTGAATGTGAGTGTGAATGGTTGTCTGTGTCTATGTGTCAGCCCTGTGATGACCTGGCGACTTGTCCAGGGTGTACCCCGCCTTTCGCCTGTAGTCAGCTGGGATAGGCTCCAACTTGCTTGCGACCCTGTAGAACAGGATAAAGCGGCTAGAGATAATGAGATGAGATTATTACAGCATTTTTCACAAATTGCTACTGTCATTTCACCAGTCTGTTTACATCTAAGTGGAAATGCTTTTGTCATTTTGTATAACATTTTTATAAATCAAATTTGCAAAAAATAAAAATAAAAATGCTTTGTTTCTCAAAATCTAGTGAATGTGGATACAATAAAACAATTATTCCACTCAATCTTGTCGTACGTGGCTTATAGCCAACTCAGCACTATGTGCCTCGTCAGCTATCAGCTCATGTACAACTCAATTTTGTGGAATAACTGTTAAATAGTAATGCATTAATATGGTAATATATCAACAGCTGGTTAAAGATGTTAAAATTATTGATGCTTATTAATGTCAAGATATGTCCAAACAGCTCATCTGGATCTTAAAATAAGTATATTGTATTTCATTTGTCCTTAACCAGATTCTATCGCTTATCCAGTAAAATTACATATCATATTTATATATGTATATAAATACAGTAGTATATTTAAGCCAGTGTTGTAGTCAAGTCACTAAACCTCGAATCCGAGTCCAGTCTCGAGACCCCAGTGTTCAAGTCGAGTCCAAGAACAAGACTCCAACCGCACCATTTGACGGTGGCTGTTGCTGCCTTTATGTGAAAGCGTCTCTGCTACTGTGCTGGACTAACATTACTGCTTGACTGCCCCATTTTAGTTAATAGGCTACAGATAAAAAGCTTGTTCATCGCTCAAGAAGCTCCACCTGCTATCAACAGAGCAAATAATATGAGAGAGAGTTAACACTAGCTAGTTCATCGCTCAGCAAGCAAGCCCCGCTATTAACAGAGCAATGAATGTAGCACGTCGCTTCCTTCTCTGGGTGGAGTCTTGCCAAATGACAATTGAAGTTCGAGGTTGTCCCCATCGTCTCCTCAATAGTTCTTCTACATATGGAACATATAGAGATCTTGCATGTGACGTCACAGCCGATCCAGATTGTAACAGATGCCATCTTGTCGGTCAAACGCCATATTTCCGCCTTCTACTTCTACTTCTGGTTCTACTTCTGCTTCTACTTCTACCTTTTCTTCTGGAAAACCCTACAATATACAATTCTACTACAACGGCTGTGGCTACAAGCTCTCCCTACCTGTGCACGTTTTTTATGTTTTTTGTGTGTTGTTCGTCTGTACCGGACTTCAATATCCACTACAACCGTATGGACTTACTGGACATTGGTTTCCAGCAGAAAATGATGGTTTGTAGCAATTTCCATCGCATACACAACATTCCGGACGAGATAGCGAGACCAGCGGGGTCTCTGTGGATTGTTATCGGGTCTGGCAGGCGAAGGAGGCGGCGTCGGGAGAGGAAGCAAAAGCGAGGCTGCAGAGCCTGCCTGTTGACTAAGCTCAGAAAACAGCCACTCAAATCTCCACTGCCAAGCCTCTACCTCTCCAACGCCAGATCCATGGTAAACAAGACGGACGATTTGGAATTACAGCTGGAATTACCTTATTCTATTCTATTCTATTCTATTCTATTCTATAATCGGCTGGTCATTGCTATACTAGATACTACTGATATATCTAGTATCAGTACTAGTAATACTTAAGTGACTTACCCATCCAATGAGGATTGTTATTTTCTTGTTTATAAGATGCAACATCTGAGGGCGGCTGACAAATCCTGAATTTCTGTAAAGATAACTGTCCAGAGATTTATAAGCACGCAGTGCTTCACCACTGAACAGTGAGGGAAAGTTAATGAGGTAATTATGCACGTCTGGGTATTCCACCTCTGGCAGTTCAATATCCACTGACACGGTCGTGAAAACTACGCCCGGTAATCGATAAGGGTCACTAATCTGTAGGTCGTTTATTTTAGACATATATCTAGTTATCTGTTCATTAGAAAAATGAGCCGTGTAGTCCGTCGGTTGAAATTTATCCATTTTGTACACGAGTGCAGCAGTATTCAGCAGTGTTTTTTACCAACAAGATGGCGGCTGTGTACTTTCCGGTCACGTGACTGCAAGATCTCTATAGCAGTGCATTTTTCCCACTGCACAAGAAATCTGTATAAGCAAAGCAGACAACACTAGGGGTGTTCTCTCCAGGCATTTCAGCGCCATTAACGTTAGTTTGTTCCTGAACATGACGTATGAACAGGTGAATGTGCTTTCTCTTGCATGAAATTAGGATAAAAATTAATGTAGATATAAATATCTTATGCCATATTATTATGATGTTACAAAAAATAAAGAAAAAATCCAAGTCCTCATCTGCAATTTACGAGTCCGAATGCAGTTAATGCATGAGAGCGAGTCCAAATCCGAGTCATCAGTGCTCAAGTCCAAGTCAAGTCTTGAGTCCTTAAAATTAGAGCACAAGTCCAAGTCCTGGACTCGAGTACTATAAGCCTGATTTAAGCAATATCACACTCACTTACATAACAGTTTGGTCATACAGCACCTTTGTTTGTTTGTTTGTTTGTTTGTTTGTTTGTTTTTAGATTTCATTGTTCATTTGATTGTATAAAATGCACAGGACAAGCCATCACTATCTTTATTGTACAGAAATAAACCACTTAGTAATGTGAAAAATGGGAAATAGTAAAATATGAACAATTACATTTGTGCAAAAAAAGCAATAAAAATCTGCAGTGAAAGCTCTTTGTTGTAGTGTTCATCATGTTGTGTGGTGCATTAGTTCAGAAAGAGCAGCTCCAGACGGATAAATTGCTTGCAACTTCTCTCCCCAGCTGCTCTTTTTGACACTGCACTCTTCTAGGAGACAAGAAAGTTCTCTCACAGGAACTAATTCCCAAGTGCTCTGGGGACCATTAGAAAGTATAACCAGCAGGAATCTTCCTGCAAAATACACAAAGACAGTAAATCATAAGACAAGAATGATATCATATTTATTTTTCCCCAGATTACTGCAGTGATGTTATGGCAAGACAGTACAAATGATAGCTAGCTATATGCATGTGATAGACATCCCAGTTAATCTTTGTCTCATCTCATCTCATTATCTCTAGCCGCTTTATCCTTCTACAGGGTCGCAGGCAAGCTGGAGCCTATCCCAGCTGACTACGGGCGAAAGGCGGGGTACACCCTGGACAAGTCGCCAGGTCATCACAGGGCTGACACATAGACACAGACAACCATTCACACTCACATTCACACCTACGGTCAATTTAGAGTCACCAGTTAACCTAACCTGCATGTCTTTGGACTGTGGGGGAAACCGGAGCACCCGGAGGAATCCCACGCGGACACGGGGAGAACATGCAAACTCCACACAGAAAGGCCCTCGCCGGCCCCGGGGCTCGAACCCAGGACCTTCTTGCTGTGAGGCGACAGCGCTAACCACTACACCACCATGCCGCCCAGTTAATCTTTGTATTGCTGATAAAAATTATGTAGCATTTTCTATATTGGAACCTTTTAAAAAATATGCATTCATCTAATGACATATGTCTAATTAAATATACTTTATAAAACCACAAATATTATCTTGGGAAGGTATCAGAATTAAAATGTGATTTTCATTTTGAAAGCTCTCTTCAAAGACATACTTTCATAGAACAGCTTGTTGGAATGTCATTACTTTAATCAGAAAAATACCATGCACATCTGACAAAATACTGACATTGGAAACGCCCTTCCAAAATCCTAAAGAAATAATCTCTTTACAGAAGAAAATTTAGTGTTTTAATTTTATTTATTCGTGTTTTTAATTGCTTCTGTGGAGCATCTGCCATAGCACTCCCTGTTTACTGGAGGTTGTTACTATAGAAATGATAACGTATTAAAATGAATGCATTGATACAAATCTGGGATTTACCTGGTAGCTGAATTATCCTCAGAGCTACCCTGTTATGGAAAATTTTTCAACGAGCAGTATTTACAAGCTTTTTGATTAAAGAAAAAAAGAGCAAGGTAGTAGCATTGGAAATTTTAAAACAGCAACTAATACCACTAGTGATGCTACTCACCATCTAGTGATGCTACTGCCCCACTATGTTCACCAGTAGTTAGGCATACAGCATTAACTTTATTAATTTTCACATTGTGTCAGTAAATCCGCTGAAAACACACAAACTACAAACATGGACACTCAGAACTACAAGCCCCAAGAACCACAGCGCCCTCTGTCACCTGAGTTTTAATTACAGCTGTCACGCATTCCCCTACTTACTTAAACCACTCTCAGACTACACTCCAGTGTGAAGTATCGTACTGTTTGCCCAGTACATACCGAGCCTGGTATTCTCCTCTTTGGCTCTCTGTTTTCTGACCTTTGCTTGCTTATTTCTACGAAGACTTCTGTCTCGCCTATTCCACGTTGTTTGCCGATCACCCAACCCTTGCTTGTTTGCTGACCTTGCTTCAGTCTACCGTTTTGGCTTTGTCGACCGTCTACTTCCCCGCTCTCTTCTGCGCATACATCCGTAAGTGCCTGCACTCTGACAGGATACTTCGCCGTTATGGATGTAGCAGAGGATGCGAAGCAGATGGCTTTGAATGCTCAGGGACGCCTATTGGGAGAACATCAACAGATGCTAGCGGACCTCAACACCCATATGTCGCAACTAGCAACCATGATGTCACAGGCCCTCCTACCACACCCCGAGTCCCTTCCCAGCTCCGCGCTACAACTTCCATGTCCAGAGAAGTTCGCTGGAGACGCCACTGACTGCAAAGGTTTCTTGCTTCAGTGCTCAATGTATTTCACTACCATGCCTACCCTTTCTGACAAGCACAAGATTGCTAAGTTTATTTCTTTTCTCATGGGCAAAGCGCTGCGCTGGGGCAGCACGATTTGGAATGAGGAACAAGAACAGACAACTTCCTATAAGCAGTTCCTCTCCATGTTTAAAATGGTTTTTAACCATGAACCAGAAGGAGTTGTAATTGGAGAGAGTCTGCTAACCATTTCACAAGGTTCCCGTCGTGTGGCGGAATATGCGCTTGACTTCAGAACAATAGCGGCAGCTAGTGGATGGAACGAACCTGCCTTGAAGGCTATCTTTTGCCAAGGTCTACACCCCACAGTTCTGAATGAACTCACCTGCCATGATGAACAGCTCATTTTGGACTCACTTATAGATCTAGCTATTCGACTGGATCATCTGTTGACTCACAGACCCTCCATTCAGGAAAGCGCAAAACCTGACTCTACTTCCGATGACCGCACACCTATGGAAGTTTCACGTACTAGGCTCTCTTGTTCTGAGCATGAGAAGAGGAGAAGGGAGAAATTATGTTTCTACTGTGGAAATTCAGAACATCGACTGAATAACTGTCCTGTTTGTCCTCTCTGTAAGGCGCCAGCAGAAGAGTCTACACACATAGCGAGTCTGGTGAGAAAATTTAACTCTAAATCCTTTAAGGTTCCTGTATTATTAAAGCTAGCAGATGCCACATCCTCTGTGCTTTCATTGATTCAGGGGCAGAAGGAAACTTTATCAGCTGTGCGGTTGTGCAGAAATTCAAATTGCCCACAACCCTTCTGCAAAGCATGCTCAACATCAGGACCGTTGATGGAGGACCCATAGGGGATGGCCTTGTCACCACACGGACCTCATCTATTCACATTCAGATGGGAATTCTGTACTCAGAGCACATCTCCCTTTATGTCACCACCACAGATAATCATGATCTCATCCTTGGCTACCCATGGCTTCAGCTTCACGATCTACTAATATCATGGCAGAACAAAGAAATCCTCCAGTGGTCTTCCACCTGCTTTCAAAATTGCATTTTGTGCCTGCAAATCAACCTCACCTCCACTTCGGTAGAGAGCCCTCAACCAGACTCCTTGGACAAGGTTTCAGAGTATTACATGGACCTACAGGAGGTCTTCAGCAAGGGAAAGGTGTGCGGATTACCACCACATCTACCTTATGACTGCACTATAGATCTATTGCCAGGTATGTCACCACCTTGGGGATGCATATATCCCTTGTCCCAGAAAAAGCATGCCGCCATGGAGGAATACATTCAGGAGGTGCTTAAGCAGGGTTACATTTTACCATCCAAGCCTCCAGCTTCTGCGGGCTTCTTCTTCATGGAGAAGAGAGGAGGTGGACTTCAGCCCTGCATAGATTACTGTGGTCTGAACCAAGTTTCTGTTAAGTATCCATACCCTCTTCCTCTTGTTCCTGCGGCCCTTGAACAGTTGAGATCTGCCAAAGTCTTCTCTAAACTTGATCTGCGAAGAGCTTACAACCTGATCAGGATCAAAGAAGGTGATGAGTGGAAGACCATGTTAAGCACAACCACTGCCATTTTGAATACCAGGTAATGCCATATGGTCTTTCTTCAGTGCCAAGTGTGTTCCAATGTCTTATTAATGATGTTTTACAGGACATGCTGGGTAGGTATGCCATCACATACATAGATGACATCCTGATCTACTCCCCTGATGAGGAGAGCCACCAAAAGCACGTCAGAGCAGTCCTTCAACGTCTTCTTGAAAACAACCTCTACGTCAAGGCTGAGAAATGTGAGTTCCATCAGAATCACATCTCCTTCCTGGGTTACATCATTAGCACCAAAGGAGTCAGCATGGACTCCTCTAAGGTATCCACAGTAACTTTCTGGCCCACTCCTACCTCCATCAGGGAACTTCAGCGCTTCCTTGGTTTTGCCAATTTCTACCATTGGTTCATTAGGGACTTCAGTGCCATCACAACCCCCCTAACCGCATTACTTAAGAAAGGACCCAGATGCCTCCAGTGGAATCCCCAGGCCGAAGAGGCATTCCAGCATCTCAAGAAGTCCTTCACCACTGCTCCAGTCCTACAGCATCCAGACCCTACAAAATCCTCCACTATAGAAGTGGATGCGTCTGACACTGGAGTAGGGGCGATCCTATCTCAACGCTTTGGTGAGAAACAAAAGCTCCACCCCATAGCTTTCTTCTCCAAGAAGCTCTCCTCTGCTGAGAAGAATTATGATGTCAGCAACCAAGAACTGCTTGCCATAAAACTAACCCTAGAAGAGTGGCGACACTGGCGAGAGGGAGCTACTCACCCTTTCATTATCCTCACCGATCACAAAAATCTTGAATACCTCAAGTCAGCCAAGAGGCTAAACCCTCACCAGGCCAAGTGGGCACTATTCTTCACAAGATTTAACTTCACCATTTCATTTCACCCTGGTTCCAAGAACACAAAGGCTGATGCACTTTATCGAAGTTTCGGTTCTGCACACCAAGAGCGGGTCAGTCATTCCATTCTTCCATCCCAATGCTTCATACAGTCCATCACATGGAACCTAGACAGAGAGAGATAAGACATTCCCAACCATCTACTCTGCCTGACAATCTACCACCTGGCCTACCAGATTCAGATTCAGAATATTTATTGTCATTGTCACAAAAAAGAACAACGAAATTTCGTTTGGAGCATCCATACAGCAGAGTTGATAAAGTGCAAACCCATAAATAAATACATACCCCCCTAAATAACCCAGTGTAAGCATTTGACCCAGTATTACATCAGTACAACAAAAAGCAGCATAGCAAATAGCAGCATAAATTCAAGTCATCAATGTTGATAAAGTGCAGAGCAGGGACATTCAGACAGATACCTGAGTATTATGACATTGTATAAACAGTGCAAAAACCAGATCAGTGTCATTATAATGTTATAACGTTATTGTCTGGGGGGGTCAGGGGAGAGAGAGTAGTGACAACTGCAACAATGCAAACCAGTTCAATGATATTAATTGGTGGATGTGGTTGTGGATGCGGCAGAGTTCAGTAGCCTCACAGCTTGTGGATACAGGCTATTGGCCAGTCTGGATGTTCTGGCCTGTATGGACCTGTATCTTCTCCCTGAGGGCAACAGGTGGAAGAGGTGATGAGCAGGGTGGTGCTGATCCTGAAGGATGTTGCGCATTCTTCTCAGACAGCGAGTGGAGTAGATGGTGCTGATCTCTGGGAGAGTCGTTCCAATGATTCTCCCGGCAGCTTTCACCACCCACTGAAGTGCCTGCTGGTCGGCTTTAGTGCAGCTGGAGAACCACACGAGAAATCCATGTGTCAGCACACTACTGATGGCACAGTTGTAAAAGTTCACCATCAGAGGTCTGGGGATATTAGCGCTCCTCAGCTTCCTCAGGTAATGTGCCAAATGTGCCAAAACCATTGCGAGGTCATCTCATCACATGGGCTCACTCATCTCCCACCACAGGTCATCCTGGCAGCCAACATACGCACCAAATGCTCAGAAACAAGTACTGGTGGGAGAATATGCTGATTGACATTAACCAGTACATTGCCTCTTGTTCCACATGTGCTCAGGCCAAAGTTCCCAGAACTCCTCCCGCTGCCAAGTTATGTCCTCTTCCCACACCTCAAAAACCTTGGTCCCATATTGCCATTGACTTCATCACAGACCTCCCCTCGTCTGAGGACAATACGACCATCATGGTAACCATAGACCGTTTCTTGAAAGGCCTCAAGGTCATCCCTCTACCAGGCATCCCCACTGTATCACAAACAGCTGAGCTCCTCTTCCCATGTGTTTAGATACTACGGTATCCCAGAAGACATAGTCAGTAACCAGGGCTCTCAATTCATTTCTCATTTCTGGACAAGTTTCATGGATAAGCTAGGGGTATCAGTGAGCCTTACCTCCGGCTACCACCCCCAGTCCAATGGGCAAGTTGAGAAGGCCAACCAAGAAATCGTCTGCTTCCTCAGAATTTTCTGCATATGCAACCAGGGGGATTGGGCATGTTATCTTCCATGGGCTGAGTATGCACAAAACTCCCTGAAACACTCTGCTACACAGCTAACCCCGTTTCAGTGCATACTCGGCTACCAGCCACCCTTATTCCCCTGGGATGACACTCCTAGCCAGGTTCAGTCAGTGGAGGATTGGTTCACACGCAGCCAAGATATATGGGAGGAGGTTCACCAATGTCTGGAAACTGTGAATGCCAAGTATAAGTAATACGTAGACAAACACTGAGGAGACAACCTGAACTTTTCTCCAGGTGACAGAGTATGGGTAGCCACAAGGAATCTCCGAGAACCCAACACTTGCAAGAAGCTCCAGCCATGTTACATTGGGCCATTTAAAATCCTACGTCACATCAATGAAGTCTCCTACTAGTTAGAACTCTCCCCTCACAGCAGACTATCTTCCATGTTCCATGTCTCCAATCTGAAACCATCCTAGGTCCCCTTGCTGAAAATACACCAGTGCTCAAACATCCAGAACACCTTGTAGCGGGTGAGCCCATCTACCAATTAAACAAGATCCTCGACTCTAGACAAAGAAGAGGGCAAGTCAAATACCTGGTAGATTGGGAGGGGTACGGACCTGAGGAACAGAGCTGGGTCCCCGCCAAGGACATTCTTGACCTCTCCTCAGGCAAGATTTCCATGCCCAGAATCCTTACAAACCTGCACCACGAGGTAGAAGTCGTCCTCGTAAGAATATAGCTCCCAGAGAGAGCTCCTCAGGGGGGGTTCTGTCAGTAAATCCGCTGAAAACACACAAATTACAAACATGGGCACTCAGAACTACAAGCCCCAAGAACCACAGCGCCCTCTGTCACCTGAGTTTTAATTACAGTTGTCACGCATTCCCCTAATCAGCACCTCACTTACTTAAGCCACTCTCACTCTACACTCCAGTGCGAAGTATCGTCCTGTTTGCCCAGTACATACCGAACCTTGTATTCTCCTCTTTGTCGCTGTTTTCTGACCTTTGCTTGCTTATTTCTACTACGACTTCTGTCTCACCTATACCATGTTGTTTGCCGATCGCCAAACCCTTGCTTGTTTCCTGACCTTGCTTCAGTCTGCCATTTTGGCTTTGTCGACTGTCTATTTCCCCGCTCTCCTCTGCGCATACATCTGTAAGTGCCTTCTGACACATTGATTCTGCAGTAATCTTGTTTCTGGTTACAAAGGGCTAAGTTTGATAGACACAGCCATTTCACAATATTTTTATCATGCAAATTATTTCTATAGTTGTTTATTTCCAAACATTACTTTTAAAAAAAAAGTTACAGAAAAATGTTATGTAACATTACATACAACAGACCACTTTTTAGACAAGAAACATAATGAAGGCTGCTGGGTTTTGCTGCAAAAAAAAAAAGCAAGTGCAACAGTCAGAATCTCCAGAAGAACTGTGGCAGGGTCTCCTAGATGCTTACTCAGTAAAACTTACCAGCTAATTTCTTTATAAAACTCCACAAACACCTGGGAATAGTATTTTTTTTTTAAGCAAAAGGTTGTCACACCGGCGGCACGGTGGTGTAGTGGTTAGCGCTGTCGCCTCACAGCAAGAAGGTCTTGGGTTCGAGCCCCGGGGCCGGCGAGGGCCTTTCTGTGTGGAGTTTGCATGTTCTCCCCGTGTCCGCGTGGGTTTCCTCCGGGTGCTCCGGTTTCCCCCACAGTCCAAAGACATGCAGGTTAGGTTAACTGGTGACTCTAAATTGACCATAGGTGTGAATGTGAGTGTGAATGGTTGTCTGTGTCTATGTGTCAGCCCTGTGATGACCTGGCGACTTGTCCAGGGTGTACCCCGCCTTTCACCCGTAGTCAGCTGGGATAGGCTCCAGCTTGCCTGCGACCCTGTAGAAGGATAAAGCGGCTAGAGATAATGAGATGAGATGAGGTTGTCACACCAAATATTCTTTGTTTAGTTTTTTTTCTGGCTACTACCCTTTATAGTATGTTTTTATATAGAAGCATTTCATTTAATTATTTTTGAAGGCATCTCTGCTTTATATTTCATGCATTTCTTTGCATGTGCCAAAAACATTTGCATAGTACTGTATATTTAAGTTTCTCTAAAAATTGAAAAAAAATAAATAAATAAACCTCTGTTGTTGCCTTTACCAGAATATCATGCTGTAATCATGAATGGTAAAATCTGTCAACACAACAGGGACAGATTATTGTCTGGAAATGTTGAACATTTGCACAGTGGGTAAGATGATAAGGAAGGCAAAGAAGGCTCCAAATATCACAGCTATGATTTGCATAGTTATGATGATTCTTGCCTTGAAAAATGTTGGATACCACCATAATAACTGCTGTGGGGAAATGTTCCATGAAAGATGCTGTAAATGTGCTTTATTTTGTGTGTTGCTTCCAGAGAGCACATGTACAATATACAGCACCTTTCCAGTGTCTACAATTTAAAAAAAAAAAAAAACACTCATTGGATACAAGGTGAAGTCTCCAAACCCACTTTTAAATATGGTGGTGCATCACTGATGGTTTGAGGATTATCTTGCAGCTGATGCGCCAAGGGTTCTTGTAAAGATTGATGGCATCATAAATTCTGCATATGATTGTCAGCCAAAAACCTGATTTTCAATGGCAGGAGGTTGAGACTCGACCATAGATTGATCTTTCAGATGATGATTACTCCATTCATAGATCCAAGACAACAAATGGTTGCTAGAAAAAAAAGTGTTGACAAACTATTAACTATGGGAATGCTGATCATACAGAAGACAGTGTTTTGTAGTCAAAATTTCAATTCTTGAAAATCTTACCTACAATGTTTTAAGCTTTACTAGTGCATCTCAAACAATTAGAATATTGTGGAAAACGTTTTGCTTTTCTTTCGTAATATAATTCGCAAAGGTAAACATTCACATATATTCATTACACATAAAGTGAAATATTTCAAGCCTCTTTTGGTTTTAATTTTGATTATTATGGCTTATAGTGGGCGGCACGGTGGTGTAGTGGTTAGTGCTGCTGCCTCACAGCAAGAAGGTCCGGGTTCGAGCCCCATGGCCTGCGAGGGCCTTTCTGTGTGGAGTTTGCATGTTCTCCCCGTGTCCGCGTGGGTTTCCTCCGGGTGCTCCGGTTTCCCCCACAGTCCAAAGACATGCAGGTTAGGTTAACGGATGACTCTAAATTGACCGTAGGTGTGAATGTGAGTGTGAATGGTTGTCTGTGTCTATGTGTCAACCCTGTGATGACCTGGCGACTTGTCCAGGGTGTACCCCGCCTTTCACCCGTAGTCAGCTGGGATAGGCTCCAGCTCGCCTGCGACCCTGTAGAACAGGATAAAGCGACTAGAGATAATGAGATGAGATGAGATTTCCTTAGATCAATCAAAAAATAATCCACAATACAGAAATATCCAGCTTTTTAAAAATATGCCCATTTATACACTCAATACTCCTCTACCATGAATTACTGCACCAATGGGGCATGGCCTGAAGGCGATCAGCCTGTGCCACTGCTGAGGTGTTACTGAAGCCCACGTTGCTTTGATAGTGGCCTTCAGCTCGTCTGTATTTTTGGGTTGGGTGTTTGTCATCTTCCTCTTGACAATACTCCATATATTCTCTATGGGGATCAGGTCAGGCGAGTTGGCTGGCCAATCAAGCACAGTAATATCATGATCAGCAAACCATTTGGTAGTAGTTTTGGCACTGTGGGCAGGTGTTAAGTCCTGCTGGAAAATGAAATCAGCATCTCCATAAGGCTTATCAGCAGATGGAAGCATGAAGTGCTCTAAAATCTCCTGGTAAATGGCTGCATTGACTTTGGACTTGATAAAATACAGTTGACCAACATCAGCAGATTTGGCACCCCAAATCATCACAGACTGTGGAAACTTCACACTGGACTTCAAACACTTTGGATTCTGTGCCTCTCCACTCTTCCTCCAGACTCTAGGACCTTGATTTCCAAATGAAATACAAAATTTACTTTCATCTGAAAAGAGGACTTTGGACCACTGAGCAACATTCCAGTTCTTTCCCTCCTTAGCCCAGGTAAGATGCTTCTGACGTTGTCTCTGGTTCAGGAGTGGCTTGATATTAAGACTGTGACAGTTGTAGCCCCTTTCCTGAAGACGTCCGTGTGTGGTGGCTTTTGATACACTGACACCAGCCTCAGTCCACTCCTTGTGAAGCTCTCCCAAATTCTTGAACCGACTTTTCTTGACAATCCTCTCAAGGCTGCGGTCATCCTTGTTGCTTGTGCACCTTTTCCAGCCAGCCTTTTCAGCAATGATCTTCTGTGGCTTACACTCCTTGTAGAGGGTGTCGATGATCGTCTTCTGGACAACTGTCAAGTCAGCAGTCTTCCCCATGATTGTGGTTAAGTGTACTTAACTAGGCTGAGAGATACATGGTATTTAAACTGCTTTACTCAAACTCAAAATGAAATATTCTTCTAAAATTCTGAGATTTTTTTAGACTATAAACCATAATTATCAAAATTAACATATGAAATTTTCACTTTCTTAAATAACTAATATAAGTGTTATTCATGTTATATATGTGTTGCTAGGTTTCATGATTTTTTGGCGGAATTTCTGGTTTCATCAAAGGGAGTTGGGTTGAAAATTTGTAAAACTTGCACTGGGGACATTTCCTAAAATTGTCTTCTGTGAAGTATAAAGTGTTAGCTTAATTTTTGATGTAACTTGTATCATATGAGCCAAATTATATGGTAAGTAATGTGATGAGTACTCAGTGTTATGAGGTCACTATGTTCACAGGTAGTCAGGCATATAGCATTAACTTTATTAATTTTCAAGTTGATCCTGCAGTAACCTTGCATGTGGTTACACTGGGCTAGGTTTGACAGTGACAGCCATTTCAGTAAGCTTTTAATTACCTTAGATTTTACGTTATACAATCTCCCCTGTTGTTGTTAAGGGTTGACTGTCTTCGGTGACATCCTGTATTATAGCTACTCTTGATCTCAGTGTGGATGGCCAATGCCAGGTATCTGGCATTACACTTGCCTCCTGTAACCAAGCCATCTTCACCAGTTTAAAGGCCAGAGTCCTTCTTGCTGATGGAAGAACTAGACCTCCTTTAAACTCACTTACCAGATTTTTCATTATTCATCACAGTTAGGTTTTCAGAAATTGCCTGCATGAGCAATTTGTAAAACAGAAAAATTACCTTGTACTTTTTTGTGGACTTTTATATGCCTACTACTGCCTATACTACCTTCATTTACTGTGTGTTTCAAGCCTTCAAGGTCTTTGATGTGATGTACCACAAAACAAAAGAACCATCAAAACTCTCATTGGTCAGCCACTTAAATGATACTTAACCACATTCAAAGGATCTTCAACGGTCAGAACAATAAGAGTTTTATTAGACTATTATTCCAGATACACCTGTTTTACATTATGCACTTTGAACCTGAAGTTTATGTACAGAGTCTTACAGTGTACGAGGGCTCACAGTTCCCATGGTGAAGGCAGAGTCACCCGACAGAGTATCATCCATCAACTCAGAAGTCACCTTCAAACAGCTGATTATTAAAGGAATAGTTTTGCGAAAATCAATTTGATCGTTTTCAACTTACATCAGATGTAGTCGATGTGCCAACATGTTTAACGTCTGTCATTGTCTTCTTTAGATTTGATTTATAGCTATTAGACCAATATTGCTAACAAGTAATAGAAATTAATCTGATGCACAATATTTTTTCCTTTATGAAGTGTACCATTACCTTGTAATGGAACAGCCATCCTGAATCATTCTTTACTTCTTTAAAGGTGGTATTGTAAGGAAAGGCTGCATGTTATATGGATTATAGTAATAGTATAATTTGTAAATATGGATTATACCTACTATTTAACAAAATGGCTTATTTTAAAACTGTACTGTATTACTCACTGTAATGATGTCACTTGACACAGGTATATGAATATTTGGCATGTATTTATGAAAAATTTATCAGACCTAAAACAGCCAATGTCTAGGTTGATCGACTACATCTGAGATGAGGGGAAAACTGTGCAAATTAACTTTTCGCTGAACCAAACCTTTAAATAAGGTGTCTGGGTATGACACATTCAAAGAAAGAAAACCAAATGTGTTTGGCCGTGTGCCATGTTCTTGAATACACAAGAAATAGGGTTATATTCCCATAAGTCTAGTTACATTATTGAGAGAAATGTACACTAAACATTTCTCACTGTACTGATCTCATGGATCTTTTTTTTTGATGAAACATTTCTCTCTATCTCAGTATCAACCCTACTGATATGTTACAAAGACAACATGAATGAACACGGCAAAACATCTCCCTCAGTATTTTTCATCTCAGCAGCAGCTGGCTGCTTTTTTCATGACAGCTTGATGAAAATCACACATTTGTTGATTTCAAACTTGGCAAAGCTTGATCCGTTTCATTTGGTGAATTTAAAAGTAATATGCAGCTAGCAGTTTGCATTCAGTGGTCCGAAAGCCTCTATGAAGAGTAATGAATGGATTCTGCTACATCCTAGCAAAGATAAGCAAAGACATCGGGTACATCCCAAATCCAAGTTTTCAGTAAGAGTTATTATTGTAATTTCAATATAATAATTACAAACAGTTCAGAAATCTGGATCAGGATATGAGTTACAAGAAAAGAGATCAATACTTTGTGCTAATGCAGCCTATCTAAGTAGCTAGTATAGTAGGTAGCCTGCTTTCTTATCTGCTAATTCATGGCTGAGATAAGCCTTTAAGATGGCAAAGATACGTCCCAGAGATGTAATGTACATGTAATCTTACCCTTGATTTCATTACATAATCAATTCAAAGTTAACCAACTTGCTGTTTGCTGCCATTTCTCAGTAACAAAACACTGGTTTACACAATGCATTATGTTAATCCTATTACCACGGATAGTACATCGTATGAAAAATTAAAAGTAATGACTTTCAGGACCACTTTTTAAAAATGGATTCTATATATTTTAGCACTTTTCTACAATGTTTGATCAATACTGCCCTCATATGCTATTGGAATTATCATGAGATTAATTTGGATACTGAAGTTTACTCTTGAGTCAGAGGAGAGGTTTAAAGAACATGGCAAAATGTTAGGAAGATGCCAAAATACCAATAAAAACGTACCGGAATACAAAATCATCATGAGCACATGACGGCAGCATAAGAACACATAAGAATCGTGCCATTTCGGACAGACCCACAGATACAGACGAAGGTGACATTTTGTGTATATATAGTCCAAGTTCAAAAGTAAAACAGTTGAGCTGCTAAGAATGTAAAGCGGAGCTTCAAGTAGATCATGATCATGAAATAACAAGGTGAAGAATGCTTATCATAGCATTAAGACATAGCATTGTTCCAGTATCCAATAGATTGCTGAATTAAATTTGAATTAGGTGTACTGAGTACTAAATAACAAGTAAACATCAAGAGAGGAATCATTTTCAAATCCTCATACGATTAATACATACAATGGCCCTTCATACATTCACTTCTTCTGTAATGTTTTTTTTTTTTAATATATAGTAATCTAGTCATCTATCATATCTAAATTGTCACTTAGGAAAAGAAAAGCATTGCACAAACCCAATAAAACATTCCTGATTTGTCAAAAAAGATAAACCTTGCTGTACAGCGTCACATTCTGTCTGCAAATTCATTGAAAAATAATTCTCATAGAATCATAGTAAAATAAAAAATATACTACGCTTCCTTCCTTGTAGTGTCTTTTGCAACAACATAAAGATCTCATAATTGAAATATCTTAATTTAGTATGTTAAATACTAGCTATAAAACAAGAAAAAAATTATCTATGTTCCATAAAAGTCTATGTTAACAAATAATTTTTCTACTAGAAATAAAAACATCAAATGTTAATCCTCAGTAAGGAATAATATTTGTAGTTAGACTCTAAAACCAGTTCCTTGCACCTGGATTAAGCCAAAAACAGAGTATATGAGTTCTCTGAATGGATGTCTGCCGTTAAAAGTTATATCAAATTCACAATAAGGCTTAATCTAGGCACCAAAATTAACCCTACATCAGCAAAACAAGTCGTCTTGTGTTTATTGGCAACATAGAAGAAGACCTCAAGACTTCATAGTGCAAATGGGCACAACGATGACCAGTATCACAGTGCAAGCTGCTGCAGCAATCAGAGCACCAATCTTGCAAACTTTGGCCCTCCGAAACTCCGCCTCTTTGCGCTTCAGCAGTGAATCATAGCCCGGTGTGTAGATGTCCTCCATCCAGTACTCCAGATTATTGGGGTTGAGTGACTCCTGGGTCTGCTGGGAGAAAAAGACACATGATGAGTGATTCTGACAGGGACAAACTGTTAGTATGGAGTTAACTTTAATATTATTGAGGGCCCTGGTGTGAAATGAAGCCTGGGGAAGACAAATGGGGGTTCTGTTTGCTCATCAAACCGACAATCTTCAATATTGCCTGTTTAATTGAATTAGGAATGATAGAGCAAGCATGAGGGAGGAACTGAAAGGTGGAACTGAGATGGAACAGAAGAGGACCAGACGAGGAACGGAGGATATAGAGATGTCTAGGAGTGAAAAACAAATGATTGGTTCAGAAAGAATAACAGGAAAATGAAAGATTGCATGGTTAAAACAGAGGTGAGGAGAGAAAATACAGAGAAAACTCACAAAGTATGGATTCCCAAAACAACAAAAGCCCTTAAAAGGGTAAGCAGTAAAAGAAAATAACTAAATACATTTTTTTATTATTTCATAAAGTTTCAAAAAGATAAAACGTATCACTTTTTTTCTATTTTATCGATTCCAGCATGTTAAGTCACTGATCTAGTTCCTAATTTCACGCAACATTTACTAATCTCCAAACTGCTTATATGACAAAAAGGGGGTGTGTCTTTTACCTGGAGAGTACGTGATGAATCACTGGCTAATTGACTATAATAGTCTACAAATAGTACCACCGTGCTTTAGGAAGGTCCATTTACTAGCATTCATTGTCAAGAAACACAAAAAACACATAAATGTGGGAGAATAAAACACAATCATAGAGCTGGTGGTGTGTATCTATTTGAAGTGAAGTGCTGTGGGGTGACTAACAACAATCTCTATTCACACAGATATATCTATAGTCTTTATGCAAAATCAGTAATGTAGGCAAATGGAACTGAATTTTGAATTGAAATAAAAGTTTTTTTTTATTTTCAACCCACTCTAAAATTAATGTGTACTCTGTTATCTTTGACTCATTAGGTAGTCTAGGGTGGATTGGTGGACATGTTAGGTTCCTGTCTGTGCAGAATTTCTGTGCATGCCTTCCCTGTGTCAGCATGGTTTTCCTTCAGGTTCTCTGGTTTTGTCCGACTCCCCAAAAACATGGGACAGAGTGGAATGGCTGTACAACCCCGATTCCAAAAAAGTTGGGACAAAGTACAAATTGTAAATAAAAACGGAATGCAAGAACTTATAAATCTCAAAAACTGATATTGTATTCACAATAGAACATAGACAACATATCAATGTCAAAAGTGAGACAATTTGAAATTTCATGCCAAATATTGGCTCATTTGAAATTTCATTACAGCAACACATCTCAAAAAAGTTGGGACAGGGGCAATAGGAGGCTGGAAAAGTTAAAGGTACAACAAAGGAACAGCTGGAGGACCAAATTGAAATTCATTAGGTCAATTGGCAATAGGTCATTAACATGACTGGGTATAAAAAGAGCATCTTGGAATGGCAGCAGCTCTCAGAAGTAAAGATGGGAAGAGGATCACCAATCCCCCTAATTCTGCGCCGACAAATAGTGGAGCAATATCAGAAAGGAGTTTGACAGTGTAAAATTGCAAAGAGTTTGAACATATCATCATCTACAGTGCATAATATCATCAAAAGATTCAGAGAATCTGGAAGAATCTCTGTGCGTAAGGGTCAAGGCCGGAAAACCATACTGGGTGCCCGTGATCTTCGGGCCCTTAGACGGCACTGCATCACATACAGGCATGATTCTGTATTGGAAATCACAAAATGGGCTCAGGAATATTTCCAGAGAACATTATCTGTGAACACAATTCACCGTGCCATCCGCCGTTGCCAGCTAAAACTCTATAGTTCAAAGAAGCAGCCGTATGTAAACATGATCCAGAAGCGCAGACGTCTTCTCTGGGCCAAGGCTCATTTAAAATGGACTGTGGCAAAGTGGAAAACTGTTCTGTGGTCAGACGAATCAAAATTTGAAGTTCTTTATGGAAATCAGGGACGCTGTGTCATTCGGTCTAAACAGGAGAAGGACGACCCAAGTTGTTATCAGCGCTCAGTTCAGAAGCCTGCATCTCTGATGGTATGGGGTTGCATTAGTGCGTGTGGCATGGGCAGCTTACACATCTGGAAAGACACCATCAGTGCTGAAAGGTATATCCAGGTTCTAGAGCAACATATGCTCCCATCCAGACGACGTCTCTTTCAGGGAAGACCTTGCATTTTCCAACATGACAATGCCAAACCACATACTGCATCAATTACAGCATCATGGCTGCGTAGAAGAAGGGTCCGGGTACTGAACTGGCCAGCCTGCAGTCCAGATCTTTCACCCATAGAAAACATTTGGCGCATCATAAAACGGAAGATATGACAAAAAAGACCTAAGACAGTTGAACAACTAAAATCCTACATTAGACAAGAATGGGTTAACATTCCTATCCCTAAACTTGAGCAACTTGTCTCCTCAGTCCCCAGACGTTTACAGACTGTTGTAAAGAGAAAAGGGGATGTCTCACAGTGGTAAACATGGCCTTGTCCCAACTTTTTTGAGATGTGTTGTTGTCATGAAATTTAAAATCACCTAATTTTTCTCTTTAAATGATACATTTTCTCAGTTTAAGCATTTGGTATGTCATCTATGTTCTATTCTGAATAAAATATGGAATTTTGAAACTTCCACATCATTGCATTCCGTTTTTATTTACAATTTGTACTTTGTCCCAACTTTTTTGGAATCGGGGTTGTAATATATTGCCCACAAGATCCCAGTGGCCAGAACCACAACCTGCTCACACTACATTCCAGCAGACAATACTGCAGCATCATTACTCACAAGAACCAATTCAGAAACATTTTTTCCCCCCACAAGCGATAAAACTGTTGAACAACAGCATACTGTCATAGCCAGACATTAAACATCAACACATATCTCTGTACTGTAATGTACAGACTGCACAAAATATCCTCAGTGCAATCACTATATATTTTTATTCTATTCATATTCACTGGATATGAGCAATTGTGTGCTCTGATTGGCTACTCTACTACTAGGATATCAGCTCATATACTGTGAGCAGAGAAAAACTAAATGGCAGAGTGTGTCAAGTCAGATATATCATGTTTTTATCAAGTATTTAAAATAAACAGAAATAGCTAAATAAAATATAGTCGCGCCCCCAATATCTCACAAATCGCTACTGTCATTTTGTCGGTTTGTTGACATTCTAAGCGGAAATTATTTTGTTTGACGTTTTGTATAAGTTTTGATTTATCAAATCTGCAAAAAATAAAAAATGGTCTGTTTCTCAAAATCCAGTGAATGTGGATAGAATAAAAGTTATTCCACTCAATTTTGCTGTACATGGCTTATAGCCGACTTGGCACAACACGCCTCGTCGGCTATCAGTGCATATACGATTCAATTTCATGGAATAACTGTTAAATATTTGTTTAGTTTATATTTGTATTTTACTCACATATTATATTCAAAACAATATATGGTTAAACCTAGTTATATTTATACTTCATACATTTATTTCACTCATCTTTTATTCTTTTTGTCTTGGATAAATGATGTAATCTGTGATATGACAAAGCCTAAAGTCTAAAGTTAATGGCTCAGCCTGCCAACTAGAGTTGCTGGACGTCTTTGATCAAAAGTGTTTGCAATTTGTTATCCCAGTCATGCATCCACCTGCTAAACTCCACACAAAAACAAGTCGATGGAAGAATATGTGTCTTAAGCTTTGTAGCAAGCCTCCATCTCCATCAGATCCCCCACTTCACTCACATCTGCAGGGTTCTGCAGACCCACATCTACTGTGACCTGAAACAAAACCCAGTAAAGTACAGATAACCCAGTAAAATAAAGTTACCCACTACCTCTGGAACCCTCAGCAGGACAGCTCAAAACAGCCTTGATCATCTCTAAGGTCACCCTTCAAATCAGAGAGGGTGAGGAATGGAAGAAAGCCTTTGGTATGATGTCAGGTCACTATGAATATCTGATAATGCCAGTTGGACTGGTCAATGCCTCCTCTGTCTCCAGGCTTTCATTAATGATGTACTCGGAGACATGCTCATAAAACCAAGGATTTCACACACAGATTGACAAATGACTCCTAGCATATCCAACACATCACAAATACCATCAAAGAAATCCTAATGGGACATCATCTTCAGCAGATTCAGTTTCACAATCTTATATTTTCCAGGTTCTAAAAACTGCTTTGGCATTTTGGAAGACATTATGAAAGACACCGTAAAAAGAAAATGCCTTCCTCATACCCGGATATCCGAAGACTAAGAAATGATCCTGAAATTCAAGCTGCATATAGTGTAAAGCTAGAGCTTCGACTAAGGAAAGAACCTATCTTGAAACAGCTAAATGAAGTGAAAGAACGGGTGATAGGTGCCATTCAGGAGGCATCTAAGGAAACAATACCACCTAAGTCCAAGAAGGAAATCGATAAACCGTGGACAAACCACACCTATCAGGAACTCACACAATGATATCGGATGGAGAAGGACCCGGTAAAGAGGAAATCATTGTCTTACGAAGTGAGAAAGCTACGTATGGACTTAAAGAATGCCTATTTCAAAGCTTAGGCAGATCAGTTGAATTTTGCAAGTCAATAAAGGGACACAGAAGAGGAATTCAGGCTAATGAAACAACACACGTCGATGATGCGTCTCAACACTCCATTAATTTCAACTCAGAAGCGAGAGGAACATTTCTCCGCGCACTTTAGTAGTCACATGTATGAGCCTCAGCCCAAATTGGAACAACCTGAGAACTATCCGTACATACTGTCGCCGGATGATATACCTGACAAAAGTGTCCTGGCGCCTGACTGTGCCAAAGTTGAGAAAAGCATGAAGAGACTTAAGAATGGTAAATGTCAGGGGACAGATAAGAAATATGCAGAACAACTAAAATACTCAATGTCGATGGGACTGCTGAACTATATCATGTTTCTGATTGGAATAATATGGACAAGTCTCCAAGTGCCGTCCAAGTGGCTGATAGCTAGCATAACATATCTGCATAAAAGGGGGCTCAAGTCGCTTGCGGAGAATTATAGAGGGCTGAGTATAGTTGCGACAGTATCCAAGGTACTATTCGGGATTGTTGTTGAGAGGATCAGGGAAGTTTACGAATACATCTTGCTGTCATTGCAATTTAGCTTCCGAGCGAATAGATCAACATCAGATGCTATATATATTCTATGCCAGTTGATTGAGAATGCAGGGAATTCCAAAACCCTGATTTATGTAGCCTTTGTAGACCTAAAAGCCGCTTACGACTGGATTCTGAGAGATGCTCTATTCAAGTGCTTAGAAGTCCAACTCAAATGCCCCCGCCTGGTATCCGTATTACGTGCATTATACACCAGCACGAAGGCCTGTATTAAAGGGAGCACATGATTCTTCGAGATGCTGGCAGGGTGCCGTCAAGGAGCCTTGGAGTCACCTCTCGTTTTTAACATATACATGGACTTTGTGGTACGAATTGCACGTAATGAAGTATTGAAGAAACATCCAAATGCAGGCCTTAGAGTACTACACACCTAATGAAGTGTCACCAAGGGAATATCGTAAGAATGCCCCACCAGCTGGTGTCACTCACGTCACTGAACTCCTGTACGCAGATGATGAGGTCATTTTTGCTAACTCTGACCAGGAACTGAAGAACATCCTTGAAATTTATGACCAAACATTCACACGGTTTGGGTTGCAGATGTCATACAGCAAAACTGAGATAATGGCCTTCAATGTCGACGATGAAGTCAAGAACCAGGAATGCCTGATAACTGTCGGTAACAATAAAATAAAGAATGTTTGAAGTTTCAAATACCTTGGCTACACCATTACAAATGATGTAATAGATGCCTCTTGTTTCCTGTATGCCAGGATTGGAGCCGCCTTCCAGAAATGGAATGAGCTTAAACACGTGTTGACAGACTATACAATATACAGTGGTGCTTGAAAGTTTGTGAACCCTTTAGAATTTACTATATTTCTGCATAAATATGACCTAAAACATCATCAGATTTTCACACAAGTCCTAAAAGTCGATAAAGAGAACCCAGTTAAACAAATGAGACAAAAATATTATACTTGGTCATTTATTTATTGAGGAAAATGATCCAATATTACATATCTGTGAGTGGCAAAAGTATGTGAACCTTTGCTTTCAGTATCTGGTGTGACCCCCTTGTGCAGCAATAACTGCAACTAAACGTTTCTGGTAACTATTGATCAGTCCTGCACACCGGCTTGGAGGAATTTTAGCCCATTCCTCCGTACAGAACAGCTTCAACTCTGGGATGTTGGTGGGTTTCCTCATATGAACTGCTCACTTCAGGTCCTTCCACAACATTTCAATTGGATTAAGGTCAGGACTTTGACTTGGCCATTCCAAAACATTAACTTTATTCTTCTTTAACCATTCTTTAGTAGAACGACTTGTGTGCTTAGGGTCGTTGTCTTGCTGCATGACCCACCTTCTCTTGAGATTCAGTTCATGGACAGATGTCCTGACATTTTCCTTTAGAATTTGCTGGTATAATTCAGAATTTATTGTTCCATCAATGATGGCAAACTGTCCTGGCCCAGATGCAGCAAAATAGGCCCAAACCATGATACTACCACCACCATGTTTCACAGATGGGATGAGGTTCTTATGCTGGAATGCAGTGTTTTCCTTTCTCCAAACATAACGCTTCTCATTTAAACCAAAAAGTTCTATTTTGGTCTCATCCATCCACAAAACATTTTTCCAATAGCCTTCTGGCTTGTCCACGTGATCTTTAGCAAACTGCAGATGAGCAGCAATGCTCTTTTTGGAGAGCAGTGGCTTTCTCCTTGCAACCCTGCCATGCACACCATGATTGTTCAGTGTTCTCCTGATGGTGGACTCATGAACATTAACATTAGCCAATGTGAGAGAGGCCTTCAGTTGCTTAGAAGTTACCCTGGGGTCCTTGTGACCTCGCCGACTATTACACGCCTTGCTCTTGAAGTGATCTTTGTTGGTCGACCACTCCTGGGGAGGGAATCAATGGTCTTGAATTTTCTCCATTTCTACGCAATCTGTCTGACTGTGGATTGGTGGAGTCCAAACTCTTTAGAGATGGTTTTGTAACCTTTTCCAGCCTGATGAGCATCAACAACGCTTTTTCTGAGGTCCTCAGAAATCTCCTTTGTTCGTACCATGATACACTTCCACAAACGTGTTGTGAAGATCAGACTTTGATATATCCCTGTTCTTTAAATAAAACAGGGTGCCCACTCACACCTGATTGTCATCCCATTGATTGAAAACACCTGACTCTAATTTCAACTTCAAATTAACTGCTAATCCTAGAGGTTCACATACTTTTGCCACTCACAGATATGTAATATTGGATTATTTTCCTCAGTAAATAAATGACCAAGTATAATATTTTTGTCTCATTTGTTTAACTGGGTTCTCTTTATCTACTTTTAGGACTTGTGTGAAAATCTGATGATGTTTTAGGTCATATTTATGCAGAAATATAGAAAATTCTAAAGGGTTCACAAACTTTCAAGCACCACTGTAGTTATCTAAAGAGTGGCATTTCTGACCACATGTGTGCGGTCTCACCTGCTATATAGCATCCAAGCATGGCCTCTAACGGAGAAGGAACTGGATAAGCGTGAGACTTCATGGCATGGTTTGTTAAGGAAAATGGTGAAAGGTGGATACCAGTGTAAAAACGCCCCAAGCAGAAAAGAACAGAGTAATGTCCAGCTTGAAGGAGAGATAGATTGGAGATTTACAATCTCAAACCAATGCCTGTGGGAGATCACCAACACACTACCTATCCACAAGTTCTGTTACTGCCAACATTTGAAGTATGTTGGCCATATCTGCCAACTTGACAATGATGCCCTGCAAAAACAGGCACTCTTTGATGTGAGAAAGTCTAGGAGAGTATGGACGAATGTCGAAAAGCTACTGGGAGTTGATGCCCAACAGGCAAGAAAAGCCATGATGGAAAAGGCAGGTTTAGAATGAGTAGGTCATGTATTTAGATAAATATCTTTGTGAGTTTCTTTTTTTTTAATCATACAAGCATAATAAACATACTGACAGAAAATGTATACTTTACACTTTCCTATGTACCCACTGCCAAATAATATTATAGTTTTTAAATTACCTAAATAAGGTGAAATATAAAACTTGTCACCTTCCTCAGTCATACCGGAGTTGGCGTGCTGAGCGCTCACTTATGCATTCATAAAAGACTGTTCACATGGTAATGACATGATAAATCACTTTCACTCTTTTGGTTTTGATTGGTTTCTCTTTTGCGTTGGGAACGCCCACCGTAAACAGGATAAAATCTGTCAGACATAGTTTAGGCTATTTGGAGGTAAAACTTATTGTGAGATGGCAGACTTTATGCGCGTCGGATGATTCAGAACAGCAATTCAATTTATGATTCATTTCATGATTCGGGACAGCGAGTCAATTTCAGGATAGCGAATCAATTCATGATTCATTTCATGATTCAGAACAACAATTCAAGCTTGAAAACTGCGACACTGATGATGAGCGGTGCCTTTTTTTTACTTCGACTCGATCCAGCTGAAGATCAGTTTGAGTATGTGTAAATATTTCTTCTATTTCTGATGAGCAGATCAGTTGACATGCGTGTGCTGTAGTGCATACACAGGAAAAATGACTGAGCAATTTGTCCAGAGTTAAAAGTACTTTTCTCAAAAATAGTTAATTTTGCGGGCGGCACGGTGGTGTAGTGGTTAGCGCTCACAGCAAGAAGGTCCTGGGTTCGAGCCCCGGGGCCGGCGAGGGCCTTTCTATGTGGAGTTTGCATGTTGTCCGCGTGGGTTTCCTCCGGGTGATCCGGTTTCCCCCACAGTCCAAAGACATGCAGGTTAGGTTGACTGGTGACTCTAAATTGACCGTAGGTGTGAATGTGAGTGCGAATGGTTGTCTGTGTCTACGTGTCAGCCCTGTGATGACCTGGCGACTTGTCCAGGGTGTACCCCGCCTTTCGCCCGTAGTCAGCTGGGATAGGCTCCAGCTTGCCTGCGACCCTGTAGAAGGATAAAGCGGCTAGAGATAATGAGATGAGTTAATTTTGCTCTATTTTGAGTTTAGAGAGTAAAAGTTGGAGTTGGAGCAAAATGACAGAGTAACAGAGTTGGTTGTGGCTCTGAACTGAGTAAAATAGTACAAGAGTTAATTTCAAGACACACTGAGTAGAGTCAAATACCAAAATAGTCAAATACCAGATAAATGAAGCTGGTGTAAAAAGCAGTTTTAGAATTGCATTGGAATGTGTGAAAAAACATTACCTTACCCAGTGTGACTTGACCTGATGGGATTAAGAGTTAATCTGATGAGATTAAGAGTTGGCAGTGGGAGGGGTTTTCACTCTTCTCATTGAATGGAATGGAAATGTTTTTACTCTTCTCACTGAATACCCCTACCACTGCCAACCCTTTATCCCTAAATAATAGGACATACATTTTTTGATGGCCAGTTAATTGTCCAAATCAATGGAGCAGATTTAAGTTTTTGTGCTTGATACATTCCTAAGACTGAACAGAATCACCTCAAGTGATCAAAACGGTTCGACACAATGGGTAAGGTCATATTTTGTTTTGTTCCCCCCCCCACACATTCTAACACAGTTCTAAAACTGCTTTTTACAACATCTTCAATTATGTGTTATTTTTTAAAGTACAACTATGACATATATACTACAGAGATATTATTGTAGCTGAACTTGTGCTGAATACAAAAAAGTCATATGACTTTGAAAATACTGCTTAGATTTGTTGAAAGTGACAACAAAATTAGAGCATACCAAGATCATTAGAGTGCCAGAACATACTCTCAAACCCCAGAGGGTTAATACATAAAAAACAATAATGTATTCCATCCAAACAAAGTAGAGCCATCATTTTAGATGTATGCATACTGCATGATTAATTTTCCAGTCTTATCTTGTCAATTCTAATTCATATGCATGACAGATTGTACTTTAAACACAATGGTACAGATTTACAATGCAGATCATGATAGGTAGTTGTAAATAATATGTCGTCTTGTCATATGGTCCCCCGTATAAAAGTGGTCTGGACATACAAACTCCTCCTAGTGGCCACTAAACTGTAGTGCAGCATTTCCTCAGTTAGGAGAACAAGAAACAATTCAGTAGTAGTAAAGTGCACAAAACAAAACCCATACTATACATCCACAGCTCACAATTTAATCCTAATGGGACTCCAACCACAGGCAATTTAATTTGTTTTCAGCTTTCAATGTCACTGCAGCTACCTGCACCGTTGTGATTACCTGGCTCTGGTCCGCAAGGATTTGGAATGAAACCGTAACATTTGGGAGCCAGGGGCAGTAGGATATGCGTGCAGTTTTTTTATTTTTTTAAACTCAGGTTCTCTAATAGGCATGGGCAGAACATATGAGATGGTGTAATCCACAGGCAGATTCAGTAATCAAGCAAATCCATATCAGTTATGAGAGGGATTTTCAGTTACTAAGTTTCAGATACAGATATTCAGATTGATTCAATCATAACCAGATCCATCAAACTATACCATAACAATCAAAGCTATTTTGTTAATCACTACCATGAGTTAACTTAACATGGATATTGCAGCAATGATTTTTGAGTTCAATGATATCTCATCTCATCTCATCTCATCTCATCTCATCTCATTATCTCTAGCCGCTTTATCCTGTTCTACAGGGTCGCAGGCAAGCTGGAGCCTATCCCAGCTGACTACGGGCGAAAGGCGGGGTACACCCTGGACAAGTCGCCAGGTCATCACAGGGCTGACACATAGACACAGACAACCATTCACACTCACATTCACACCTACGGTCAATTTAGAGTCACCAGTTAACCTAACCTGCATGTCTTTGGACTGTGGGGGAAACCGGAGCACCCGGAGGAAACCCATGCGGACACGGGGAGAACATGCAAACTCCACACAGAGAGGCCCTCACCGGCCACGGGGCTTGAACCCGGACCTTCTTGCTGTGAGGCGACAGCGCTAACCACTACACCACCGTGCCGCCCAGTTCAATGATATTTTAAAGGTAATTGGCAAGGGTTGCATGTTACATTTGTAAGACACACACACACAAATACTTATAATGAAAACAGGTTCACCATTGACTTACCCACCATGAAATGAAAAGGTGTTAAAATATTTGTGGATTTTATATCTTGTTTCCACTTAAAATGGACAGTGTGCAATAAAAATATCACAACACAATGCAAATGATAATATAATAATGTCTTGTAAAACTTTCTAAAATGTTTTGTTTCCATATTTCTACACCTTTTATACATTTGGAAAGATTCTTGTCTCCTCCTGAGCCTGTATTTTCCTCCACCCACCCCACCCTCCGCTTTTTTTTTTTTGGAGAGGCACATAATTAAAATATCATATGGCACCAAATTTATGCCTAATTGCAGCATTTTTACTGTTGAAATATCCCCACTTCACTGTTCCAGACTATTTTATGTACTAATTTATTCCATTAGTCAAACGGGGGAAAAAGGACAATATTTATAAAATATTACCAATTAAATGATTGGCACATGCAAATATTTAAATGACTTTTTGCACAAAATCTTTTGAACGAAAACACCAAGTCATATTATTCCTTTTGCGTTTAACTGTGAAAAAAAACCCCACAACCACCTGCACCACTAACACGTCTTACAGGAAGGAAATGTTCACACATTTCCAATTTATTTCTTATCTCCAGTTAATTGAAGTTTGACCCTTACCTCAAGAAAACAGCACAGTTATTCATTTCAAATTAGTACATTCAGTAGTATGCGGTTTTGCATACACCACTTTGTGTGTGAGTTCTAACAATGTGAATATAAAACAAATGTGTGAAAACTGACGAGAAGAGTCCACAGTTTAATCCTTTCACCACTGTTTAACTTTTTCCAGAAGGGGTTTCTCGACTACAGTGAAACAGGAATAGTGGTGTGCAGTGGTGAAAGGGTTAATATCACAACGAGTATCACAAAAACTGTTTTGGAACTTGTCTGAGATGAAAAAGTTGCTCTAAAGATGTGATGCAAATAAAAAAACCCACAGTGATGGAAATGGGCTTTTTGAATAAATGATGGCATTGATGATGTAATTATCATGTTTCAGTCCTATAGCTAGATCTAAACATACCTAAACATCAGCATGGCTACAGGACGACACTCATATGATGTTTGAGAAGACCAAGAAGTGAAAGTTTTCTTTTTATTTAATTGATGAAAGCAACATAAAAATATAACTGTACCCCAGATCATGGTAAAGACATTACTAAAGATATATGAATAAATAAATATCTAACTTCAAACCTATCTATTTGGCACTCTAGTCTTTCCATACAACACAGGTTTAAAAAAAAGTCCTGCACTTCTTTGGGTATTGTGAGGTTTGTGGGTATTTCTTTTTTTCAGAAATTAATTTCTATATTACAGAACATTGAAATGTACACTGAAGACACTGAAGAAATTGCCTAGCTTGATGTCAAATGGCTGAACTATTCCTAAGTAAATTGTCTTGACAGTTCTATTCCAGGTTGTTAATAACGTGGCCACTATCTTTTTTCTTGTTTGTTTTAAAGTAATTTATAGTATCTATCTGCCCTTACTATGAAGGCACTTGGGCTACTAACCTTTCTCTCCCATGCTGCCAGACACGCAGAAGGTATTAAGCCTCTTTGTCTCTAGTAAGCTTAGAGTAATCTTGGATCAAAAGTGCAGTGCATAATGAGGAGTAATTTGATGTTTTTTTTCCTATTCGAAAAACCCACCACAATTTCATCTTGGATGAAATTAGCAATCAATAGTTTGGAAGGTCACTAGGTGGCTTCTTTTTTAACTATAATACAATATCATGGGGCGGCACGGTGGTGTAGTGGTTAGCGCTGTCGCCTCACAGCAAGAAGGTCCTGGGTTCGAGCCCCGGGGCCGGCGAGGGCCTTTCTGTGCGGAGTTTGCATGTTCTCCCCGTGTCCGCGTGGGTTTCCTCCGGGTGCTCCGGTTTCCCCCACAGTCCAAAGACATGCAGGTTAGGTTAACTGGTGACTCTAAATTGACCGTAGGTGTGACTGTGAGTGTGAATGGTTGTCTGTGTCTATGTGTCGGCCATGTGATGACCTGGCGACTTGTCCAGGGTGTACCCCGCCTTTCGCCCATAGTCAGCTGGGATAGGCTCCAGCTTGCCCGCGACCCTGTAGAAGGATAAAGCGGCTAGAGATAATGAGATGAGATGAGACAATATCATGGTGAACTAGTAACAATCTCCTGGTAACAATGCAAATGCAATCACGTTGCGAAGTCAGTCACATTATATTCAAGATCTGTTAGGCATCTTTTTATTCCAGGATGAAAGCTTAGGGTTTTTTTTTAATTATAATTTCTCAGCAGTGTATTCAATCTATGAATTTAGAGAACAAACAGATGTTAATTGTGAAATAATACACTTACAGTTTGAAAGCATCAATAACTGATGCATGCTTGCCCAAAGCTGCTTTCTGTTTTGGCAATTATCACTGTTATGAGTCACCTTGCAAAGATGAATAAGCATAATTTTAAATACATACAGCTGTACATCACTGATTTCCACGCAGACATGACTCGAATCAAATGTAATATATTGTATGTCTATTCAATGGAGTGATAGTGGGTCGTCATATCAGATGGGAGGGCTAAACTCTAATATCTATATACAGCACAATACTGAAAGTATTAGGATTGAGCAATGTATATAATCGAATAAGAATGATATGGGGCAAACTATTACCCAGTGCCCCCGTTAGGGGTCGCCATGGCAGATCTGTTCTGCATACAGTATTTGATTTGGCACAAGTTTTATACCAGATGCCTTTTCTGATGCAACCTTCCCCGGCTTGGGACTGGCACTAAGTATACACTGGCTTGTGCAACCCCAGTGGCTGGGTATTTTTACCTAATTTGCATGTCTTTTGGACTGTGGGGGAAACTGGAGCACCCAGAGGAAACCCACACAGACTCTACACAGAAAGACCCCCATTCGCTGTGAGGTTCGAACCCAGAACCTTCTTGCTGTGAGGCAACAGTGCTAACCACTGCACCACTGTCCTACAATAAAACCGTAACCGGTTCATTTATTCAAAAAACAAAAACGCACTAAACATACAGTTCTGGTGTCTGTCCTTTTTATTATTTGTGAAAATCGGAGATTTTTGCAAATATGTTGATCTGTTCGTTTGTTCGTGCTCTAGCATCATCATTTCTTGACCAATCTTCACCAAAATGCACAGGACAACTCACTAGGGTCACACAAAGACATCATTAGTTTTTGGTGGGTCAAGGTCACCAAGGCCAAATCTTGTAAAAACACCTAATCAGCCATAACTTCCATTTCTTTGTGATTTTCACAAGTATCGTGCGCTACACGACTTTTCGTTTGTTTGTTTGTTTGTTTGTTTAGACATTGATTGGACAATATGTGTGAAATCTAGGAGGTGTTTCTCTCCGTCTAATCACTTGACACAGCTATCACTGAGAAGCTGTATGATTATACAGTTTGGGCTAGAAAGAAATCAGCCACCATTCTGTGTATTTTTCTTCCAACCACTGGTGCTGATGCTGTGTTTGGTGCCACATAAATCCAAACTATTTTGCCTTAATACATTTCTTAACAGAAAATACTGTAATCTATTGTGGATTCCAAAAATGAAACCTTAGTTATGCGGGTTTAGCCCTGGTAGTCCATTTAGGCCAGCCGCCCCTAATTCAATGCAGCATTCATGCACAAACAAAGAAAGCGTAGACTGAGCAAACTGTCTCTGAGGAATACACCAAATGATTGTAGATATGTGCATCCACTCAAGGTGATCTGCCCTTTATCGTCATCACTTACTGCATTTTGAATGTAATCCTATTCTTTAGTGCAAAGCTTCAGGCAAGGTCTGAGTATGCATTTAATTTACTAAAGGATGACTTGCAAAGTGTTGTGCTGAGCAGAGCTGTACCTGGCAATTTTTGTACAATATCTCTCACAGGACAGCATCAGAAATAGCAGCCTCTAAAGTAAATCCTTGCAATCAAGTGCAATACACACCGACTATGATGTCAACCCACTTTCCAGCCCCCTAACAAAAGAACAATGCAGTGGCTGAGGATGCATTTTCATTTCTCCCAGGATCAACAGTGAACTACAAGGTTAATGAGTTGCTTTCCTGATCACACCATTTTTCCGGCTTTGCTTCCATTTAAGCAGGACAAGTGCAGTCAATTTGACCATTGAAAGCTTTCTCCCGTCTCAAATATTGAGCCAAAGTCAATAAAACAGTGATAGATTAGTACTAGGGCTGCATATTTTTTCCGCATACATGGCATATCTTGATACATGATCACTTATGCAGTGTAGGTACATGATACAGTGTGATACAATATGATTTAGAGCTGTTTTCCATGCAGTACAATACACACCTCCTTCACTGGGATTGAAAGGCACAGAGGACACACCCACTAAACTGGGACTGACAGGCATAGAAAATACTTCTCAACACAGAAAGTGCTAAAGTAAACAAATCTGACCAGATTTATAGATAACACTACACTAGTAATAAAAGAACCTGGATGAGTGTGGTGTTGGAATTTATTGGAAAGGCATCCTTGATATACAGTGTCTTGCAAAAGTATTCATCCCCCTTGGTGTTCATCCTGTTTTGTTGCATTACAAGCTGGAATTAAAATGGATTTTGGGGGGGGTTAGCACCATTTGATTTACACAACATGCCTACCACTTTAAAGGTGCAATTTTTTTAAAAAAATTGTGACACAAACAATAATTAAGATGAAAAAACAGAAATCTGGAGTGTGCATACTGTAGGTATTCACCCCCAAAGTCAATACTTTGTAGAGCCACCTTTTGTTGTAATTACAGCTGCAAGTCTCTTGGAGTATATCTCTATTAGCTTAGCACATCTAGCCAGTGGGATTTTTGCCCATTCCTCAAGGTAAAACTGCTCCAACTCCTTCAAGTTAGATGCGTTGTGTTGGTGTACAGCAATCTTCAAGTTATGCCACAGATTCTCAATCTGGGCTTTGATTAGGCCACTCCAAGACATTTAAATGTTTCCCTTTAAATCACTCCAGTGTCACTTTAGTAGTATGTTTAGGATCGTTGTCCTGCTGGAACATGAACCTTCTTCCCAGTCTCAAACATCTGGCCGACTCAAACAGGTTTTCCTTCAGAATTGCCCTGTATTTAGTGCCATCCATCTTTCCTTCAATTCTGACCAGCTTCCTGTCCCTGCAGATGAAAAATATCTTCACAGCATGATGCTGCCATCACCATGCTTCACTGTAGGAAAGGTGTTCACAGGGTGATGGGACGTGTTGGGTTTGTGCCACACATGGTGTTTCCCATGATAGCCAAAAAGTTCGATTTTAGTCTCATCTGACCAGAGAATCTTCTTCCATGTGTTTGGGGAGTCTGCCACATGCTGTTGGCATGTTTTGTTTTGTTTTTTGGCAGATTTCTGTTTTTTTTTTAAATCTTAATTATTGTTTGTGTCACAATAAAAGAACAATTTGCACCTTTAAAGTTGGAGGCATGTTGTGTAAATCAAATGGTGCTAGCCCCCAAAAAATCCATTTTAATTCCAGTTTGTAATGCGACAAAACAGTACAAGCACCAAGGGGGATGAATACTTTTGCAAGATATGGTACATCTTATGCTCAATATGCACTGTTTTGAATCACATATAGAAAATTTTGAGCTAGCATGCCAAGTCTAATTCTGATTCTTTACACCATTCACACTGACACAGTGATTAAAAGAATCAAGAGGATTATCAAGTCCTCTCAAGATGGCCAAGAGTAAACAGATATTGTCAGACTAGAACCCTTCTGTATCACATGCTTTGTGTGTAATTAACAAAGGCAAGATTTTTGACAGGGGGCCCTGTACTGGGGGGGGGGACCTTCTTCAATCAATGCCCTAAAATTAGCTCCTAACTTGTCGAATTGCAAGAAACTCCTAAAAATAATGGCTGTGTCATTCCTGCCTTTGGGACTTTTTTGACAAAGAGTAATTCACAAAACCCCTTAGCGCTATAAGTAGCGCCTAAGTCTGGGAGAACTAAGAAGTAGTCAAGAGGACTCCTAACTCACTAAGAACAACTCACAAAGGATTGTAAAACAATTGCTGCATTTCTACATCACAATGTTTTGGAAAAAAAATAAATTACACTGAATTACTTAAGATACCACCTCAACTGCAAGGGATTAATGATTGTTGTGGAGCTTGTGAGGGATGCAATAACATCTCCAACCAATGGAAAGAATCCAATCAGTGCTGAAATTAAGTGTTAAATTAAGCGTGGCAATGCTGTGCTAGTTGGTAACAGAGAAAAAAGCAACTTTGCAATCCTGACAACTTCGGAATCTCTGAGCTGTCCATCAAACAATAAATGCACTCTCTAGATGCCACATCATAGGGCAATTCATATGCTTCCCTTCAGACATTCACCATCTACAATGTCGGTCTACGTGGTGTGATCAGTGCTATAGATGAAACACATAAAAAAATAATCACACCATCACAAGACGAGGATGTACTTGTAAACAGGAAAACAAAATCATCCCATCAACACAGCACAATTCAATTTCCCTTAGACTTCTGGTTTTGAGGAAACAGATTTTCTAGTTTTGTTTCAAATTCTTGTCAGTGGTAATCAGATATATGTGAGAGTCTGGATCCTCAGACTTTTCTTCAGCCAGGAAGACTAATTAGTCTAAAAAATAATACATAAAAAATCCCTCAGCCCACATTTGACTAACATAATCAAACTGCTTAAATATACTCAAATGTACAATAAGGTTATTTATTTATTGGAACAAGAGAGTTTTATATTCATTAACCTTTCATCCAGAGAATATATTTTATTAAAATATCATGAGATTAAATTGACTTTATTTACAGGTCTAGTTGTGTATGAGTTATTGAAGGTTGGCTTGAACACAGTTATTGAAACAGGATAACGAGACCATCAATAACGGCGCAGCTCACACCGGCCCCGTCTAGTCCAGAAGGAACGATCTAAAGTGGGCCACCTTGCACAGTTCTATTCTCAACCAGTTTAGCTCAAATATTTGAGAGTAGAACTGCACAAGGTGGCCCACTTTAGATTGTTCCTTCTGGACTAGACGGAGCCGGAGTGGGTAGAAGTTTTATCCACCCTAGGTACCCCTACCTTCATGCCAGAAAGAACCAAAATCGGTGAAGAATTGAGTGAGAAGAAGCAATTTGTGTGGAAACTGCTCATTAGGGCTTAATTACTCCATATCTTCATTATTAATTGTAATTATGCAAATTTGGGTAGAAGCCATATGCATCGCAGACAGCCCTACCTTCCTTCCAAAAAGAATAAAAATTGGTGAAGAATTGAGAGAGAAGAAGCGATTTTTGTGAAATGTGGATGACGCCGGACAAATGATGGACCACACATGATGGCATAAGCTCATCAACCTGTCGGCCGGGTAAGCTAATAACTACAGGCACCTAATACTAAATATAAACTTTGATAATAACGGTCTGTGATTTCCAGCACTGTAAGAAAGTGCAAGTATCTCGGACCCCTGGCTAACCTTCACAGACCACTCTTTGAGAACCATGCTCCTACTGATGTAATGGATACAGATGAGGTTGAAATCTACTGGACTATTTCTTTAAAGCTCAAAAATGTCTCTGCTCTGAACTGTTCTTCTATACTGCAACTCTGCCTACAGAATGACCTATAATTCCTTTTTTCAGACACAACAAGATATTGATCAGCGCAACCTTCTATAGTAAGCCTAAAAGAATGTCCAATGTCAATACATCCTTCATTCCCTTGCATCTCAACCTCTGAGGCAAGTCCAATCATAGCAAAATGCAGCTAAACATCTACCACCTACTTGGGACATATAGATTGGCTCAAACCAACCTGCCTGGCCAAGAAGGTTTAAAAAAAAATGTAGAAAAGCCCACAGGAAGTTCTCACCTGTAGGTCCAGCACACTGAGTTTGTTCTTGTCTCCTGAGTTGCGTTTGAATTCCTCTATGGTCCAGGAGGGTTGTGGACGTTGTGGACGCAAGTCTGTGTAGAGAGGACTTCCCTTCACATGCGTCTTGACAGAGGGGGGGAAATGGTGAGGGCTGAACACTTGCTCCACCAGGTATGAGTCCTTCGGGACCTTGGATGACCGGTGGGCCTGGTGAGGGTCATACTGTCGATCTGTCTATTGGATAAATAGGGAAAATATCAGAAAAATGGACTTGAGCTGATCAGAAAGTTGAATGATGAGAGAGAGAGAGAGAATGTAGTTTTTTTTTCTTTTTTTAAACTATGGCATTCTGAAATAGGTTAGTGTGCTGAACGATACTCTCTCTGAATGCATTATTGATATTTCCCACATTACACTATGTAAAATAAGGATAATTAAACAGTCTAATACCCCTTTTCCACCAAATCAGTTCCAGGGCTGGTTCGGGGCCAGTGCTGGTGCTGGTTCACAACTCATTCAACTTGCGAGCCAGCTGAAAACAGTTTGCTTTTCCATAGCTCCCGAGCTATGGAAAAGCAAACTGTTTCTCAGCTGGCTCGCAAGTTGAATGAGTTGTGAACCAGCACCAGCACTGGCCCCGAACCAGCCCTGGAACTGATTTGGTGGAAAAGGGGTATTAGACTGTTTAATTATCCTTATTTTACATAGTGTAATGTGGGAAATATCAATAATGCATTCAGAGAGAGTATCGTTCAGCACACTAACCTATTTCAGAATGCCATAGTTTAAAAAAAGAAAAAAAAACTACATTGCTAAGGGGAGCCACATCATTACGTCACTGTATACGTCAGTTACGTCGCTGCATTTGCATAAACCTTGGCGCGAACATCGAAGCAACAACAACACGGAGAAGAAGAAGAATAAGCAGCAACAACAACAATAATGGATGACTGCTGCTTTACTGCATCCATGATATCTCGTCGCTTATTTAAAAATGGCAACCTTTCGCGGTCTTGCTATTGTTGTTGGTCTTAACAACTCCGCCCCCCCCCGCTGACGTAAGCGGTTCTTTCCTCTGGCCCAGCAAAGAGCTGGTGCTAGCCTGGAACCAGTTTTTCTGGCCCCAGAGCCAGTTCTTTGTCAGTGGAAACAGAAAACCCAGTTCCAAACTAAGCACTGGCCCCAAAACAGCCCTGGAACTGCTTTGGTGGAAAAGGGGCATAAGAGTCTTCTTGACCTACAAGGTGTTCAGTTAAGTGGTCTAGTTCAGCTGTTTCAGCTCTTCCTAAATCCCTTTTCTTCCAAGCACAGTAAGTGCTACAGTCCCAGAATTGGGGATGGACAACACGGCAAAATGGAATAACAGCAGTAGTTGTAGGTAGCCTACATCAACTATAATGCTAGCAAATGCAGCAAAGTATTTAGCTTTGTAGGTGTTCACCCACCTAGAGACATGATTCTGTAATATTACTGCTGTGCTTGCAGAAATTATTTTTGTCTTGTTTGTCGTGCAGAAATGATCTGTTTATTATCCCTTACAGTCTCAACTTTATTTCTACATATTTCTTCCTCAGGAGTGTATGGCTATTTCAAGATACGTATAATACTGCAGCCCAGACTTTCTCCATGGCTTAATAACTGCAAGCCAAGATGAGTATTACAGGCAATAATGACAATGCATAACATAATTACATCTTTATTTATGAACACAACCAGTGCTAGTAATTGTATTTTGGTGTGGCATGACTGCAACACACTTACTTGTTAGCATTTAATTCTAAAAAATAAAATAAAACAAGTGTTGCCAGGCAAAACAAACCTCGCCTGACAGCACTTATTTTATATCTATATGTTGATAATGGTAATATTTCTCAATCATCAGCTGTCAGGTTATAGTCCTATGAAAATCCATGACCTTGAGTTTGACATTTCAAAGTCAATCAAGGTCAAAGGTCATGGTGGCAACTGAAAGCCCGTATAGGACTTCTTATATGTTGATAATGGTAAACATCTGGCTATCATTAACCATTTTAAAGTTATAGCCCTTTGAAAACCCATGGCCTTGAGTTTGACCTTTCAAGGTCACTCAAGGTCAAAGATCATGGTGCCACATGAAAGCCCATAATAGCACTTCCTATAAGATGATAATGGTAAACATCTGTCTACCATCAACCGTTTTCAAGTTATAGCCCTCTGAAAATCTGTGACCTTGAGTTTGACCTTTCAAGGTCAAAGATCATGGTGCCAAATGAAAGTCCATATGGGAGTTCCTATATGCTCATAATAGTAAACATCTGTCTATTGGCAACTGTTTTTGAGTTATAATGGAAAATATGTTATTTTGACCGATGACCTTGACCCCCCTGACTTTTAACCCCTAACCGCTATGGAGACTGTCCAAGGTACCCCATCATGAAGCATATGGTAGGAAGCAGAATTGAAAGATACACATTTTGGCTTGAAGTCAAAATGATAAATTTTAAGAAAGTTATTGAAAAAAAAGGATTTTGACCTTTTCGGTGACCTTGACCCGATTACCCCCAAAATTTAATCAGGCAATCTACGGACCATTGCCCACCTACCCTGAAAATTTGAAGTCAATCGGTGCAACCGTCTAGACGCTAGATTGTTAACAGACAGACATATAGACAGACAAACAGACCAACAAACAAACCGCACTGATTACAATACCTCACCCCGCTTACTCCGTCACGGGTGAGGTAAAAATAAAAAAAAAAACAGTACCCTGACGGTTGTTTTTCACCAATGAAGTACAGAGATATAAGAGCAACGAAACAAAGGTTTTGCTTTTCTGTGTTGCACGTTGTCCTCGTGTCTCAAATGAAAAGCAGTACCTTAGTGTATTGAATTTCACATTTCTTCCCTGGTGTAATAGTGTTTCTATTTTGTATGGGATCTTCTCCATAATGAGGCGGCACGGTGGTGTAGTGGTTAGCGCTGTCGCCTCACAGCAAGAAGGTCCGGGTTCGAGCCCCGTGGCTGGCGAGGGCCTTTCTGTGTGGAGTTTGCATGTTCTCCCCGTGTCCGTGTGGGTTTTCTCCGGGTGCTCCGGTTTCCCCCACAGTCCAAAGACATGCAGGTTAGGTTAACTGGTGACTCTAAATTGAGCGTAGGTGTGAATGTGAGTGTAAATGGTTGTCTGTGTCTATGTGTCAGCCCTGTGATGACCTGGCAACTTGTCCAGGGTGTACCCCGCCTTTCACCCGTAGTCAGCTAGGATAGGCTCCAGCTTGCCTGCGACCCTGTAGAACAGGATAAAGCGGCTAGAGATGATGAGATGAGATCTTCTCCATAATAGTTCGGTTAAAATCACATTTACATAGTTTTCCCAATTGTAGTAAATCAAGAGTCACTAAGATGTGTTTGGCGTCAAATCTTTACTTCTATACTTTAGCACTGCAGGCTAATGTTGAAAAAAGTAATAGAAGTCTAGAAGACACTGTTTTCCTTCTCAGTGTAATTCTCACATGTAAGTCTTTAGTAATCCCACTCAGATTTCCCAGTATATTTAAAGACAGATTATGACAAAAAAACAAAACAAAACATGATCTACATTTCCATACAAACAGGCTTCCAATGCTGTTGGCATGCCAGAAAGACATCTTAGATATTTAGTATAGACTGCAGCAATTTAGAAACTGCAATCAAAGTGTCTGAACTGCCTGTCCTCCTCTTAATCCTCAAAAATGCTTATCACAGAAAGTGTTCAGTCAGAGTCAATTGGTTTAACTCCATTTACCAATGCAAGGTGGAAGCATTGCTATGGGGTGCTGAATGAACAAATTCGGTTACAGTTTCATAACTGACATACTTTGGATATGGTGGCACAATGGTGTAGTGGTTAGCACTGTTACTTCACAGCAAGAAGGTTCTGGGTTTGAGCCCAGTGGTTGGCGAGGACCTTTCTGTGTGGAGTTTGCATGTTCTCCCCGTGTCTGCATGGGTTTCCTCCGGGTGCTCAGGTTTCCCCCACAGTCCAAAGACATGCAGGTTAGGTTAATTGGTAGCTCTAAATTGAGTGTAGGTGTGAATGGTTGTTTGTCTCTATGTATCAGCCCTGTGATGATTTGGCGACTTGTCCAGTGTGTACCCCGCCTCTCGCCCATAGTCAGCTGGGATAGGCTCCAGTGTGTTTGTGACCCTGTACAGGATAAGCAGTGATGGATGGATATTTAGCTCACTTTCCTCACATTTCGCTCATTTTTCTTTCATTTGAGACAGAAATTCATGTAAAACGTTATATATAATTGTTAAAAAATGTGTATACGTACAAAATAAATAAAAATCTAAATGGTGAATGTTACATCTAAATATTAAATAGAAATCTAAATGTTAAATTTAAATCTAAATGTTAAATTTAAATCTAAATCAGTAAGCCCGCACACCGGCAATAACTGCCTGCTCAATCTCTCCTACTGGGAGCAAACCGGCCATGTTTGTGTCACTTCCCCTCGTCTCACCTACTGATCCACAGTCAGTGGTGTGGGCGGGGCCGTGTGAGCTGAGGCTATGGCAAGGGGCATGAGCAGAGCGTTGACACAGATTAGTTGCATATTTTCTAAACATTTAGCTTTACACTCAGCTACCGATTTAGATTTAACATTTAGATTTCACATTTAACATTTAGATTTAGATTTTTTTGTGTATACACATTTTTAACAATTATATATAATGTTGTTTTGCATGAATTTCTGTTTCAAATGAAAGGAAAATGAGCAAAATATCCAAAATATGTCAGCTATAAAACTGTAACTGAATTTTTACATTCGGCACCCCATACATTGCTCTTTTAATATTAAGCATCTCCGAAATAATGAAAATATTTTTTGGCCAAGTAGCAGAAACAAGCACTACACAATTTACATACATTTTCCTAACATAATACTGTATGTGTTTAAACTAATATATGAAATTGACAATTAAATGATGTCGACCTGATGCTGCTTTTTCTCTTTCAAGTCAATGCCACAAAGCTGTTTCAAACAAAATCACTGTTTAAGGACTTAGATTACCTTGTAACTAACATGCTAACTACATTTTAAAATAGGTTACCCACTGATAATTTAAACAGGACAAGACAGAGTGATACAGCATTCTTTTTTAATTGGAAAAAAACGAATCATGTTTTCAAATAAATGTTTCCCATTAGATGATACAATTGTGTATCATCCTCCTCAGATCATGCCATCGCAAAAAACTATAACATCCTCTTTTCAGTTGCAACACCAAGCACCACCATTTTATTTGAATAGACAAAAAATAATAATTACATGTTATGTCTGTTTACTGCCTGCCCTTTTGTTTAATGGACAGCTAAGACCCTCCTACTCCTTTCTAAAGTTTGATTTGGGTGTGCCTCAGAAAGAGTTCTGACAACGTACAGTATGAACCAGGCTTTAATCTCGGCGACCGACCACAGGAGGCAAGGAGTATCACGATATGATCTCTGGTATGATATGCATGAGAATGTACCTTTGGTTTCCATTTGCCCCAATGTTGTAATCCCAAACATGTATTAGAAATGGTTTATTACACTGGCGCAGAATCAAAATGCCATAAAAACTTCAATAAGTGTGAAAATTATTTGGTCACTTTTGGCCTACAATATACAGGGTGTTTCAAAAACTACAGAAACTACATAGTCTAGGCAAATGAAACTGAACAGGCTTAATGTTGAGCAATATAAGATTTATTCCTCAAAATCTGAATGAGAAATTCAAAGGCATGTAGATTCCATGAACGATTTCACAAATTTTCAATATGCGTGCCGCCTGAGACACGGCACTCTAACATACAAAATGGCTTTTCTTTTCCAGTGAATGGCATTTCTATACCTAAAAAGACAAAACCAAAAAACATTAAACATAAAATGTTGACCTGTTTCCACACATGCTGTTAATTTGAGGTCAACTGAACAAGAATTGGCAAAGTTATTAGATTGTAAAAATATATAAATTTTTTTAAAACACCCTGTATATTGCTTATAACTGACCTGCAGTATACACCTTGTTTTTTTCATGCAGACTTTGCTATAGATTTCTATTTTATGACTTCGACATTACTGAGTCAGTACAAAAAGATTTTAGAGTTCCAAACATTCGTTCATTTTCAAGCACAAAATTAAATATTACAGAAAAAAGTTTGTATCTGAGCAGCATATTACATAACAGAGCACTTTTCAGATTAAAAAAGAAAACATAATGAAGGCTACTGGATTTTGGCGCAAAATTACGAAGCAAATGTGACAAAGTTTCCAGATGAACTGTGGCTGCTTCTGCAAGATGCTCAGTAAAACCTACAGCTCATTTCCTTATAAAACTGCACTCATTGTACCTGAGACTATTTTTTTAAAAGCAAAGGGTAGTCTCACACCAAACATTGACTATGATTCATTTATTATGGCTTACTGCTGTTTTATAGTATGTTTTTTTATTGTTGAAACATTTCATTTCATTGTTTTTAAGCCATTTTTGGTCTACGGCATTTCTTTACATTTGCTTAAGACTTCTGCACAATACTGTATATCAAGTCATGTACATTTATTTGTATAGAACTTTTAAGACAAATACAGTATGTGCCAAACATGATTGACTTGAAGTTATCGGAGGAGAATAACTGTTCGTTCTGAGTTCCTTCCATGCTTTCTTCTTTCATCTACCTTTATTCTATGAGGGTTGTCTCTGCAGCTAATGCTTGGCTTGCTCAGCAAGAGCTAAGTCACTTAACCTGATGTTTGCAAAGCTGCTTGGAAGTGATCTGTACTGTTAAATGCATTACACGATATTCTGTTCTAATTCTATACTATTTTTCAGACACAACTTAAGCACTATTCAATATCAAGCCCTATTCAATAGATATGGTCAATAGAATGTCACAGTATGCAAGCTGGTAGAGAATAAGACTCATAAGCTTAGGCTTGTGGGGCTGAAGCTTATGTACACAGCTTTGGATAAGTGCTTAGAGGGGCAGTGATGTTTCAATGGTTAAGGTTTTGGGCTGTTGAGCAGATGGTTGAAAAAGAGTCTCAGCATTTTCAAGCCGCCACAGTTGAGCAAGCTTCCAGGGTTGCATACTCCAACTTCCAAGCTGGGATATTAGAACAAAAGCAATTAGTCAGACTGTGATGCAATCAGTTAAGCAAGTGATTATACATATCACACATTTATATGTATATTGACAATCAAGTCTGGATTCATTTTATGCCTTTCTCTCCTTTCTGCTTAAAGACAATGGATGTGATGTCCAGTTGGTCCCTGGGTTTGATCAACACTATCTTCTTGGTTTAAATGGTGAAAACCACAACCTTGATGGTTGTGGATGAATTGTTAGCTTGTAAACAAGCATGCCAGACATGATGGGTGATGCATGGCAAAGATAAAAATGATGGATGTTGGAAAGGAGCAGAACACAAATTACAAAGTAGATAGCCAGCAGCAGCTGGCTTCATCTTATGAAGATAGGACAAAAATTGTGACATATAAAGGACACTGACAAGCAGATGGTTTAAAATGAATGCAAAAATGGCTTGCTTTATTGAAGAGCAGCTTTTAGTCGAAATGAACATAAAGCAAAATACAAAGGTAGTAAAAGCCATAGAGCATAGCCTCAGACTAAGTATTAATAAGAAGTTGAGCGGATGTCTGGAATATGCCAGGAATAAAACATTATGGGGTGTGCTATTATAGGTAAACAATCCACAATCTAATAGTGCGTTAAGTGACCACCCTGAAATTGATTTTTTCCCCCTATAAGAACATGTCCCAAAGTGTTTTATTCCCCTTCTACTACAGAGATTTGCCAACTATTGCATTTTTTATTTATCAATGAACCACACATCACACTTTTAAACTATATATATATATATATATATATATATATATGCAGGGCTCGAAATTCATTTTTTTTCTTCACCAGCCAGCCGGACTAGTTACCTTCCAAAGTAACTAGCCAAACAGAAAATCAACTAGCCAAAATTTGTTCATGTATGAATTTTACTTCTGTCAAAAATAACGCAAAAGAGAGTAGTTACCATTGTTCATGACTAATGTGCATTTATTTCAAGACCCGAGTATTTTGATACATACATAAATGAGAACAACACAGAGCACCATAATATCAACAAATAATAATATATTGGGCAACTTGGTGTATGAGTATTGAAAGCAAATATACTTACTACCATGACTATTGCACCCAAAATATGTCCAACATTCTTTCTGTATTTAACCATTTATGAGAGAGAAAGCATTAGGAGCTTCATATTGACTAGGAATCAACTTGAAAAAAATTAATTATTCCATAAAAATCATATCGCAGCCAAGGCCTACCCTGCTCCCACGTTTGCTTGTAAGTCCTTTGTCGTTTCTCCTCTTCAGACCGAGGTTGCTTTGTCCCCATCTCTGGTGGTTTCTGTACACCTTTCAGAAAATCCCACATCGCAACGTAGCTTTGGCAGATGTAGATGTAAACAACAACAAAAACACGTGTTTAAATGGGCGATAATGTGGCCACATCTATTGAATTTGATAACGTGATGTGGCAGCGGGGGTGTGGCCAAGTGGCAGTCTGTGAATGAAGGGCGGAGTCAGGGAGGGTAAGTGGTGGAATCATTGCACCTGATGGGGATTAACCTGTGTTTGTGTATCTTCCCCAGTGACCGCGCCCTTTAAAAGGAGAGGAGAGCAGAGAAAGGGAGCTCTCTCTCCCCAACCAGAACACGTGTGTGTGTGTGTGTGTGTGTGTGTGTGTGTGTGTGTGTGTGTGTGTGTGTGTGTGCGCGCGTGCGCGCACAGGCTGGGAAGTGATAAAAGGCTGAAAAGCTAGCAATAAATAGTTCATTGAGAACTCAGTTCTGGCCTGCCGTGCTTCTGTGCTCCACCCACCTGGTCCAATACTACACGTGATTACCGCGATATTCAACGAGATGCGTTATATGCATGCGCAGTAGTGAAAAACCGACAGCCTGACTCGTACACGATATGATTCGCAATTCTTCGGTAGTTTCCGTCCTGCCGATAAACACATCAATTAACACAGATACGACACGCGCTTAATATGTGGCGGCTTTAGTTGACGGTGTGTCTGAATCTTCGCTTCATATATATTTTTTATTTTCAACCAGCCAGCCGGGCTGGCTAGTGACAGGAATTACCCGCCAAATGAAAAATTAAGTCGCCTTGGGCGACCGGACCACCGCGAATTTCGAGCCCTGATATATATATATATATATATATATATATATATATATATATATATATATATATATATATATATATATAATTACATTTAATGTTGTGGAATGTCCCCTAGATGAGTTAGCTCCTATTATATCCCTCATCAAAAAATTCCTGTGCAGGGATTGGCCAAGGATGGCTCACGTGACATAAAATAGTTCCACCACTGATTAAGCAATATATCTTGTGATGTCCAAAAAAAAAAATGGACATGGTGTGAGTCAGTCATAGTATATCCTGGATATGCCATGAACTGACGTCACAATTTCAAGCTGAACGGCCAACTCAGGTCTTTTTTTTTTCACAATAAAGACAGACAAAAATAGAAGTCATTAATACAATCAAAACAAAAACACTAACATTTCAGCCAGGGGGATCTTCAACTGAACACATTAAAATAACCACACAAATCAATTGCTTTAACAGCTTTCTGGTTTTATGAGTCAGTAACTGTTTTTATGTACTGCTTGGTCTCTTTTTCAAATACCAGAAATAACGGTTTAGTAACCGACTAGAGTCACAGCTGTGGCTCTGCGAGCATTTCTGTGTGTGTAGATCTACATACTGTATCATAGCATGCCTAGTGAGGCAGGCAATAGCATGGTAAAATAAATAAATGTAAAAAAAAGGTTAAAAAAGCGATAGCATGGTACATTGCATATGCGTAGGTTGAAGGTTGTTCTGACGTAAACAACAAACGTGAGTTTATGCTGAGATTCAATCTCACAGACGAAAGTTAAACGTTAACAGTTTTAGTTTGGAATTTTTTGATGAGGGACATAAATCAAATATACCATGCACTGAGAGGCTTCAGCTGAAATTATGGATTCTCTTCGGTGACTAGCATAGCACTATTTTCTTCAGGGCTGCACCCCTCACAAAATTGTACTATGCCAGTCATGTCAGAGAATCTATAATTTCAGCCGAAGCCTCTCAGTGCATGGTATATTTGATTATTATCCCTTACGTTATATCATCTATATTTAGTCATGCCCTCACCAGCCTCTCCTATTTTTCTGTCTCTTGAAGTTAATAAGACAAAAATGTAGTTTGCTGAAGACATAAGTTTCTCCCCTTAAGACTCTGTCCTGTCAACTCTCCTGTGGTGCAAAACCTACTGATCATTACAGAGCGCTGATACCCGAGACTCCTTCCCTAAATGTTAAATAAAGGTCTTCTCACAGAAAGTGTCCCCACTTCATATTATACAGCAATGGGCCTCATTTATTAATCTTTTCATAAAGTTATGTGTAAATGTTTGTGTGAACCAATCCAAACAAAATTCTGCTGGATTTATTAAAGCTTCAGAAATGCTGATTTTCTGCATATTTAAATGATAAATAGTATTCAACTCTAACAGCACAGTTAATTGTGTTTAGTGATGCTCACAAAACTCCAAAAAAGGCAAAGCAGAAAGCGCAAAGTCCCTGAGCGGCCCTAAGCGTCCAAAAGTCCTGACCGATGCTGTCTTGGAAAAGCAGGATGCTATGCTCAGAGCAGTGGAGGACATTGCAGCAACCCTAAGAGACATGAGTTTAATTATAAAGCAAACAGTGGCAATGTGAATAGGTGAAAATAAAGTTTGCTATGTAAATTAATCTGATGTCTGAAATTGTCCCATTTACTGAATTCCAGAATGTGCAGCAGCCATGTCCTAGCTAGGGTTTTCGTTTTGGGCTGGAAGAGCTGATATGTGATGTATTTGGGAACATGCTGGATGATGGCACACAGCACAGTAGGGAGTATGGGAGTATAAGACTCATTGTAGGTTGAGACATCCCAGATCTGTCTCTTTGAAATGTGCCAGTATCAAGAAATCAAAGCACTGACAAAACTTGGACATTCAAGAATGGCACAGGATCTTTCTATCAGATGAACTCGTGCTGGCTCTAAAGTGCTGCACAACATTAAGACAAGATGCCATGGCAAATGGAACCTATTTATAAGCCAGCTTTCATCCTCAAAAAATTTTTTAAAAAATAAAAATAAAAAAATCATACCAGTCTCTAAATATCCATCCCCCCCAGCGCAGCATATGCTAACTCTTTCAGTAATATCAAGTCTGCAATTTGCACCACCTTGGGCTATGCACAGACCAGCCCACCCTCCTTTCATACAGGGGCATTTCTTCTTAATTTAATGACTATATAAGGTAAAGAGTGTTTCTAAGTTGCATATTCACAGAATCTGGATTTCATGATAAAGATGCTTTGTAAAATGGTAGGACCTTCTTTTCCTTTTTCCGCTTTTCCTTCTTCTCATTTTATTGTGGAACTGCCACCTAAAGTGATGCACAAGTCCACATAAAAGGGAATCGATGGACTTAAAAACAAATATTGATTGATTTCAGGAGGCAAATACAGTATCTGACAGTCTTTTACATGGAGACCTGTAAAAGAGACACTAAGGACCTGACAGACTGATTGGCATCTAACATTAAAGGTAGACTGCCTTTCAGATTTTTCAAGTGTAGGTCATAAAAATAATTTTCCCTGACACTCAATTGTTTTTATTTAGTGGACCGAAAGCTACTGAATTCAAATCACAGACTTCCAATTTTATTATAAAAAAAATTTGAACAATTAATGAATTTAGGGCCACGTGGCCCTAAATTCTTGGCTATTTTTTCCTGCTTCAACATAAACCAATTCAAGATACTGTGTCATGCATCACATGGTGAGCTTTCCCTGTTCGCACAAGGCATTGTGGGATACAAATTTGAAACAGGAGAGAAAAATGGAGGACGTGAGTGTGCGAATGAAACGTGAAAGACCGACTACAGTAACAGAAAGCGAGAAGAAAAGACGTTATGTTGTGAAGGAAACGCAGGACCAAACTAATAAATATCGGTGGTCAGTGAGCACCTCGGTGTGATCAACTGTTCGTTTAGCGACAGAATGATGTAACCATCAGTGCATGGTTAAGGTAAACCTGCGCATGCGCAAACAGACTTCCTCTGTCTGCTTGACTGCGCGACGCGAGCGATTTCATGCACATTATTTGCTCAGGAATCCCTTCAAATTAGATAACTTCCCAGCCACAGAATGGCCTGATATTTTGTGAAATACTACAGAAATAAACATATATCACAATGACCAAATTTCAGAAGGAACTAAATTTCACCGATTTTATGAAATCGAAAGGCCGTCTAGCTTTAATAATGTTGAACCGCTAATGAGTTATAAATGACAGCATTGAACAAGATTAGAGAAAGATTGTTAAAAACTACCGGTATATGCTGAAACGTCCATTCAATGTGATATGTCAAGAGAATACAGGAGTGAGGACATGTAGATACTGAGTGAGTAGATGGCAGCATTTTAATTATCTTACATTCTGTGATGCCGGGCCTTGTAGAAAGTAATGGACACAGGAAAAGAGCTCAGTGCAGGAGGACATGAGAAAGATTTTGCCACCCACTAACCACTCTCTCTCTCCTCTGCCTGATAATGACTCCTCGGGTGCTGGCTGCTGAGGATGTCATTCCAGCTCATGGCTGCATGAACACGAACCACACACTGCTGAGAAACATTTTTCCACATTCACCCTCATTTTATTTTCCATCAATGTCCTGCATGTAAATAAAGCAGCGTTCAGGGTTCGATTTAATTCTGTGCCATGAGTGTTTGTATTCATGCTTGCCTTTCCACGCTGCAGCATCACAGCTTACGTTGTACATTTTTATCAAGTTTTCTTGCATAAGTGAAAACTCACTTATTTCGAGAAGCCTACTTCTCTTAGTTACAGTAGTGTCTGTAATTAGTTTTAAGCTTAAGTTTGTAATTAGTTTTTAGCAATATACAGGGTGTTTTCAAAAACATTTGATATAATTTCACAATCTAATAACTTTGCTAATTCTCATTCAACTGACCTCAAATTTTAACAGCATATGTGGAAACAGGTAAAAATTTAATGTTTTTTGTTTTTATCTTTTTAGGTGGGCGGCACGGTGGTGTAGTGGTTAGCGCTGTCGCCTCACAGCAAGAAGGTCCGGGTTCGAGCCCTGTGGCCGGCGAGGGCCTTTCTGTGCGGAGTCTGCATGTTGTCCGCGTGGGTTTTCTCCGGGTGCTCCGGTTTCCCCCACAGTCCAAAGACATGCAGGTTAGGTTAACTGGTGACTCTAAATTGACCGTAGGTGTGAATGTGAGTGTGAATGGTTGTCTGTGTCTATGTGTCAGCCCTGTGATGACCTGGCGACTTATCCAGGGTGTACCCCGCCTTTTGCCCGTAGTCAGCTGGGATAGGCTCCAGCTCGCCTGCGACCCTGTAGAACAGGATAAAGCGGCTAGAGATGAAGAGATGAGATCTTTTTAGGTACAGAAATGCCATTCTGGAAAAGAAAAAGCGTTTTGTGTGTTAAAGTACGCTCGAAAGCAGTCAAACAAGACTGTGCAGCGTGCATTTATGAGAGAATTCTCTAAAAATGCACCAACTGCAATGCAGATTTGGACACGGCACAAAAAGTTCAAAGAGAACGGCTGTCTGTGCAGGGCAGAAGGATCTGGACGACCACCAGCATCGGAAGAGAAGGCTGAGCAGGTTTGTGAAAAACTCTTGCGAAGCCCCAAGAAGTCCATAAGAAGAGCAAACCTGGAGACCCAGATTCTTCTGACAGTTTGGCGTGTCCTGAGGAAATGTTTGCGATTTAAACCCTACAAGCTCCACTTCGTTCAGTGCCATGTCTCAGGCGGCGTGCGTATTGAAAATTTGTGAACTCGTTCATGGAATCCACATACCTTTTGAATTTCTCATTCAAATTTTGAGGAATAAATCTTATATTGCTCAACATTAAGCCTGTTCAGTTTCATTTGCCTAGACTATGTAGTTTCTGGGACATTTACATCTCAAATAATATCAATTTTTTGAAACACCCTCATCTCATCTCATTATCTCTAGCCGCTTTATCCTGTTCTACAGGGTCGCAGGCAAGCTGGAGCCTATCCCAGCTGACTACGGGCGAAAGGCGGGGTACACCCTGGACAAGTCGCCAGATCACTGCAGGGCTGACACAGAGACAAACAACCATTCACACTCACATTCGCACCTACGGTCAATTTAGAGTCACCAGTTAACCTAACCTGCATGTCTTTGGACTGTGGGGGAAACCGGAGCACCCGGAGGAAACCCACGCGGACATGGGGAGAACATGCAAACTCCACACAGAAAGGCCCTTGCTGGCTGCAGGGCTCGAACCCAGGACCTTCTTGCTGTGAGGCAACAGTGCTTATTTTTATTTATTATTTTTTTTTAAATGTATATATATATATATATATATATATATATATATATATATATATATATATGAAGCATTTATTATTGGTATACATGCTATATAAGTAAAGTTATTATTATTTGCTTCAAACTCAGACTAATCTTTTGTCATCAGAATTAACATACAGGAGCGGGTCATAATAAATGCCCAAGGATTCCTGCAGTTCACACTCCGTACTCTTCTCAAAATTCTGGCTGTTCCCAAGTGTGCAGTATTTTGGAGCAACTCAGTTCGAATTTCAACACCAATCTTTGAGATCCGATTTTGGATCTTTTTTGTAACTGCACCAAGGACTCCAACAACAATTGGAATAACCTCCACTTTATTCATTTTCCAAATCCGCTTTATTTCAAATTTCAAAGGCTGGTATTTATCTTCCATCTCGTCCGCCTTCTCTGTAACCCTGTCATCTTCTGGTATTACAGTGTCAATCAAGAGGAAGTGCTTTCTTTCTCTATCTACCAGTACCAGAGTCTGGTCTTCTTGCCATGTTTTTTATTATTAATAATAATAATAATAATAATAATAATAATAATAATATGTCAGTTCACTAATAATGTTTCTTTTTTAAATTTAAGTAAAAATATATTTGGTATCACAGTATCACATCTCTGTATATAAAACCCAAGCAGTGTGTCTATGATATAACATTATGAATGGTTAGTTTTGGCTGACTCATTCTTTGTTTAAAGCTCCTGCGAGGTGTTAAAATGACCTGCTAGGCCTCACCTTGCTTGAGAAATAAAAAAGACAGCATGACGCACTACAGACAGTTTGGCAACAGAGAGTCAAGCAGACTGCAGAGTGTGCATATTGAAGATGTCAGTTAGTGGACTTGTTTAGAGGTCAGGGTTTTTTGTTTTTCTTTTGCAGGACAGATTTGCCTTAAGGATATGCACATTTAAGAGCTTGGATGTTTTGAGACAGAAAAAAAAGGTCACTTCAAATAAAAACTCATAAAGCTGAAAGATCGTGAGGATAGACTGGCGAGTTAATATTGAGTTATGGCTGTAAATGTAAATCTTTAACTAGATACAGACTGTGACTAAAGTCACAGTAATTTGCACTAGCTGACCTTTGTCAATTGAAGGTCAAGGTGAAGGTCATTTTGCTGAACAAAATAAAAAAAAAGACTGAAAAATCATGAAAATTGACAGAGTTATAAATGATTGGAAACAAGGCCGTTTTTCATGGATCATTCCAGTTCGATGATCCAGATTAACACCAAAAGTCATAGCAACTTAATTCAGCCCAGAGGTATTCTTCATGTGAACTTTGGTGATGACTGGTTGAAAACTGAGGGAGAAATAGCATCCTAAAAATGTTAGGAGAATAATAATAATAAGTGCTGTCAGGTAAAACAAACCTCACCTGGTAGCACTTATGATGAATATGAAGGAAGATATCATGAAAAAAATAGGTACCCTATGGGTACATGTGGCTACTGCTTATAAATAAAATTGTTTTCTGATACCATGTCCATACAGTAAATATAGCATATATACATTTACTCAGTCAGGCAGTAGCCACAAAAATGAAGCGTAATCCAAAAATGAACACTTTAAAATCACAGAAGTAAAATATACCAAGTGTCTGTACTTTATATTACTCTACTCTTACCTCTTACAGTTTTCGAAACTGAAACCTCCGAACTGAGGCTGACATACACGCTGTCACCATGATCGAAACTCTTATTTCCTGGAAATGGCCTGGCGCTAGAGCTCAGTGGAACGCACTTTCCCTCTGTAATAAGCATAAATATGTCTGAAAGCAGTTTCTTTAGTCTAGTCCATTTATTTTGAACGGTGAACCGAATTTATACACTCACCGGCCATTTTAATCAGAACACGTGTATGCGCACGCGCAATGCGCGATTGTTACATTCTTACAGCATGATGACATAGTGGCTAGCACCACTATATGAGGCAGTAGCCACAACAAAAACAATTTTGACCTTTTTTGATGACCTTGACCAGATGACCGAAAACAATACCTCGAGCCCTGGTGGATTCCGTCCCGGGCGAGATAATAATAATAATAATAATAATAATAATATCTAGACAGATACTGTGACTAAAGTCACAGCAATTTGTGCTAGCTCTTACAAACTGGGACGTCTGGTCACCGTACCCTATAGATCCGGAACAGTAAGAGACAGAGAATGACGCTTTGTGAGGAAATAAAGCCTGTTTTCCATGGATCATTCTGGATCAGTGATCCAGATCAGCACCAAAAGTCATAGCAACTTAATTCAGCCCAGAGGTCCTCCTCATGTTAAATTTGGTGATGATTGGTTGAAAACTGAGGGAGAAATACATCCTAAAAAAGTAATAATAATAATAATAATAATAATAGGAAGAATAATAAGATTAATAAAGTAAAAAGATCCTGATTGAGAGTAACAATTTGTGCTACCGCTGCTAGAGAAAATTAATTAACTCTGGTCACTTAGTACTGTATATGCTAAAAGATTCCTCATGGCTGGGGAAGTGAACACACAATGAGCTTGATTATTATCTGCATAGAGGCTTGGAGATCACTCACAGTTTATAGGATATCATTTGTATTTGTAATGCAAAATAACTTTTGCATGTCTGTCTTCACTTTCAAGCTGTAGAGTTAATCCCAAAAGTGATCAAGTAACTAGTTTAGTGTGCTATATTTTTGATTTCTTAAAATCATGGTAATCACAAGTAAAATTACAGCAGTATCCTGGTATTTATTTAAATATATAAAGTATGTACAGGTATGTATGTACGTACAGTACCATTCAAATGTTTAGACGCACCTACTCATTCATAGGTTTTTTTGTATTTTGACTATTTTCTGCATTGTTGAATAATACCAAAGATATCAGAACTATGAAATAACACAATTGAACATATACGGAATTATGTGGTAAACAAGAAAATGTTAAAAAACCAAAACAAAATATGTTTCATATTTTAGATTCTTCAAAGTAGACAGCATTTAACCTTGATGGTGCTTTGCACACTATTGACATTATCTTAACCAGCTTCATGAGGTAGTCACCTGGAATGCTTTTCAATAACCCTAACCCATAACTACGTCATTGTTTGTTTACCGCAATGTATTATGGGCAATACCCAGGGTTAGCTCCGCCGTATTGTTTACTTTTGCCTTTGTTAAACACTGCATTGTTCTGTCTAACCGGTTTTAACCATGCCTAAAGTGAATTGCTATGTGCCTTAAGGCCAATTTATGCTGACAACCCAGTCCTCGCAGATAGCGTCGCAGACAGTGTCTGCGTAGCCCCCCCACCTTCGCAGACGCTCTGCGCGCACCTCCCAAAAATTGTGACCACCGTAGAAGCCTCGCAGACAGCGTCGCAGACAAGAGGGCTCTGATTGGTCCACTCTACATCCGCTGTACACGCACTTCCGCTTCCCTACTTTCCCGGTTTGGTTTGTTTTCACGACCGCCATTTTTAAAAACAGGAGCGAAGATGGAGCAGCACGAAGAGCGGTTGATCGAGGAAGTGAGGAAGTACGTACATCTATACGACTCCAGTTCTAGTCATTATAAGTAACCGGAGGATAAACACTCCACTAACCACACCCACCAACTACTCCTAGCGATTTCGTGACTTCGTGCCCCCTTGCGTTGTGGCGGTGAATAACATCGCGCACGCCTATTACTCCCCGCTCAACGATAAATTACAACTGTCTGCGAAAAGCTATCTGTGAAAGCCTTGTCGCAAGAGCATGCAGAGGCCTTTACTGTGTCTCCACAACAAGGAGAACACCTAATTTGAGCTTTTATCAGCTGCCAGTCAACGAGAAGAAAGAAATGGATAAGTTTAATCCGCAACAAAAACCTTCGAACTAAATCAAAATGGACAAATGTTTTGTAGCTTACATTTCTCTGGTGGGAAAAAGACGTACTTAAACTGTGACCCAGCAATATTTCCATGGTCTACGGAATGGCCTTCGGTTATAGAAGATTATAACAATCAACACTGTTCATCATCTGAAACTAGTGATATTCCAAAGCCTGTAAAACAAAAAAAGCATTCTTTGGCCTTTGCCTCTCAACGTGGTGAAACACTCGGCAGCCAAACGAGCCTGTCAGACTGATAAAACTCCCAAACCACGAAGGGTTCTCTTTCGGGTGTGTATAATGTTCAGTGTACCTCACTAGCGGCATTTATTGAAGAAAATGCATTTATACTGAACATGACATGGCAGATCAGCGGGTTTCCAAAGTTTTTTCTTTGTAATGTTTCCTGATATCAAGTTTTATTTAACTAATCACTCATTTATCATTCAGACCGTCATTCGCCCACAAATCCCCAGCGAGAGCACTGCTCCGCGCCAATTCCCGATATTCAGATAAATTTGTTTTCTTGATAAAGTTTAGCTGGTGCAATATACGTCCTCAGAAATAAGACATTGTGAGATTTGATGTTGTTGTAGTATGGTGCGGTAGACTCAGTCTAGACTCTTACCTTCTCACCAAGCTTAATTTGGATTCAGATTTTCCTGCTGTAAACCTTCAACATGTTATCCACCTCTTTAAATCACCAATTTCATTGTCCACGGCAAAATTGCTCTTCTCACATCGCTCTCATTTAAAATTAAACTGACATCCGTCATATTGCTCAACTACCGACCCCAGCTATCCCCCACAATGCATTGTAGTAAACAAGTGATGATGTAGTTATGCTTGGGGGCTAGCATAACTGGTGTGCCTTGTCAAAAGTTAATTAGTGCAGTTTCTTGCCTTCTTAATGCATTTGAGATAATCAAAAAGTAAGAAAAGAAAAGAAAAGAAAAGAAAAGAAAAGAAAAGAAAAGAAAAGAAAAGAAAAGAAAAGACCACATCATAGCAGGTAGTGTTGCTGCTTCACAGCTCCAGGGTACCTGGTGCAATCATGAGCTCAGGTGATAGTCTGTGTGGAGTTTCACATATCCTCCATGTCCATGTGCATTTCCTTTTGGTTCTCCAAATTTCCTCCCACCTCTGAAAAACACGTTAGAAGGCAAATTGGCTCAGCTAAACTGCCCTCGGGTCTGAATGAGTGTGCACATGGACACCCAGAGAGTACTGTATTTCCACCTGGCTCTGGATTCACTGTGATCCTAACCAGAATAAGGTGATTACTTAAGGAAAATGGATGAATGAATGGATAAATGAAACATGCTACATTGGTAGCATGGTTATAGGAATATTAACCAATAACTTTTCCTAGCCCGTGGTTTCAAAGTATCATGGTTACATTAAGAGCCCTGCTTATAATGAGACAGGATGTTATCCAGACCGAGAGCTGAGCAGTGAAAATGTTGGTTTGACTCAAGGGTCCAACAGCATCTCCCTGGAATATCAATCTTTTAGTCATTAAAACAGTGCCTTCAAGACTACGATACTGCTGCCTTGATCATGAGATACAATATCTGCTGCAGAACAAATAACATTAAAATTAAAAAAGAGAAAACGAGAGTCTCAGTTGTGGTGAATTCTCATGATAAAGATCAAATGTATCCCTCGGCGTATCTAGCTAATTCTACATGTGCAAAATACCGTGTATGACATTCTTTTATCACAATGTAATCCTACGCAAACCAAGGAAATCTCACCCATTGAAAATAATCTCTCAAGGGACACTATCTTGTGTTGTGTTCTGACATCAAAACCTTCTAATGTATACATCAGGGATATTCAAGTCCATCCATCCATCCATTATCTGTAGCCGCTTATTCAAGTCAAATTTGTAAAGGTCAAGTTCCATAAAATGTTTTGTCCGTATATAGGTCTGGGTAAAAAGGGCAGCACAGTGGTGTAGTGGTTAGCACTGTCGCCTCACAGCAAGAAGGTCTTGGGTTCAAGCCCAGTGGCCAACAAGGACCTTTCTGTGTGGGGTTTGCATGTTCTCCCCGTGTCCGCGTGGGTTTCCTCTGGGTGCTCCGGTTTCCCCCACAGTCCAAAGACATGTAGGTTAGGTTAATTGGTGGCTCTAAATTGACCGTAGGTGTGAATGTGAGTGTGAATGGTTGTTTGTCTCTAATGGCCCTTTTCCACTACCCTTTTTCAGCTCACTTCAGCTCGCTTCAGCTCACTTCAGCCCGACACGGCTCGCGTTTCGACTATCTAAGAACAGCACGACTCAGCTCGCTTCAGCCCTGCTTAGCACCCAAAACTCGCACGGTTTTGGAGTGGGGCTGAAGCGAGCCAAACCGAGCTGAGTGAGGCTAGGGGCGTGAGGAGACACTCCCCTGTGCACTGATTGGTGAGGAGGAGTGTCCTCACATGCCCACACACGCCCCGCGAGGACGCTGGGATCTGTAAACACCGTAAACCCGGAAGAAGAAGAATTACGAGAATTTCTGAAGCCTTATGTGCCTCGCCTCATCTATACGCTCTTGCCAGTATCTGTTGGCGTTGTCGGCGACAACAAGCCACAGCACCAAGACCAGCAACACTAACGACTCCATGTCCTCCATGTTTATTGTTTACTCTCCGGGTTGTGAGACTACCACTTAAAAGGTCACTGATGTCACTGTTTGCGCCGCCTAACGACATCACCTGACGTCCACCTACTTTCGCTAACTCCACCCAATGTGTCCACCCACTTCCAGCCAGCACGGTTCAGCGCAGTTGTAGTCGAAATGCAACTCCAACAGCCCCGCTCAGCTCGACTCAGCCCAACTCAGCACGGCACGGCTCAGCCGCGTTGGTAGTGGAAAAGCGGCATATGTGTCAGCCCTGTGATGATCTGGCGGCTTGTCCAGGGTGTACCCTGCCTCTTGCCCATAGTCAGCTGGGATAGGCTCCAGCTTGCCCGTGACCCTGCACAAGATAAGCGGTTACAGATAATGGATGGATGGATGGATGGATGGATGGTCTGGGTAAGCAAATATCATGACTGACAACAGTTACCTGCTAATGTTTAACCATTAATTACCTCCGCCAGTTTTGTTAGAGAAGGTTTTCACTTCCATTTCACACCTCCCCAGCCCGTTTCCGGTTGAGAGTACGTCGTGTGCATTCTGGCTGCCGCTTCTCACCGGAGCTTTTTATTTTATTTTCTCTCCTTTTTTTTTAATTTATTTTTATTAATTTTTTTGTGTTTGTGTTGTTTGATGTTTGTTTTTGTTTGAGTGTTTCCGCCAGTGGCGGTGTAGCTCCGGACCCAGTTTTGGGCATCGGTTCCCTCCAGGCCTTGGTTCGCCGTGGGTGAGGCCTGTGCTCCGAGCGATGGACTGCAGTGAGCTCGTTGCTCATTTTAACATCGTGGTTGTCCAGCGCTCTGTGCAGCAGTGCTTTAGTGCTTGGCATGGTGTTCCGAGTGATGTTGCCCGGCGGCGGCATGGTGGCTGTGCTGGTGGTGTGGGACTTGTTTTCGTGCGCCTTTTGGTGGGACTCTGGCTGCTACACCATTGGAATGACATCCTGACCTATATTTGGTGGACTTTTTTTTCCCCCTATAATTGTAAAGCGACCTTGGGTTTTGAGAAAGGCGCTATATAAATTGAAATTATTATTATTATTATTATTATTATTATTATTATTATTTTGTTTGCTCCGAATGTAACTCCAAAAAATAGTGAACTTATTTTGATAAAATTTTGAGGAAAGGTGAGCCATGGATCAAGGAACAATTAATTAGATTTTGAATGAACCCTTTATTATCACTGTACCAGTGAAATTGACCATTTTGATGGATTTTGATGCAAATCCGGATATGTATGTATGTGGATCCAGAATTTTTTTTTGTCTGTTCCCAATGTAACTCAAAAAGTAGTGAACGGATTTTGATGACATTTGGTGTACAGCTTTAGTACTATCCTCAGTTCAAGTGACTTGATTTTGATGTTGATAATATGTGGCTTGGCAGAGGTATGCTTTCTACCAAGTGCCCTTCTAAGTATTGGTTTATTACTATAAATAAGACATCCATCCATAATTGCTTATCCTATGTAGGGTCATGGACAAGCTGGAGCCTATCCCAGCTGACTATGGGCGAGAGGCGGGGTACATCCTGGACAAGTCGCCAGGGCTGACACATAGAGACAAACAACCATTCACACTCACACTCACACCTACGGTCAATTTAGAGCCACCAATTAGCCTAACCTGCATGTCTTTGGACTGTGGGGTAAACCGGAGCACCTGGAGGAAACCTACACAGATATGGGGAGAGCATGCAAACTCCACACAGAAAGACCCCCGTCGGCCGCTGGGCTCAAATCCAGAACCTTCTTGCCATGAAGCGACAGTGCTAACCACTACACCACTATGCTGCCCAATAAATAAGACACAGTAGTTATAATTTATTTTGTAGTTGTGCTTCATGTTACCACTTTTGACCAGCACCATTAACTGATAAGACACATCTATTTTGCATTTGACACTGTGAGAATAAACGCATATTTCTCTGTCCATTCATCTTTGAGTATTAAGTTTGTTCCAGAAAATGTGATATGCCTGTGACACACATTGGCGTTTCAGCCTTGTGTATGTACGGCATATCAGGAAACATGACAGTAAGAAAGGAACGTCACAGCATCGCCAACTTATGTCACTAATACTCTACGATCCGTAACACAACCTCCTTGAACGGCAGGGTGCAGCGTATTTTTAAGTCTGCACTTAAAAATCTGTAGCATATATGTAGCAGCTTTGACATGTCACACACATGTCATGTGTATGCCATAAAAACGAAAGCTACACTGCAGTGACGCAGCAGGAACGTTGCTCAAACACCTATTATGCCGTGTGAATGCTTTACTTGACATGTGTCTGATGAAGGTGGCTCCGGGGCTGGCTGGGTGGATGCGGCTGATGTATTCCCTCGTCCCTTGCCCTTCTTGGGTCCTGACTTCTCCGCTGGCATGATGCTTTCTTGATTGTGACGAATGACAACGAATGCAGCGTGAATATGACAGATACACCGCAGGTACGCAGCAACAACGTCACATGTAAGAACAAAACACCATGCCAACAAAATGGTTACGCCATGGCAACGCATCGTATGCCATGCATACGCCTCAGTACGCCATAACTTTACGTCCCTTGAACCCCATACAAACCCCAGATACGCCGCAGTAACGCCACACATACGCCGTGTACGTCACAGGACTTTAATTTTGGACAAAATATGCCTCATTTCTTGGCGTTTGACCCACACGCCGCTTACGTGGCAAGATACGAGACAGTGTGACACAAGCATTAGTTCATGTTTTGACAACTAGAATCACGGCACTACTTCCAGTTTGTTCATACTTTTTTTTTCTGGTCTGCTACACTTTCTTTTAAAGTACTGTCTTCAGTCTGTAGACATACTTTGCTGGGTCTGCCAAATGACGACCTCTGGTGTCAACTCAATAATATAATGAACAGATTCATTTCCTATCTTGTTTCCTTGATCTGTCTATTAGCCTGCTCCCATTCTTGTTCAGATCCAGCTTTGCCTGCACTAATAGGCTGTACGCCTGTCATGCACATCACACAGCTGAGCTCGAGGAACAGTTTGTGTTTTGGTTTTGGCTCAGTAAGGAATGAATGTTTTGTTCCGAGCTAGGCTGGAGATGACAGCTCCGTCATGGCTTCACACCTGCTGAGAGTTCATTTGATCACAGAGACGGTTTGATACATCTGATGAGTGTTTTCATAGCCTAGGCTCATCTTTTTTTTTTTTTTGTGTGTGTGTGTGTGTGTGTGTTCCCAGAGAGTGAGAGCAATTTATCTTATGATTCTGAGAGTTTAATCCATTAGCATATTCCAAGGTCAAAGCAGACACAACTTTCAACTATTTTGTACTTTTAAGCAATATTTTGCTGTAATATTTTAAAGGAGAACTGAAGTCATTTTTAAACTTGCTTTATTCCTTCATTAACATGTTGTTATTAAATTATGTTTTCGGTTTTAGTAACCTTATATCGTGACTCGTGTTGGCAACTAATTGCAATTAAATATTATACTTATCGGCCTATTCGGTTTTTAGCCATGTTGAATGTACAGTGGTGCTTGAAAGTTTGTGAACCCTTTAGAATTTTCTCTATTTCTGCATAAATATGACCTAAAACATCATCAGATTTTCACACAAGTCCTAAAAGTAGATAAAGAGAACCCAGTTAAGCAAATGAGACAAAAATATTCTACTTGGTCATTTATTTATTGAGGAAAATGATCCAATATTACATATCTGTGAGTGGCAAAAGTATGTGAACCTCTAGGATTAGCAGTAAATTTAAAGGTGAAATTAGAGTCAAGTGTTTTCAATCAATGGGATGACAATCAGGTGTGAGTGGGCACCCTGTTTTATTTAAAGAACAGGGATCTATCAAAGTCTGATCTTCACAACACGTTTGTGGAAGTGTATCATGGCACGAACAAAGGAGATTTCTGAGGACCTCAGAAAAAGCGTTGTTGATGCTCATCAGGCTGGGAAAGGTTACAAAACCATCTCTAAAGGGTTTGGACTCCACCAATCTACAGTCAGACAGATTGTGTACAAATGGAGGAAATACAAGACCATTGTTACCCTCCCCAGGAGTGGTCGACCAGCAAAGATCACACAAGAGCAAGGCGTGTAATAGTTGGTGAGGTCACAAAAGACCCCAGGGTAACTTCTAAGCAACTGAAGGCCTCTCTCACATTGGCTAATGTTAAGGTTCATGAGTCCACCATCAGGAGAACACTGAACAACAATGATGCGCAAGGCAGGGTTGCAAGGGGAAAGCCACTGCTCTCCAAAAAGAACATTGCTGCTTGTCTGCAGTTTGCAAAAGATCATGTGGACAAGCCAGAAGGTTATTGGAAAAATGTTTTGTGGACGGATGAGACCGAAATAGAACTTTTTGGTTAAAATGAGAAGCGTTATGTTTGGAGAAGGGGCGGCACGGTGGTGTAGTGGTTAGCACTGTCGCCTCACAGCAAGAAGGTCCGGGTTTGAGCCCCGTGGCCGGCAAGGGCCTTTCTGTGCGGAGTTTGCATGTTCTCCCCCTGTCCGTGTAGGTTTCCTCCGGGTGCTCCGGTTTCCCCCACAGTCCAAAGACATGCAGGTTAGGTTAACTGGTGACTCTAAATTGACCATAGGTGTGAATGTGAGTGTGAATGGTTGTCTGTGTCTATGTGTCAGCCCTGTGATGACCTGGCGACTTGTCCAGGGTGTACCCCGCCTTTCGCCCGTAGTCAGCTGGGATAGGCTCCAGCTTGCCTGCGACCCTGTAGAACAGGATAAAGCGGCTAGAGATAATGAGATGAGATGAGATGTTTGGAGAAAGGAAAGCACTGCATTCCAGCATCAGAACCTTATCCCATCTGTGAAACATGGTGGTGGTAGTATCATGGTTTGGGCCTGTTTTACTGCATCTGGGCCAGGACGGCTTGCCATCATTGATGGAACAATGAATTCTGAATTATACCAGCGAATTTTAAAGGAAAATGTCATGACATCTGTCCATGAAGTGAATCTCAAGAGAAGGTGGCTCATGCAGCAAGACAACAACCCTAAGCACACAAGTCGTTCTACCAAAGAATGGTTAAAGAGGGATAAAGTTAATGTTTTGGAATGGCCAAGTCAAAGTCCTGACCTTAATCCAATGGAAATGTTGTGGGAGGACCTGAAGTGAGCAGTTCATGTGAGGAAACCCACCAACATCCCAGAGTTGAAGCTGTTCTGTACAGAGGAATGGGCTAAAATTCCTCCAAGCCGGTGTGCAGGACTGATCAACAGTTACCGCAAACGTTTAGTTGCAGTTATTGCTGCACAAGGGGGTCACACCAGATACTGAAAGCAAAGGTTCACATACTTTTGCCACTCACAGATATGTAATATTGGATCATTTTCCTCAATAAATAAATGACCAAGTAGAATATTTTTGTCTCATTTGTTTAACTGGGTTCTCTTCATCTACTTTTAGGACTTGTGTGAAAATCTGATGATGTTTTAGGTCATATTTATGCAGAAATATAGAAAATTCTAAAGGGTTCACAAACTTTCAAGCACCACTGTAGTTCGTTTGGTCCACGGCAGGCGTCGCTTATCCGCGCGATCTTCACAAGACTTGTGCAAGACTTCGAAACGTGAAGTGTCAGCCAGATGTCAGTGCTGCCATTTTGAAAACTGTTTTCCAAATGAAATATTGCACAAAAATGAGTTTAAATGACTACTACTGGCTAATTTTTTCAAACTTTCCTGATTGCTATCAAAACAAACAAAACTTCCAGCTTGATTACATCAGCATTCGAAAGAGGGCGCACGTGTCTTTTGACAACGTTGGCAGATGTTGGTCACTTTGATTTCCACTGTACGTTTTACTTCCGTCCTACGATGTCTCACACGTCTCAACGAATCTCGTTTACGGCCATTGCTTTGACATATGGACTGATATATTACATAGCATATTTCAAACACTCATAACTTGCTATAGCAGTGACAAAATAGCTATCAAAAATGCATTCCTATATTTAATGAAATGAGATAAATAGAATTTTGATAATAAAAAATTTGCCTTCAGTTCTCCTTTAAATATGTAATTAATAAATGTTAATGGCTGAAACAACATGTCTATAACATAGCCCGAAAAGACAGATCCTTATCATTTTCATCTCTGAAATATAAAAATATATTAACCTATGTTTATAATTTAATTGAAAACAAATATATTATGCGGCACGGTGGTGTAGTGGTTAGCGCTGTCGCCTCACAGCAAGAAGGTCCTGGATTCGAGCCCCGGGGCCGGCGAGGGCCTTTCTGTGTAGAGTTTGCATGTTCTCCCCGTGTCCACGTGGGTTTCCTCCGGGTGCTCCGGTTTCCCCCACAGTCCAAAGACATGCAGGTTAGGTTAACTGGTGACTCTAAATTGACCGTAGGTGTGAATGTGAGTGTGAATGGTTGTCTGTGTCTATGTGTCAGCCCTGTGATGACCTGGCGACTTGTCCAGGGTGTACCCCGCCTTTCGCCCGTAGTCAGCTGGGATAGGCTCCAGCTTGCCTGCGACCCTGTAGAAGGATAAAGCGGCTAGAGATAATGAGATGAGACAAATATATTATCTCATCTCATTATCTCTAGCCGCTTTATCCTGTTCTACAGGGTCGCAGGCAAACTGGAGCCTATCCCAGCTGACTATGGGCGAAAGGCGGGGTACACCCTGGACAAGTCGCCAGGTCATCACAGGGCTGACACATAGACACAGACAACCATTCACACTTACAGTCAATTTCGAGTCACCAGTTAACCTAACCTGCATGTCTTTGGACTGTGGGGGAAACCGGAGCACCCGGAGGAAACCCACGTGGACACGGGGAGAACATGCAAACTCCGCACAGAAAGGCCCTCGCCGGCCACGGGGCTCGAACCCAGGACCTTCTTGCTGTGATCCGACAGCGCTACCCACTACACCACCATGCCGCCCACAAATATATTATTCAGATCGAAAAGATAATGTGTTCGAACAATTAACATATACATATGAACAGTAGGTACAGTATCTGTTGTTAAGAAGGCTTGCCACTGGCTGAGACTAGAGGTGTGTGCACTGGGACTGGAATCCCACAGGATACAACAAAAAAAGTTGCGTGAGGACTTCATATAATTTCATGCTTCACACTAGCAAAGGACCAGCTTTAATAGGACATGCTCGATTTATTTTTCACGGCACAGTGGTGAAGTGGTTAACACTGTCGTCTCACAGCAAGAAGGTTCTGTGTTCGAGCCCACCGCCCGACAGGGAGTCTTTCTGTGCAGAGTTTGCATGTTCTCCCTGTGTCTGTGTGGGTTTCCTCCAGGTGCTCTGGTTTCCCCCACAGTTCAAAGACATGAGGTTAACATGGGGCGGCCTTTGGCTGAAGTGACCTTGAGCACACCACCTAACCCCCAACTGCTCCCCGGGTGCTGTACCATGGCTGCCCACTGCTCTGGGTATGTGTGTGTGTGCTCATTGCTCACGTGTGTGTGTGTGTTCACTGCTTCAGATGGGTGAAATGCAGAGAGGAATTTCACTGTGCTTAAGTGTACCTGTGATAAATAAAGTTGTTGTTGTTCTTATTATATATATATATATATATATATTTTTTTTTTTCAGTTTAAAGCAGGGGCGGCACGGTGGTGTAGTGGTTAGCACTGTCGCCTCACAGCAAGAAGGTCCGGGTTCGAGCCCCATGGCCGGCGAGGGCCTTTCTGTGCGGAGTTTGCATGTTCTCCCCGTGTCCGCGTGGGTTTCCTCCGGGTGCTCCGGTTTCCCCCACAGTCCAAAGACATGCAGGTTAGGTTAACTGGTGACTCTAAATTGACCGTAGGTGTGAATGTGAGTGTGAATGGTTGTCTGTGTCTATGTGTCAGCCCTGTGATGACCTGGCGACTTGTCCAGGGTGTACCCCGCCTTTCGCCCATAGTCAGCTGGGATAGGCTCCAGCTTGCCTGCGACCCTGTAGAAGGATAAAGCGGCTAGAGATAATGAGATGAGAATGAGTTTAAAGCAAACTTTTCTGATCTTTCTGGACTGTAACAAACCCAAACATCAAAATAAATCTGATAAAACATTATTTGATGGCTCTTACTGTCAACTTACTGTTGTAGTCATCTAAGATCCTTGGCTTACTCTGTCACATCAGAGAGAAATTGTTCCAGAATAGTCCACAGAATATCTGGTTGAGACCAGTTATAAACTGGAGTGAAGTAGCTAGACTGAGGAACTGTAGAAGTTCAGGAGATGAATAAAGTTAGGTTATGCAAATTGCTATTTGTTATCGTTTATGAGTGAATAAATGACAGCAGCAATTTACAGTACCATTCAGTAAATCATAAGTAACTGTGCAGGAAGGAAATTCAATTCAAGGAGTTATTCAATAATATCTATTAAAAAATCTGAAAGTATGTTCATGTAGAATATTTGTTACCAATTGCTACATGACAGCCTTGAACTTCTGTAGGTGATTATGTAATTGTATATTCCTTATTATTCTATACACATTCACTGGATATGAGCAGTTGCGCACTCTGGTTGGCTACTCTACTACTAGGCTATCAGCTCATATATTGTGAATAGAAAAAAACAAAATGGCAGAGCGTGTTGTTGAACCTACCATCAATTATCCGTAACCGCTTATCCTGTGCAGGGTCGCGGGCAAGCTGGAGCCTATCCCAGCTGACCATGGGCGAAAGGCGGGGTACACCCTGGACAAGTCACCAGATCATCACAGGGCTGACAGAGATAAACAACCATTCACACTCACATTCACACCTACCGTACGGTCAATTTAGAGCCACCAATTAACCTAACTTGCATGTCTTTGGACTGTGGGGGAAAACGGAGCACCCAGAGGAAACCCACACAGACAACATGCAAACTTCACACAGAAAGGCCCCCATCAGCCGCTAGGCTCGAACCCAGAACCTTTTTGCTGTGAAGAGACAGTGCTAACCACTCCACCACCATGCTGCCCTGAACCAACCAAGGACGAAATAAAAACTCTACTCTAAAACAAAACCCCAAAATTGTTATCAAGTATTTAAAAGAAACAGAAATAGCTAAAAGAATATAGTCTCCCCCCAATATCTCCTGTTCCACACTCCAGCCCAGTCAGTGGAAGTAATGCACCTTTAAGTTGGTTTGCCAACCACCAAAAAATCCCTAAAGAAGAAGAAAACCCCCAAAATACAAAAAAAAGCAACAAAATATGAAATAAAAGTATTTGATGGTAAGAACATATCTTTTTTTATTTTTCAAGAATTATTATTATAGCATTTTCCACAAATTGCTCCTGTCATTTTGCCGGTTTGTTTACATTCTAAGCGGAAATGAAATGATTTTGTCGGACATTTTGTATAAAGTTTTTATTTATCAAATTTGCAAAAAATAAAAATAAAAATGCTCTGTTTCTCAAAATCCAGTGAATGTGGATAAAATAAAACAGTTATTCTACTCAATCTTGTCGTACATGGCTTATAGCCAACTCGGTGCTATGCACCTCGTCGGCTATCAGCTCATGTACGACTTGATTTCGTGGAATAACTGTTAAATGTTATGCAATTGTTTTATTATGTGTGTTTTTTCTTCAGACCACTTTTTCACCGTGCTTCTTCTCCCACAGTTTTTTCGAGAAAACCATCCATTTATCTCCCGTTGACTTCAATGCATTTTTGTCATCACTGAAATGAGCGGAGTTTTTAGTCAGTCATCCTGCTCGGTCACGTTTTGTCAGAGTGCCACCAGATTTCATTGTGCTCTGACCAACTCACCTGTCACACACATCCATCCGCTGTGAGCCACACTCATCTTTTTTTTGCACTGGAAATGCATCTCTAGTTGTTGTTGATTTCTTTCTTTACATCACGAGACACCATGAGAAAAACAGCACACTGATCCTGAGCTCCTCTGAGGAAACCTATAATAACTCATACAAATTTACATTTCAGATACTGAAGTGTTGAAGCAGGTTGAGTTATATTAGGTAGTAGATCTTCATGAGGAAAGTAAGACTTAGCTATTGGGGATTTAATGCCAATATGATCAGTAATTAATCAATAGTTATTATAAAATCACTATAGTTAGCAATTAGTTCTCCAGAAGAAATGTCAGACTCAGGCTACATCCACACGACAACGGCAACGAGATGTTATTAAAAAAAATATCGCGTCCACATGGGCAACGGATCAGTAAAATATCAGGTACATATGGCAACGCAACGCTTGCTGAAAACGATGCAATACACATGCCACACTTCTACGTGCGCTGTAAGACGGTCCCATCGGAGACACCAGAACAATAGAAGAAGTAGGACGCTTGTGCATAAACCCCTTCTTCTACCCGGCATGAAGCACTCACAGGAACAAGCACACAACAACAAGAAGAAGATGGCTGCAACTACGCGAGGAAATCGTGCCTTCTGTGTGTACAAATTAGTTTTATTAGTGTGCATAGTTTTATATAACTTAATTTTCTTATTGTGTGTGAACATTTTGAAAAGCATTTTTATATAATTTATATAACTTTTTATATTGTGTGTGAACATTTTGAAAAGCAGTCTTATCCAATAAAAAAAAAGAAATTCAAGAAATGGTTCAGTTACTTGTTTATTTAAAAGAGAAGCTGTATACAAAAGTGAATGCAATGCAGTGGTTCATACAAAACAGTGAGAGTGCTGCTTGTTCTAGTCATGTGGTTGTGACGTCATCGTAAACAAATCCGTTCTACTCATCCAGATGACTTCACAACGGCGCCGTTGCCAGATTTTTCCACTCTGGAACCTGTTCTCGTTTTGGGGCACCCAAAACGCCGGTGCCGTGTGGACGCCAGGCCGAAACGATAAACAATTTTATCAGATTCACCTGAATCCGTTGCCGTGTGGACAGCCTCTCAGTAATTACTACTTAAAACTCAGTTAATCAGCGTTCCCTCTGGGTTCTGAAAAATATACTCCACTTTTTTCCTTGAAAAATAAAGTAAAATAAGTATTTTTCACTTTTTCTTAGTCTGTATTTTTTTCTTAGTTACTGACTTATCAAAGTGGACTTAATACAGGTTTACACCAATCAAACTGGCACAATTCAAATATTTGTACAGATACAGCTAGGCTTCACAATTATATATAAAATTTGAGCTCCACTCTGGCCTCTAATAAGAAAAACTTGATTTTGGGCAGCCTGTACACCATCAAGCTAAAATAAACCTCTTTAGTTTGAGCTTATTTCAGGCTATTTTAGCATGGAATTATTTTAAAAAGGCACTAGGACTCCCTTTAGCCTTTACTTCAACACAAAAGTTGATTTACAATTGAACAGAGTCGAGAAGAGTCTGGGAACAACCAACAGTGAAGGAATCCGAATTTCCCTTCGATTTACAAACCGAACACAGAATGACACCGTGTTTTTCATCATACGTTAGTTAGCCGCAGGGACTCAACACACCATGCGGCCCGAAACATAGCTCCCTTCAGTCACTTGCTGGCTGAAAGCACTTTCACTTTAGCATTTTTTACCAACCCCTGTATTACTGACACTGTCCAATGTGCTCGAGGACAGTCGGGGCTCTGAGTGTGTCTCCCCCATGGCTGTTTCAGCCCTTAAATCATCTTCAGTCCTTGAAGAAACCCACCCAAAAAACTTTGCCAGCTTAGACTGCACCATTGTTTGGTTCACACAGAGATAATTACACCACCACAGCAGGCCGATTAAGACACCCTGTGATTGGTCAAAAGTTTGGTGATCATTTGGTCATTATGTGTAGTCGATTTTTACTGATCACAAGCACTTGCTCATTGTTTACACTCTGGCTTCCTGCCATCTCTTCACTGCGGTTAGATTTTGGCAAACGGAGGGATTTGTGGAGCGATTTCTAGAAAAGATGAATTATGATAATGATAAAGATGACAAATACATTAGTTACTGTGAGTACTGCTAGTGATTTTCTCTTTGTCACTGATGGATTATGTTCGTCAGTGACGAGTGCGACGAGCACCAGCGGGAACTCTGCTTAATTATTAGATAGTTACTTTAATAGTGAACTCTTATGAAGATGCTTACTGAGTTCTTAGTATTTTATAGGAGTAAGATAGGTGTTAATGAAGAACTGCACATTCATTCCTGCCTACGTAGATACCTATGAGTTGCTGAATGGTGCTGAAAATGTTACCAAAATGACTTCTTATTCCCATCAGCCCTCTTTTTTAGTGTTTCCAGGGGCATAGTGGGAGCGGATAAATAAATAAATAAATAGGCCCATGCCCACCTTCAGTTTAAATTCAAATGCAGATAAAGATATGAATATTTTGAGCACTAAAGAGATACAGATAATTGCATTGTGTTACTAATGTACACAAAATAAATAACGCAGGTAAAGTATCTCATATGGATGATTTAATTGGCAATATCTTACTCTACATTCAGACTGTCTGTCCAAATCCGATTTTTTACATATCCAATCTGAATCTGATCTTCTTGATTGACTGTCCGTGTTATATATTATGAGTGATCAGATCCAATCTTTGTGTCCGTGTGTCAATCCTCATTTTCAGTCTTATTCACATTGGCTGCTATAGTAATGACACTGTGCCCAGAAATATAAGTAGTTGACATAAACAAACAAAAATGGAGGGTAATGAAACAGGCTAGCTTATTTACCACGTGGCAATGTGGAGCCATGGCGTAGGTTTTACAAAAATAATGTGACCGCATCAGAGACAGAGGAGGTTTGCCTGTTCTGATTTATTTCATGGACGACCAAACTAACGTTTCCAGTATGTGTGATGTAAACATGAATTTTACGTGGCATAAAGAACACAGACGTTAAAAACAAACAAAAAACAAAACAAAAAAAACCCCCACCTGAAATCTGATCAGAGCAGTGAGAACTAAATGGATTTGTAAACATGCAGCTTGAATATGCAAATGTGGTTTGAAACAGATTTTTTAATAATCAGATCTTGTGATTTTCGGTTGTTCAGACTTGCTACATACTGTATGACTGACTGAATTAAATCCTCTGGCAATGGTATAATTTGATATGTTCATGCCATATACACCTATAGTAAATTAGTTACAGTGTCTTGCAAAAGTATTCATTCCCCTTGGTGTTTGTCCTGTTTTGTCGCATTACAAGCTGGAATTAAAATGGATTTTTGGAGGGTTAGCACCATTTGATTTACATAACATGCCTACCACTTTAAAGGTGCACATTGTTGTTTTATTGTGACACAAACAATAATTAAGATGACGTTCATGTTCCAGCAGGACAATGACCCGACACATACTGCTAAAGCTACACTGGAGTGGTTTAAAGGGAAACATTTAAATGTCTTGGAATGGCCTAATCAAAGCCCAGACCTCAATCCAATTGAGAATCTGTGGCATAACTTGAAGATTGCTGTACACCAACGCAACCCATCTAACTTGAAGGAGTTGGAGCAGTTTTGCTTTGAGGAATGAGCAAAAATCCCAGTGGCTAGATGTGCTAAGCTAATAGAGACATACCCCAAGAGACTTGCAGTTGTAATTGCAGCAAAAGGTGGCTCTACAAAGTATTGACTTTGGGGGGTGAATACCTATGCACACTCCAGATTTCTGTTTTTTCATCTTAATTATTGTTTGTGTCACAAAAAAAAATTCACCTTTAAAGTGGTAGACATGTTGTGTAAATCAAATGGTGCTAACCCCCCAAAAATCCATTTTAATTCCAGCTTGTAATGCAACAAAACAGGACAAACACCAAGGGGGATGAATACTTTTCCAAGATGTGCCAGTTCTTGGCTGTTGTATGAGATACAAGATTTCTGAAAAGTGTTTGTGCTCCCAACAGAATGTCGGTTCCATTTGTAATGTACGATAAAAACAATATTTTCTAATGGTATTAATTTAGAGAAGTGTAAAGGAGTATCATATTTGTCCTTCTTCGAGAAATTTGTCCTATAATTCTGTTTATCAGACAATCATTGGAGGAAGGTCTGCGAAATGTGGAAATGTCACCCTCTCTGAGGAGTATTTAATACTTCAGTCATATGAAAATATTGTGATATGTGATAAAAAGTTAGTTAATGACTGTGAAATGAAAATGTAATATTGGCAAATACCGTCTTTGAAGTAAGTGTGTGTGTGTGTGTGTGTGTGTGTGTGTGTGTGTGTGTGAGAGAGAGAGAGAGAGAGAGAGAGAAAATGAGAGTAAGAGAATATGGCAGTTCCTGGACCCTTTCTTGTCTTCTGGGACATTCAGTGACTAAACTAAATTAGATCTGGACACAGCAATGCTGTCCTATGAACCCTGTGTATAATATTCTGGGTTTTGTAGCCTCAAGCCCCTGAACAAAACATCCCTCTTGTTTTCTAACAGGAACTAAACTCAATGTTATAGTATTCCATAACCCATGAAAAAGGCTAACAATAAAATGCTAAATATCCCAGTGCCCTTTGAGACAAAATCATCCATACAATGTAGTGCCACAACACACACACTATTAGCTTCTCCCAGTTGCATTAATGCGTGCAAGTTTGATTAAGTATCAGTTCCCTGAGGTGCCATTCAGAAAGATGAATCCGGGGCTGAGGGACTCCTGAGATGGAATTTATGGCAGCGCTACATTCATCAACTCCATAAAAGACAAGTGAGAGAAGAGAGAAGCACAGGAGCTGGCTGCTCTTCGCACAAGCAAACAGAGGAGAAAGACGGAAAAAGAAAGACAGCGTTGAGAAGAAAATATCCAAAAGAACAGTAGAATGTACATGCATCCACTGACTTAGGCAAAGCAAATGAGTTTCCAAATGATCAAAACAAGAGAGATATTTCGGTAGTGTCCACTCAAATCCAAATGCCTCATCTGTTGTGGCTATTATACATTTGGCTCATACCCTGCTAGTTACGGATAAGTTCTAGCCAGAGCTCTGAGAATGTGTCATTAGCTATGCTCATATTCAAAGAGCTTCACCATTTCATTCCGGATTCATTGCAGATTCAGAATGAACTGTTTATAGGTATCCAAAACTGGACACTCTGACGACTTCATGGATATGTGATCTGTTCCTAACATATGCACATGTGTGGCATGAAGGTTAGTGCCAATGGCACCATAACAAAGTGAAGCAAGGGGTTCCATGAGTTTTAAATTATATCTGTATCAGCAAAACGTCATCCAAGTGTGGTTATTAAATGGACAGCTTGAAGAAAAGTTTGTAACGACAGTAAACTGGACGGTTCAATTCAATTCATCCATCCATTATCCATAACCGCTTATCCTGTACAGGGTTGCACTCAAGCTGGAGCCTATCCCAGCTGACTATGGGCGAGAGGTGGGGTACACCCTGGACAAGTCGCCAGATCATCACAGGGCTGACACATAGAGATAGACAACCATTCACACTCACATTCACACCTACGGTCAATTTAGAGCCACCAATTAGCCTAACCTGCATGTCTTTGGACTGTGGAGGAAACCGGCGCACCCAGAGGAAACCCACACAGACATGGGGAGAACATGCAAACTCCACACAGAAAGTCTCCTGTCAGCCACTGGGCTCAAACCCAGGACCTTCTTGCTGTGAGGCTACAGTGCTAACCACTACACCACCTTGCTGCCCTCAATGTTATATGCATATTGCTTTTACCAATAGACATAACAGACAAAGTCACAAAGCAGCTTTACGGAAATATATAAATTCTGGATATAGAGGGCTACCGCATGACGTCACCGCGCCATTTTGTTAGGCGCCATATTGGAAGACCAAGTACATGCACTCACAATATAAAACAAAGTACAAGCGAGAGTAAAGTGACACGATGGCTGATAATTCTGGTTATGTGAGTACATTACCAGCTGCAGAAAGGGCACGGTATGTGGAGAAACTGGCTGTGATAGATGGGTTTGACCCATATAATAAGACTCGCGGCAAGGGAGAATGGAAACATAAGGAGGACCTGACACCAATTCTGCCATCTGTTTGCTACCCAGACATTGTAAACTATTTGTTGTTTACACCCAGTGCCTACACTCAGTGTTCGAACTATGCCGATATTTTCGGGGGGGTGCTTGCACTTGTCTCGGAGCGCGGATCTCCAAACACATGAGAAGCCTATCTTACGCACATATCACGTGGACTCCACACCTCCACACATGCATCGCGTCTGAAGCTCAACTCATCAGGGGAAATCGTGTCCGCATTGGCATGTTCAAAAAACAACCTCGCGTCAACAATGATACCACACGCAAGAAAAAAAAACAGTCAGGCTACTCAACAACCAACCTGGCAGCAGCAGTCATTGTCATATCGGTTTATTTGATCTTTGATGTAAACACAACACTTTGGATATGCAAATGCTTCCCATTACACATGATTGCTATGTCAATAAACATCATTTTGCCAATATTTTAGAGACCCCCCAACATTTCCCAAATCATGTTTTCAAGGGATCTCATGTCTGTTTCAGGGGATCTCGGATCCCCCGAGTACCCCCGTAGTTTGAACACTGCCTACACTGCTGATGACTTGAAAGCCTACAAAGGGCTACAGGCTTACAAATATGTTGTTAGTGGCTTGGTTCGTGATATTACAGCTGTTATTAAGAATAACCTACACATAGTTATGGCCAAGGTAATCTTGTTGATATTTATCTTTTAATAATATATCTTTTCAGTTGAAAAATTAATACTTTTTGTTACTATTAAGGTATCCATAATTTAGGTTAATTTATCCAAATTATACATATGTATTTATGATATATGCTTACACAACAACTATGCTTTATTTATATAATAGGAGGGAGAGCAAGCCCCAAACCATCCTAAATTATTATTATTATTATTATTATTATTATTATTATTATTATTATTATTATTAAATTGTAGAAGTCTGGGAGGCTTGCTCCTCATACAGTTATCAACTTGGGGCCAATTTAGCATGTTTTAAATCTGAATTTCTTGCGTTTGCTTACCTCAAAGTGTCCACAGATCATGCACAGACTTATCCATTATATCCAAAGTTTTTTGCCAAGTCTCACACAGGTTTCTTTCAAGTCTACTGTTGGGCCAATAAATCATAAATAAAACAGCTCAGATTTGTTTGTTTAAGTCGTTTGCCACTCCACTTTATTCTCGTGGGTTCACATACCGCTGCCGTTATTTCCCCCTAATCACGAGTTTGTTGGTCTTCCAAAATGGCGCAGGGTCTGTTTACTTCCGGTTTCGGGTGACATCAGTGAAAGGGGTCTATACATATGAATTTTGATTTCTGAAGTTTATCCTTAATGAGCAAACCTGAGGCGATGGTGGCAAGGAAAAAAACCCTGAGATGACATGAAGAAACGTTGAGAGGAACCAGACTCAAAAGGAACCCATCTCCATTTGGGTGAGAACAGATAGCGTGTAACTGAGAAATTCATTATCATTTTAACATGAAGTCTGCTTTGTTGAAGTTATCAACTGTTCATTGATGGTGACTTGAGTGCAAAACTGTTCATGGCAACTGCAGTCCTAAAGTTATGGCAATTGTAGTCCTCAGCCATTGTCGCGAAACTGTTTGAATTAACTGTCCAAAGCTATTTTCTGAGTGTATCTTTAGGCTGCCTCTATGGGGCCATCCTCTGTAGGAGAGAACTGATGAAAACTGCAGCCAGAAGTTGGGCATCAGGATGGGAGCAGGAGCTGTACAAATGGTGCCATCCTCACAGGATGACAGCTGAAAACTGGAAAAAGACCAGGAGACGTTTTTCTAATCTTTTCCAAGCCTATGACGACTCTATACTCAGATTCTTGTTCTTGGCTGACTGGAGTGGAACTTGATGTGGTCTTCTGTTGCTGTAGTCCATGCACCTCAAAGTTAAAATGCTGTCTGTTCTACATGTTTTTCTGCTCACCATGGTTGTAATAAAGTGTTATTTATAAGTTACCATATCCTTCCTGTCTGGCCTTTCTCCTCTGACCTCTCTAACCAACAAGGCATTTCCACCTGCAGAACTGCCGCTTACTGGATGTTTTTTTTTTTTTTTTGCACCATTCTGTTTAAACTCAGGGAAAGCTATGTGTGAAAATTCAAGGAGCTCAGCAGTTTCTGAAATATTCAAACCAGCCAGTCTGGCAGCACCAAAGATTGCCATGGTCAAAGTCACTTAGATCACATTTTGTTCACATTCTGATGTTTGATATGAACATTAACCTAAGCTATTAACCTGCCTTTGCATGATTTAATGTATTATGCTGCTGCCACATACAGTAATTAGCCGATTGAGCAATTGCATGAATGATTAGGTGTACAGGTTTTCCTGTTAAAGTGGCTGATGAGTGTATAATGTCTTTATTCATCTTCTAATGTTACCAAAATGGTTATGAATAAAAGTTACCAAATTTGGGAATAAGAAAATAAATGAAGGTTTTATTAAAATTAACCCTATTTTTCCACTTACACTGAAACTTACAGAGGGACTCCCTACATCTAGTTCAAAATATTAATTTGAAGCCCATCATACTGCAAATCCAAACTCACAGTGACAGGTTAAAATCTGCAACATGGACTGTTTTCTAACATCACATTATGTACACTGCATTTTACTGCACAAGAAGCACACCCTGACTTAAACTCACATGCACAGAACACACCCAGATCCTGCTAAAAGTAATAATACAAGAAGGTTTACATATTAATTATTCTTCATTTTAAAAGATTAAAGATGCAGACTGCAAAGTCATCTGAAATTTTTGCATTTTTTTATTGTGTATGGCATTTTCTTATGTCCTGCAAGAACAATATCATGCGGACGAGATGTGATCATTTTGATGTACTGAGGATTGCTTTCCTCCGTTTTAGAACCGAATATCCTACTTCTTGGAGCCAAACAGTATGGCCCCATGGAAACAGCCGAATGCGAGAAGCTTGAACTAATTAGCATAATTATGGAACTGGGTCACACCAAGATGGCGACACGCGGAAAACATTGTGACTCTGTATCGACCTTGGAGAGTTCTGAGTCGCAGGTATGTAATTTGCGGTTGACATTCGCAAATAGATCTGTGAAACAAAAGACGAATATATCTTTTCTCTGTTACTGCTTTTGTGCTATCATTTCTTTCTCTGTAAGATCAAAACATTAGGTGTATAACTCCATACTCAGATTCAACAATCCAAGAGTAGCGCTGCAAATTTATCAGATTTTGTACCTGTTTCATCCTTCAGTCGATTCCAGCGGTCGATCTGTCCCTTCACGAAAATTTTTGCGGACAACCTTTTGGTTTCCATCGCTTTTCTGGCACACTTTCTAGCTGATTCACTTTCATATTTTCCTTTTCTTTTCCGCTGGCTTTTAATTGGTGGGAGAGTGGAGATCACCATGTTTGCCCATGCCGACTTGTTTGGGTTAAAAGTAGGTCAAACACACCTCACAGTGGTCATGTGACATTGTTGCTCACTTGCTTCGGCAGTCTCCAGAATTGTAAAATGCAGGACGCATTTTATCTTGGCAAAACATTTACACATCGGATACACAGTGTATGCAGCAACACAACTCCTCAATTTCAACTCAGATCAATGCGAAACATCTTGACACTCCAACAGCAATAGAAATAGAACATTTCTGCCCAGAATTCCCCTTACAGAAAAACCACATGAACTTCACATGTGATTTCTCACATGTGAAATATGTGGAAAATGTGTTTTGCACATGGGAAACATGTTATTTGCACATGGGAAACGTGGTTTTGGCCCAATTTTATGTGAATCAAATGTGGGAATGTTGTACACATGTGGTAACGTTTTCCACATGTGCTCTACATGGTAACACGTTACAAAATCTGATACCATGCATTCCACATGTTACCACATGTGGTAACATGTGATCACATGTGAAATACATGGGAAATTCATGTGTTTTTTCTGTAAGGGTCAACTTTGCAGTCAGAATCTTTAATGAGACCATCAGTGAAAGTCTAGCTCACTCCAGCCCTGTCTAGTCCAAAAGGAACGATCTAAACTGGGCCACCTTGCACAATAAATGTTGCAAGCTACAGTATATACGCTATATACAAGCTATATATAGAAGCTATATACACCCTAGGAATACCGACCTATTTGCCACAAAGAATCCAAAATGGCGAGGAATTGACCGAGAAGAAGCGATTTTTGTTGAACTGCTCATTAAGGCTTGATTATTCCATAACTTCATTAATAATTGTAATTAAGCAAATCTGGGTAAAAGTTATATGCACCCTAGGTACCCCTACCTTCATGCCAGAAAGAATCAAAATTGGTGAAGAATTGAGGCAGAAGAAGTGATTTGTGTGGAAACTGCTCGTTAGGGCTTAATTACTCCATATCTTCATTATTAATCACAATTATAAATGTGGGTAGAAGCCATATGCACCCCAGGCAGACCTACCTTCCTGCCAAAAAGAATAAAAATCGGTGAAGAATTGAGAGAGAAGGAGTGATTTTCGTGAAATGTGGACGACGCTGGACAACGCATGATGGCATAAGCTCATCACCTGTCAGCCAGATGAGCTAATAAACAGATTAGCTATTTCATTTAATCAGATAGGAATTTTATTTGGGTCAGCCTGAATTCGTTTTCTCTTTTACAATTAAGGTGTATTCATGAAGATTTTTTATTTCACTCAAATTAAAACAGATTATCTGGCTGCACAACTATTTAAAATGAGAAGGCAGACAAGCCCTGACTAAGCTTTAGATACACAATGCATCTTATACTTCTGATGGTTCAGAATGTCACAACCCAGACAAGACACTAATTCACTTAAGCCTCTCAGTGAAACGTCATTACAAAACACTTGACCTCAGCCCTAGCAAAAGGACATAATAACCACTACCATCCTTTTCCACCCGTGCGCCAGAAATCATTCTCTAGTCAGAAATGTGTACTTCCGCCTGTAATTTTATTAGACGATTTACAGCCGAGCGTTGCAATGTGCTACTTCCCTTTGTTTAAGATGATGGATGTGTTAGCTCAGGAGGTATTTAAAGTTCTATTCTTCTAAAGCCTTTCACCAACAATATGCCCAATAATCTGACTATATTTATCTTTCAGCTCATTGTACTCTTTAGAAAGCTGCTCTCATTTGTCTCTATGCTCATAAAACAAGCAAGAGTTTGTTGTTCAGTCATAATTAGACTAACAAAGGAGCATAGCAATTCCTCACTGTAGCATAAGGCCTTTGATTTACAGGGCAACACAGAAGTCAGCGTACAGATTGGCAATGTGACAGATTTTCAGTCAAAACATAATCAAGAAAAATGCTGGCTTCGAGTCATCATTTCAGGGAGCCACAATATGCTTATATCTTCTGCCATTCAATACATTTAGGTATTTCTTATCTAATTAAGTATAAACTTATACCATGTCAACTTCTTGCTTTTTCATGGACTTGAATTTGCCCTGTTAACAAAAAAAAGTGCAATTCCAGACAAACCAAAGACAAATGCTTGAACAAGAAAAGTTATTTATTACCTCTTTGGCTTTCCTGTGTCTGTCCTTGCCTTCGCCATACCTGTCCTTCTCTTTCATATCTTCTCCTGGATAGCTTGAATAGGAGACAGTTCTCCAGTCTCGAGGAGAATTGGTGATGCTGGCCACCTTGGACTCAGTAGCACTGTTCTCCTCTGTCAGTGATCTGGAAGACCTGCGAGTGAACATGCTCTTCTTTAATGCCTTCACCCTCAGGCTTTCACTTCCACTCGCATCTGAGCAGCACCAGTCTGTGTTTGTGTCCACTTTGACATTGTGACCTGTGGTGTGGCACTGGAACATGTGTGGTGAAAGGTTCACATCTGTCTGAATCTGGGCTATGCCACCATCACTAGCTTTCCCATTTGCTTCTGGCTCTTGGATCTTCTCATCCAGCTTGGTGAGCTTGGACAGGACCTGTGAAATCTCCCCACGCACTCCTGAAAGGGATTCAAGCTTCTTCTCGATTTCACCAATCCGAAGGACCAGCTTGCATACACTCGCTTTGAGCTCATCGTCGGTGTTCTCTAGAGAGTGGAATAGATGGTCTAGCTTGCTAGCAGACTTGCCAAGTTTGATCGTGTTGCGTTCAGGTGAGCTATCACCATCTGACTTTGTCACGTGAGAGAGCGAGCCGTTACTGTTGTAACAGGATGACTGGGGTACCCCAATAGACTCGCATATGCTCATATCATCCAGAAAGCGAAATATGTCACTAATGTCATCACTTATGATTTCACACTCTTCGTCTCTGTGTTTAAAAGGTGGCCTCTCCGCATACTTGTGCATGCTGTAATCTTTCCGCTTCCTCTGTTCTGACTGGTCAGTCTGAGTCCCGACACTAAGACCATTGTCTACATTAGCAGTCTGGAGCGATGGACAATTGATGCTCTTGTCTTTATATCTCTTTCCTCCTTCTCTCTTTTCAGAACTCGGACCACAACCAACAGAGGCCATCTCTTTCATCTTTGGTCCACTAGACTTCTTGGAGAAGCCTGACGGAGAGGCTGTGGGCTTCTCTTTGGCACACTGGAAGTGCTGATCGTTGTCCATCATGCTGATATGGCGGTGATTATCTACTGGCACCTTCTGGTTTAAAAAGGATCTCTCAAATTCAGAGCCTTCATCTGCGTTCAGGCTTAAGCTCTTGACAGGCCAGGCAGGTTGCCTGTTTTGCTTCCCAGAAGTCCTCTTGGTGTTCACACACTCAGTGATTGTTGTTGGACCAAAATATGTGGATGCCTGCAAGTCGTCTAGACTCTCGTGCTTCACTCGCCCTTTGCTTTGTATAGGTGAGTTGACCGGCTCGAAATAAGGGTTGCTATATGGCAACTCAAAACTGTGATTAAAGAAAGTCGGTGGCTTGTGCAGTTCCCTCCTGTGGTAATCTCCACTGTCTCTGGCACTGGCTTTAGACTCTGCAGAGATGACATGGGGCGAAAAGGCAACAAGGTTGTGAAAGTCCTCCTTGAAAATATTCCGCTTTTGCACACACGAGTGTACAGCGAAAGACTCTGAATTAGGCAGAAAAACATCCTTACCGCCTGGGTTGATGTGCAGTGAGTCGTGGTCGGTAGTGGACTCGCTGTCGATGTCCATCGGGAAGTAGGTGCTCTGCATCTCACATGAAGGAGGACTGGCACTGGCATACTGAGGCAGATGCTGCAGCTTATCCAGCGATGCTGCTCTACATTTGAGATCCTTGTTGACTCCCAGGAGAAAATTGGGCTCTGAAGCTGGTATAAATGGTTGACAGCTGTTGCACTCAGATTTGGGACAGGGTGAGTTCCGAGAAGCACGATGACCCCTTCTGTCTGTGTGACCATACACACTTTCACACTCGTTGTATTTATACACTTCTGTATCAGACCTGCAAGACTCAAAGGATTGGTTTTTATGAAACTTGGGTTTCCGACTAACTGGCAACTTGTCTTTGGCCATCCCACCATTCATCTGGATGAGGTTGAACATGGTCACAATGTCCGCAGCTACCATGAGCTTCTTAGACTGCTGATCTTCCACCGAACACCTCATTTTGTCCTTAAATAAAGTGGCAGGAAAACTCGGATCCAAACATGCTGTGTAGAAAAGCAAGCTCCTCAGTTTTGCCAGATGAACCAGGTCAAAACGAGCACACAGAGACTTACACAGATCCTGATATGACACAGTGCTGTACTTGGTGTCTAGTTCCTCCAAAATCCTGACAAGGAAAATCGAGTATTCTGGCACTGCATCCATTCCGGTGGCTGGTGTGAGTCTTATCTTAGAGAAGAGATGATAACCTGCATGGGGAGACAGTAGGGATTAGTGACTGGAGATACTATATGGCTGCCTGCAGAGGTTAACTGGAGCTCTCTGTAACCCTTATTACAGCATGCACACAAACTGAAAGAAATATAAATCTATATATTTTACATTGCCAGCTGATTTTATTTCAGTGTATATTTTATTGCACTAAAGTACATAACAGCAACAGCAGACTTAAATAACAGAAAATGATGAGCAATGTTGGAAATATTCTCCTTCTGCATATATGCAGTATACATTGGATAATACAAATCTTGCATATAGTGCAATAGTAAGATCATCAGATACAGAGGCTCAAATAAAATATTGACTCAACTGGAGGGTTTTTTCCCCCCATGGGGGGCCCTGAATTACTGAACGAGTATCTTTGCATTATTTTAGAAATAAAATTCAGTCAACTAAGAAAAAGAGGAAAGGGTATACCTATTGCACCAGCCCATCTGCAGTCTTGTGCATGGAAAGAAAAAAAAAATATTGCTGATTATCCGGATGCATTTGGTTCACCGTTTCCTTCATGGCTGTGCATGCATGTAGAATGAAGTAGAGGATGAGAGCCGTGAGACTGTTCCCATGCCTGCGCTCCGTTTGAACACTCGCTCACTCGGGCTTTGTTGTCGCTCCAGTCCCGGGTTTGCAGCGGGGTATGGAAAGCCATACGGCTCAGAAACGTGGGAAACATACTCATACAGTTCCAGCCATCCATTATCTCTAGCCGCTTTATCCTGTTCTACAGGGTCGCAGGCAAGCTGGAGCCTATCCCAGCTGACTACAGGTGAAAGGCGGGGTACACTCTGGACAAGTCGCCAGGTCATCACAGGGCTGACACATAGACACAGACAACCATTCACACTCTCATTCACACCTACGGTCAATTTAGAGTCACCAGTTAACCTAACCTGCATGTCTTTGGACTGTGGGAGAAACCGGGGCACCCGGAAGAAACCCATACAGACATGGAGAGAGCATGCAAACTCCACACAGAAAGGCCCTCGCCGGCCACGGGGCTCGAACCCGGACCTTCTTGCTGTGAGGCGACAGTGCTAACCACTACGCCACCGTGCCACCCCCATACAGTTTCAAAACGGCACAAATATCTGACTTGGTGTAGTGGGTAGCACTGTTGCCTCACAGCAAGAAGGTTCTGGGTTCGAGCCCAGTGGCTGACAGGGGCCTTTCTGTGTGGCATTTGCATGTTCTCCCCATGTCTGTGTGGGTTTCCTCCGGGTGCTCTGGTTTCCCCCACAGTCCAAAGACATGCAGGTTAGGTTAATTGGTGGATCTAAATTGACCGTAGGTGTGAGTGTTAATAATAATAATAATAATAATAATAATAATAATAATAATAATGTTAAATTTATATAGCGCCTTTCTCAAAACCCAAGGTCGCTTTACAGTTATAGGAAGAAAAAAAATCCACCAAATAGAGGTCAGGATGTCATTCCAGTGGTGTAGCAGCCACAGTCCCACCAAAAGGCGCACGAAAACAAGTCCCACACCGCCAGCACAGCCACTGTGATGCCGCCGGGCAACATCACTCGGAACACCACACCATGGATCCACAAAGCGAGCACAGAAGCACCACCATACAGAGAGCTGGTATCTCCCAAACCGCCTGCACAGCTGCTATGACACCACTGAGCAACATCGCTCAGAACATCAAAGCACAGAGCGCTGGACAACCATGATGTTAAAATGAGCCACGAGCTCACTGCAGTCCATAGCTAGGAGCACAGGCATCACCCACGGCGAATCAAGACCTGGAGGGAACCAACGCCCAAAACTGCGTCCGGAGCTACACCACCACCAGTGGACAAAAACACTCAAACAAAAACAAACATCAAACTACACAAACAAAAAAATAAATAAATAAAAAATGAAGGAAAAAAAGGAGGGAAAATAAAATAAAAAGCTCTGGTGAGAAGCAGCAGCCAGAATGCGCACGATGTACTCTCAACCCATATGGTTGTTTGTGTCTATGTGTCATATGAATGGTTGTTTGTGTCTATGTGTCATATGAATGGTTGTTTGTGTCTATGTGTCATATGAATGGTTGTTTGTGTCTATGTGTCAGCCCTGCGATGATCTGGCAACTTGTCCAGTGTGTATCCCGCCTCTCGCCCATAGTCAGCTGGGATAGGTGACCCTGCACAGGATAAGCGGTTATGGATAATGGATGGACAAATATCTGATTTGTCACAGAGGTATGGCGGCCTGCAGAAATCTTTCACATGGTCAAATATGGTCATTTTCTACTTTACATAGGTCTGAAAATTACAACTTTTCTCTTTTGCAATTATCTCAGAAATAGATAGATAGATAGATAGATAGATAGATAGATAGATAGATAGATAGATAGATAGATAGATAGATAGATAGATAGATAGATAGATAGATAGATAGATAGATAGATAAAGTTCTTGCATATTAGAATTCATCCATCCATTATCCATACCCATTTATCCTGTGCAGGGTCGCGGGCAAGCTGAAGTCTATCCCAGCTGACTATGGGTGAGAGGTGGGGTACACCCTGGATAAGTCGCCAGGTTATCGCAGGGCTGACACAGAGACAAACAACCATTCACACTCACATTCACACCTATGGTCAATTTAGAGCCACCAATTAGCCTAACCTGCATGTCTTTGGACTGTGGGGGAAACCGGAGCACTTGGAGGAAACCCACGCAGACACGGGGAGAACATGCAAACTCCACACAGAAAGGCCCCCATCAGCCACGGGGCTCCAACCCAGGACCTTCTTGCTGTGAGGCGACAGTGCTAACCACTACACCACTGTGCCACACATTTGAGAATTCAGTTATCGTCAAACATGAATAAAATTCAATTTAAAGATTTAATTCAAAGTCCACTGAAAGATGGCTCGCCTACCTGAACATTTATAACTGAATCTCATGAAATTTATGGAAAAAGAATATTTCTATTAAATGATCCCATATCTGTTAAGCTGTTTGCACTATTTACTCCATTTGCACTGTTTCTGCTTGTGTGGTTTTTGTATGTGTGTGCCTTTCTTTAACTGTATTTTATTGCTTATATATTGTACTGCACTGTGCAAAAGTCTTAGGCACATGTAAAGAAATGCTGTAGACCCAAAATGGCTTGAAAAACAGTGAAATTAAATGTTTCAAAATTGATTAATACTGTAAACAGCAGTAAGCCATAATAAATGAAAGAAAGTCAGTATTTGGTGTGAGATGACTTTTTGCTTTTAAAAAAAATAGTAGTCTCAGGTACAATGAGTGCAGTTTTATAAGGAAATGAGCTGTAGGTTTTACTGAGCATCTTGCAGAACCAGCCACAGTTCTTCTGGACACTTTGACTGTCACACTCGCTTCTTAATTTTGCAGTAAAACCCAGCAGCCTTCATTATGTTTTCTTTTTTAATCTGGAAAGTATTCTCTTATGTAATATGCTGCTCAGATACAAACTTTTTTTTTCCTGTAACATTTAATTTTGTGCTGGAAAAAGAACGTTTGGAACTCTACAATGTTTTTGTGCTGACTTGATAATGTAGAAGTCATAAAATATAAATCTATAACAAAGTTTGCATGAAAAACAAATAGGGTGCTTAGGGTGCTTAAGACTTTTGCACAGTACTGTGTATATATATATATATATATATATATATATATATATATATATATATATATATATATATATATATACACACAGTACTGTGCAAGTCTTAAGCACCCTATATGTATACTTATACTTGTTTTGTTTGTGTATTTATGTTTACACCAAGGGTCTGGGAGAAACGATATTTCAGTCCTGTCTATGTCCTGTACATATGTCAGAATTGACAATAAAGTTAACTTGAACTTGAACTATATGGTTAAGGTAGGGATTGTTAATTATTACTAGGTTGCATCAGTTACTGTCTTATCATCTAAGGTAAAAGTCCATCTATCGATTATCTGTAGCTGCTTATTCTGTTCTCCAGGGTCGCAGGCAAGCTGGAGCCTATCCCAGCTGACTATGGGCAAGAGGCGGGGTACACCCTGAACAAGTCACCAGGTTATCGCAGGGCTGCCAAGGTAAAAGTTGCTTGTGGCATTAGATGAACTGGAGCATCATCATAATCACTTGCCTCGACTGATCTCTGTCCATGCTTATGTCAATGAGGAAATAATTGCTGTTCATTCATTCAGTTCTGTTCTGTAGGCTAAATTTCTTGTTATTAGCCCTTTGAACTCAACTGACACAAATTGCATCCAAATTCACATCCCTTCTGATTGGTTGAAATGCTCACGAAATATTTATCATGATTGCGATGTAGATTGCATACCACATGAAACGACACAATGTGGCCTTTCCAGCGATGCTATTTCCTTGTCTATGCAATGAGTTGCCCGTAGTGAGAAAAATAATTTTGAATTTCCATTAAATTTTATCATAGTTTCAATCTGCATACAGCTCTGCATCCATGTCCACACCCATTCCTCTTGTTTGCTCATTATTTATGAACTTGTTATTGCATAGATATGAAACACATATCATAAGAAAGAGCAACACCAAAGCTTTGTAATGTAAAGCTAGTCACATTTGCATAGTATTTGTACATACGAAAGTAATGTGATTATGAAAACAGATCAAACTTCTGCAAAGTAATATCTTTGCTAATTTCTTCACTCATTTTCACACTCTTAATTCTCAGCTGTATAAGCCATGAAGTCTGTATTGCTTCACAATGTACTATATATCAAAATAGACAACAACTTACCCTTTCTGATAGCATGAGTTGTTTCTCTGTACAACAAAGTAATTGAGTTGTTGAGTCATCCAGTTTTGAAATCGCAGCAAATAAAACAACGACCTTTTTTCTGCTATGTACTACGTACTAACTTTGTAGTAGTCATAGAGTATTAGACTCAGTCATAGAGTGTTCCACCCTCGTGGTTCTTATATTGCCAGATTTCAGACAATCTCCCCTACACAATCACGAAAAGATTCCTCTACGGCCAGCATTATATGGTGAGGTTCATGTAAAAACATTACAATTCTGATCTATTTTTTCCAAATATTAAAAATGTGCAAATATTCTATCCATCCATTATCTATACTGCTTATACATCAGGGCCACGGGGGAAGCTGGAACCAATCCCAGCTGACTTTGGAAGAGAGGTGGGGTACACCTGCAGTAGGTCACCAAGCTATCACAGGGCTAACACAGAGACGACCGCCATTCACACTCACAGGCAATTTTGAGTAGTCAGTTAAGCTAATCCACATGCATTTGGACTGGAGGAGGAAACTGGAGCACCTAGAAGAAACCCACACATGCACAAGGAGAACATGCAAACTGTAGGACATGAGTTTTGAATGCAGAACCTTCTTGCTCTGAAGCATCAGGGCGAACCACTGCACCACTGTGCCAGCCAAATGGAAGTATTATCATATAAAATGATGGACGAGCTGGATAGCCTAGAAAAGATGCAGCATGTATGGCTCGCCCTTATAATGACCAAGATAAGAGCTTAAAAATAAAGGTAGTGAAATTACCCTTAAAATAGCTGAAGGTCCATACGGTTAATGTCTTTTATTAATCCATTACAATTTTTAAAACTATGTCCTTTGTTTTTCTGTGCACAGTGTGTAAGAGCTCTCCTGGGTGTAGGTCAAAAACAGATAAGAGCTCTTACACACTGTGCTACACTGTAAGAAGTGATTTTGGAGAGTGGTAAATATAATCTATGCAAACCATATAAAATTTACTTGATTATTGCAGTCAGCCAAGGAATTATAAAGTAATGGGTAAATTATACATATGCTACCTATTCGTTAACAGTAACAACCGTTACATGGAAAAATACGGTAAAATCTACCCCAAAGCCGTGAGTCCTGTGCTCCAAATTGCGCATGCGTCAGACTGCGCGTTTGAGTGAGCGGGACAGGGAACTCTCGGACCGCCATCTTCCTCTCTCCGGCTGTTAGTTAGTGAGTTATAAAACAGGTTCATTACTTGAAATGTTGTGTGAAGCTGTTGTACTGCACTTTATTTTGTGTTTGTTTGGTTTTTTTTGATGATTTTATGGATTAAAAACATTGAGATGATGAACCATCTGAAAGTCTTTTTTTTTGGGGGGGGGGGGGGGGGGGGGGGGTACATCTTACCTTCTCCGAATAAGTAATGGTTACTAAGTGATATTAATTACCTTTGATTAGTAATTATCAGGGATTACCTACTAGCAAACAAGAGATAATTTTACCCAATTTCAGTGAGAAAGTAGCTGTTGAATAGATACATAAATGTGAGGTAAATTTTACCCAATTTATTTAAGTATTTCATAGCTTTTTATTTCAGTTATTTTATACTCAGTATATGGAATGAAATCTACCCCAAACAAGTCAATGCAAATTGTTACCTCAGATTTATTGGGTAAATTCTATAGGTTACTTTTTTCAGTGTATTGTTACAGACAAATGCCAGGTCAAGGTTAGAAAATAACCTAAATAAAAACATTTAGACATTGTTTTGGTAGATATATGTATTTTCTTAAAGTAGAGGTGTCAATATACAGGGTGTTTCAAAACAAATTTTATATTATTTGAGATGTAAATATCCCAGAAACTACATAGTCTAGGAAAATGAAACTGAACAGGCTTAATGTTGAGCAATATAAGATTTATTCCTCAAAATTTGAATGAGAAATTCAAAGGCATGTTAGATTAGATAGAAGATTAGATAGAACTTTATTGATCCCTTTGGGAGGGTTCCCTCAGGGAAATTAAGATAAAGATGTGAACGATTTCACAAATTTTCAACTTGTTCGACTGTGTTTGAGCATACTCTAACACACAAAACACCTTTTCTTTTCCAGTGAATGGCATTTCTATACCGAAAAAGATAAAAACGAAAAACATTAAGCGTAAAATTTTGACCTGTTTCCACACATGCTGTGAAAATTTGAGGTCAATTTAACAAGAATTGGCAAAGTTATTAGATTGTGAAATGAAATCAAATTTTTTTGAAACACTGTATTATTGATAGAAAAACTCAAATTTGGTTGAAAACAGATTTTTTTTTTTTAATTGAATTTGGTTTTCCAGAATTTATCTTTATCAACTTCCACCAGATTTTTCCAGACTGGCTAACATATTAAAGAGAACAAATGATGTAATCGTGGCATTTTTAATGCGCTAAATAAGGACAGGGGTCAATAATATGGTCAAGTCAAGTCAAGTTTATTTGTATAGCGCTTTTAACAATAAACATTGTCGCAAAGCAGCTTTACAGAATTTGAATGACTTAAAATATGAGCTAATTTTATCCCTAATCTATCCCCACTGAGCACGCCTGTGCCGACGGTGGCAAGGAAAAACTCCCTCAGACAGCATGAGGAAGAGACCTCGAGAGGAACCAGACTCAAAAGGGAACCCATCCTCATTTGGGCAACAACAGACAACATGACTATAACATTAACAGTTTTAACATGAAGTCAGTTTCGTTGATGTTATAAACTCTTCATTGATGGAAACTTGAGTGCAAAACTGTTTATGACAACTGCAGTCCTAAAGTTAGCAAGTCAACTGTAGTCCTCAGTCATAAAAGCATTACTGTAAGTGTCCAGAGCATCTTCCAAGTGTGACTTTCAACTGTCCACATGGGGCCATCCTCCACAGGAGCGATGCGATGAGACTCCAACCAGACACAGGGCACCAGGATGGATCAGGCAGGTCTGAGGAGCAGAAGAAGTCAGCATCTCAATCTCAGGATTGACATGTAACTCAGAGGGACAGATTTGGGGGGGTGGGAATAAAACGCAGGTTGTTAGGTATGCCCAATGTCACCTGAATAAGTAGGAACAGTATACATATTGCACTGAGTACAAGCAGGGATTCCAGCAACTAACTATGACAGCATAACTAAAAGGGGAGAGCCAGAAGGTAACACAGGCATGAGGGAGCCCCGGGACATAAAGCAGCCAGCCACTACACCGTCAACAAACTCGAGTGAGCAAGCGAGTGGGGGACTGACAGCATCCATACATCCCAGTTTACCAAAACACTCTATGCCTGAGAACCCTCCAGATCTACACCTTTACCTCATAAACACCATTAACACAAGGCTTGACTAAACAGATATGTTTTCAGCCTAGACTTAAATGCTGAGACTGTGTCTGATTCCTGAACATTACTTGGAAGGCTGTTCCATAACTGTGGGGCTTTGTAAGAAAAGGATCTGCCCCCTGATGTAGCCTTCACTATACGAGGTACCAACAGATAGCCAGCACCTTTTGATCTACGTAGGCGTCAGTGGCGACTGCTGGTTTTTAAAACAGGGGAAGCCCATTTTACGCATTCATCGTAAAACCTGTAGGCCGGATATCAAAGCATAGAAAGGTGTGCCCCATTAGCATAGTGAACTAGACAACCCCACCTAGTGGCAGAAAGTATTTTTGCTTGTACATTTCATGTTATAGTCTGGCTTGCCAGGCTAGTGCCTCATATCCTTAATCAAAAATATCAAACATCCAAAAATCACTGGCTATTCAACGAAGAGCCTTGAACATCATACTCTGATATGCAACACAGAGTCTTTAACACAACACCCAGCTGTGCAACACATCCTTGAACATCTTCTGCAACACAGTCTGGAAATTCATAACCAGGTAGGCTATACAACACACAGAACCTTGAATATTATACCCAGGTATAACCTATAACACAGAGCCCACCATTCTCTTAACATTACTGAACAATATACACACTTCAGATTCATGAACATTATATGATGCACACTATTTATACACAAATTCTGCCCTCCGCTCCTTTTCCAGAAAATGGTCTGTGACCCTGTCATACCAGCTGGTTGTGCTTATACGAGCACCTTCATCGATGGCATGTTCCACCCTGACCCTCCCCAGACAGCTAAGTCTTGCACATGAAGTGACATGCTCATTGCTCGTTTCATGCCTTTTGCAAGCCCTTTTGAAATTCACCAGGTCCCCAAACCCATCTTTTGACCAAACTAAATTTCCCTGAGAGGGCTTCATCAAAAGACATGGCCAACAGTACATTTTATTAGTCACAGGAGACCCAGCCAACCAGTTCACATTTTCATACCAAGACACCTGAAAAGACCTGTTATGACCTGCTGACTTTTGAATGAGATTAAGCTTGGGCTTTGGTCTGCCTTGCTCTTTAATTCTCACTTTCTCCTCATATGGCAGAGTGTCAAAACGTTTTGACAAAAGCATGTCCACGACGTTTGCCATTATAGCAAATACTAGATACCAGCTGTTAGCAGCTAGCACTGCAGATCCCAATAAGGCTCAAGCTAGCCTACAACCACGTTGATTGAACTACAAATGAAATAAACAAGTGAATTCACGAATGATCAAACTGATAGAATGGATGAAAGTTAACAGAGCACAATGAGTAATATTTACATTTATTTACAGAGTAATGTACAGAGACATCAATGAGAAGAAACGTTTATATGAAAAGAAATTCGGACAGCACTTTGGCACATGACTACACTTTCTCGACATCCGCTAGGGACTGACTGATCATGCTTACCGTGTTCCTCGCCGACGCCGAAGTACAGTGACCGCCCTCCTCATGTCTTTCAAACACCACCTCCAATAATCCTTTATCAGCCCAGCTTCTTGGCCCTCCCATGTCCCGTTTACCCCCAGAGATACCCGGCTTCCCTGGAAGTGACGATTTTGTCGATTTTAACCAATAACAACTAGCCGAAATTGGCTGTTCAGAGCCGTCTCGTAGACTGCAACGGATACCCAGCTGCCAGCAAAGGTGATTCTCGTAGCGAACTGCAAGTTCATCAGACATCACTCAAATAAGTTACAGGATGACATAGGGATAGTTATGAATGTAAATACAATCTTGGGCATATATTATGTTATGCAAGTTATTGTTTTAATGAGAATTCAACATCGTAGACGCCGCAGTTTGGGGAGAGAATTTTAGGGGAAGTTCGGCTTCCCTTGTTGTCTCTGAGAAATCGCCCCTGGTAGGCGTGGTGGGTCATAGAGGACCAGAAGTTCTCTCAGGTACTGTGGTGCGAGACCATTCAGTGCTTTAAAGGTCAATAGTAGTATTTTATAATCAATACGAAATTTGATTGGGAGCCAATGCAGTGTGGATAAGACAGGGGTGATGTGGTCATACTTTCTAGTTCTAGTAAGGACTCTTGCTGCTGCATTTTGAACTAACTGGAGCTTGTTTATGCACTTATTGGAACATCCAGACAGTAAGGCATTATAATAATCCAACCTGGAGGTAATGAAAGCATGAACTAGTTTTTCCACGTCATGTAGTGACATTAAATTTCTTATCTTAGCAATATTTCTGAGATGAAAGAAAGCTATCCGGGTGATGTTATCAATGTGAGTTTCGAATGAAAGACTGGAGTCAATAATCACTCTGAGGTCTTTTACTGCTGCACGTGAAGAAACAAAAAGGCCATCCAGAGTTACTGTGTAATCAGAAAACTTACTTCTAGCTGCATGTGGTCCTAGTACAAGTACTTCAGTCTTGTCAGAGTTAAGCAGAAGGAAGTTAATAAGCATCCAGTGTCTAATGTCCTTCACACATTCCTCAATTCTATTAAGCTGGTGTCTCTCATCAGGTTTTGCAGAAACATACAACTGTGTGTCATCAGCATAACAGTGGAAACTAATACAATGTTTATAAATAATATCACCCAGAGGTAACATATATAAAGAAAAAAGCAGTGGACCCAAGACAGAACCTTGTGGAACACCAAACTTTACCTCAGTATGTCTAGAAAAATCACCATTTACATCAACATACTGATAGCGATCAGTTAAATAAGACCTGAGCCAGGAGAGGGCTGTTCCCTTAACTCCCACAACATTTTCTAGTTTATCCAGAAGAATGAAATGATCAATGGTATCAAATGCTGCACTAAGGTCAAGCAACACAAGCAGTGAGACACAGCCCTAATCAGATGTCAACAGTAGGTCGTTTACTACTTTAACCAGTGCTGTCTCTGTGCTATGATGAGGTCTAAATTCTGACTGATACATTTCATGGATATTATTCCTATGTAAATATGAGCATAACTGCTGTGCCACAGCTTTTTCAAGGATCTTGGAGATAAAGGGGAGGTTTGATATTGGCCAATAATTGGACAGCTGACAGGGATCGAGGTCAGGTTTTTTAATCAGGGGGTTTGATAACTGCTAGTTTAAATGATTTGGGTACATAGCCAATCCTAAGAGAAGAATTTATTATTTTTAGAAGTGGTTCAATTACTTCAGGTATTATCTGTTTGAATAGATGTGTAGGTAAGGGATCTAGTACACATGTTGAGGCTTTTGATACGGAGATTAATGAAAGTAATTTAATTTCTCTAAGGGGAGTAAAACATTCTAATTGCTGATCTGATACAGTTATATTGATACAGTTATATGAGTGAACTTCTGCTCCTCTATGACCCGCCACGCCTACTTAGATCAAAAGGTGCAGGCTATCTGCTGGTACCTCGTATAGTGAAGGCTACATCAGGGGGCAGAGCCTTTTCTTACAAAGCCCCACTGTTATGGAACAGCCTTCCAAGTAATGTTCGGGAATCAGACACAGTCTCAGCATTTAAGTCTAGGCTGAAAACATATCTGTTTAGTCAAGCCTTTTGTTAATGGTGTTTATGAGGTAAAGGAGTAGATCTGGAGGGTCCTCAGACATAGAGTGTTTTGGTAAACTGGGATGTATGGATGCTGTCTGTCCCCACTCGCTTGCTCACTCGAGTTTGTTGACGGTGTAGTGGCTGGCTGCTTTATGTCCCGGGGCTCCCTCATGCCTGTGTTACCTTCTGGCTCTCTCCTTTTAGTTATGCTGTCATAGTTAGTTGCCGGAGTCCCTGCTTGTACTCGGTGCAATATGTATACTGCTCCTACTTATTCAGGTGACATTGGGCATACCTAACCACCTGTGTTTTCTTTCTCTCCCCCCCACCCCAAATCTGTCCCTCTGAGTTACATGGAGTCAACAGGAAATCTTTTGGTGGAGACGGTGGAGACCTCGACTGGCTATCGTAGCCTGCAGGGAATCGGCCGTCAGACATTCTGTCGCATGTCCCAGACCCGGTGAAATGTAACTGAATTGTCTTGGCCAGGCCTAAGGGTCCCATCTGCATCTCATCATTGCTGAGGAGTGTGCTCCCATCACCCAATCAAGCATCCAGCCAGAGCAGGTCATGATATATTTTTTACCATATTAACATGCCATTGTGTGTTATGCCTGATGTAAAGACTCTCGTCTCTGCGAGCCTACCACACAGATTTAATACTTGTCATTTTTAGGGCATACCTAACAACGTGTTTTCTTTCTCCCCCCCCCCCCCCCCCCCAATCTGTCCCTCTGAGTTACATGTTGATCCTGGGATTGAGATGCTGGCCTCTTCTGCCCCTCGGACCTGCTTGATCCATCCTGGTGCCCTGTGTCTGGTCGGAGTTTTATCGCCCCACTCCTGTGAAGGACGGCCCCATGAGGACAGTTGAGGGTTATACCTGTTCAAACTGTTAATATTATAGTCAGGCTGTCTGTTGTTGCCCAAATGAGGATGGGTTCCCTTTTGAGTCTGGTTCCTCTCGAGGTTTCTTCCTCATGTCGTCTGAGGGAGTTTTTCCTTGCCACCGTCGCCACAGGCTTGCTCATTGGGGATAGATTAGGGATAAAATTAGCTCATGTTTTAAGTCGTTCAAATTCTGTAAAGCTGCTTTGCGACAATGTTTATTGTTAAAAGCGCTGTACAAATAAACTTGATTTGATTTGATTTGATTTGATATTGTTAACTACAGGGTCACTTACATTGTCTGACCTTAAATTAGTAGTTTGAATTTTTTGTCGGATATTCTCAATTTTGTCATTAAAAAAATTCATGAAGTCGTTGCTACTACATACTACAGGTGTGCATGTGTCTATAGTGGACTTATTCCTGGTTAATTTTGCTGCAGTATTAAATAGGAATCTAGGATTATTTTTGTTATCTTCTATTAGGGAGGAGAGATATGTTGATCTAGCAGCACTAAGAGCTTTTCTATACTTCAGGAAGCTCTCCTTCCATGCTAATTGGAACGCTACCAATTTTGTTTGACGCCATTTATGTTCCAATTTTCGAGTGGTCTGTTTTAAAGTGCGAGTGTCATCCTTATACCAGGGTGCTAATTTTTTGTCTCTGACCATTTTCCTTTTAAGAGGAGCTACATTATCTAAGTATGGCATAACATTGACTCTAAGCATTCAGTTGCCTGATCAAGTTTTGACAGTGACCCAATCAAAGTTGATAACTCTGGGTGATCGTTTATAAAGCTCTGTGCAGTAGTTGACTTGAATGTATGTTTAATACAGTAGCATGGAGATGAGATAATGATCTGAGATAACTTCAGACTGTGGAAGTATGACTATATTTTCTACGTTTAACCCAAATGTTAGTATTAGATTGAGGGTGTGACCACCATTATGGGTCGGTCCTATGACATTCTGATTAATCCCTACTGAATCTAAAATGGACACAAATGCTGTTTTCAAAGGGTCTTCTGGGTTATCGAAGTGAATATTAAAATCTCCAACAACTAAAGCTTAGTCTAAGGAAAGAACCAGATCTGAGATCAAATCTGCAAATTCAGAAAGAAACTCAGAATATGGCCCCGGGGGCCTGTAAATAATAAGTAATGGAATTAACTGGGTAGACCTATTTTTCGAGGCCACATACATTATATGAGTATAACCAGGTTTTTGTGTTACACCTAGATAATCATTATAAATAACCATGACACTTCTTCCTCTGCCAGTTAGACGAGGCTGGTGTATATACAGTTGTGCTCATAAGTTTACATACCCTGGCAGAATCTATGATTCTTTGACCATTTTTCAGAGAATATGAATGATAACACAAAAACATCTTTTCCACTCATGCTTAATGGTTGGGTGAAACCATTTATTGTCATACGACTGTGTTTTCTCTTTTTAAATCATAATGACAACAGAAACTACCCAAATGACCCTGATCAAAAGTTCACATACCCTGGTGATTTTGGCCTGATAACATGCACAGAAGTTGATACAAATGGGTTTGAATGGCTACTAAAGGTAGCATCCTCACCTGTGATCTGTTTGCTTGTAATCAGTGTGTGTGCATAAAAGCTGAGTGAGTTTCTGGGATCCAGACAGACTCTTGCATCTTTCATCCAACCACTGATGTTTCTGGATTCTGAGTCATGGGGAAAGCAAAAAATTGTCAACGGATCTACAGGAAAAGGTAGGTGAACTGTATAAAACAGGAAAGTGATACAAAAAGATATCCATGGAATTGATAATGCCAGTCAGCAGTGTTCAAACTGTGATTAACAAATGGAAAATCAGGGGCTCTGTTAAAACCAAACCACGGTCAGGTAGACCAACAAAAATTTATGCCAAACAGCACAGAGACGAGCCTCAAAACTTCTGGAACAAGGTAATTTGGAGTGATGAGACCAAAATTGAACTTTTTGGCCACAACCATAAACGTTACATTTGGAGAGGTGTCAACAAGGCCTATGATGAAAGGAACACCATTCCTACTGTAAAGCACGGAGGTGGATCGCTGATGTTTTGGGGATGTGTGAGCTACAAAGGCACAAGAAACTTGGTCACAGTTGAAGGAAAGATGAATGCAGCATGTTATCAGCAAATACTGGAGGCAAATTTGCACTCATCAGCCCGGAAGCTGCGCATGGGACGTACTTGGACGTTCCAACATGACAGCGATCCAAAACACAAGGCCAAGTCGACCTGTCATTGGCTACAGCAGAACAAAGTGAAGGTTCTGGAGTGGCCATCTCAGTACCCTGACCTCAATATCATCGAGCCACTCTGGGGAGATCTCAAACACGCAGTTCATGCAAGACAGCCCAGGAATTTACAGGAACTGGAGGCTTTTTGCCAAGAAGAATGGGCAGCTTTACCATCTGAGAAAATAAACAGCCTCATCCACAACTACCACAAAAGACTTCAGGCTGACATTGATGTTAGAGGGGGCAATACACGGTATTAAGAACTGGGGTATGTAAACTTTTGATCAGGGTCATTTGGATGTTTTTTGTTGTCATTATGATTTAAAAATAGAAAACACAGTTGTTTATCAAAAAATGGCTTCACCCAACCACTAACCATGAGTGGGGAAAAAAGTTTTTGTGTTATCATTCATATTCCCTGAAAAAAGGGCAAGAAAGCAAAAATTCTGCCAGGGTATGTAAACTTATGAGCACAACTGTAACTGTATCCAGGAGGACTAGCTTCATTTAATGGTATATATTAATTTGGTTTAATCCATGTTTCAGCTAAACAAAGTACATTAAACTCCTGATCAGTAATGAGTTCATTAACCATTAGCGCTTTAGATGTAAGAGATCAATAATATGGTAACTTGATACATAGTTATATCTACAATCGATTAGACATATGCAAAATTAATAAAACTGATACAAATACATGTCAACGTGTGACATGAAAATCATGCATCATATATATCCGTCCATCCTCTGTAGCCACTTATCCTGTTCTACAGGGTCGTAGGCAAGCTGGAGCCTATCCCAGCTGACTACGGGTGAGAGGCAGAGTACACCCTGGACAAGTCGCCAGGTCATCACAGGGCTGATACACAGACAAACAACCATTCACACTCACATTCACACCTACAGTCAATTTAGAGCCAGCAGTTAACCTAACCTGCATGTCTTTGGACTGTGGGGGAAACCGGAGCACCTGGAGGAAACCCACATAGACACGGGGAGAACATGCAAACTCCACACAGAAAGGCCATCGCCGGCCACGGGGCTCAAACCCGGACCTTCTTGCTGTGAGGCGACAGTGCTAACCACTACACCACCGTGCCGCCCACTACACTTATTGTATATTATACTATTTATTCCTATGTAAATCGTGAATATGAGATGGATGCATTACAACTGATATTTTAGGTGCATATTAAGCATATGGCTTTCCACACATCATGAGTTCCATAAGCGAAGCTGTTGTTTCTCACCTACAGTGACGTAAGCTTCGGGCAGGAGTTGGGGTGAAACTCTGAAGAAGTGATTTCAGGGAAACTGTAGCCAATATATTATATATGAAATAAAAAAACCCAGAAATCTAAATGCAGTATTTAGTGGTAGATAGACAGTGAGCAGACATACAGTTATCAAAAAATGGACACAATAATCTGAAGCGCATTACAAGAAAATGTTATTGAACTCTTACTGAATACATAGAGTCTATATTGCTAGCCCTATAATTAGCATGCAGATGATTATGATATCGGACGGCACGGTGGTGTAGTGGTTAGCACTGTCGCCTCACAGCAAGAAAGTCCTGGGTTCTAGCCCAGCGGCCGGCAAGGGCTTTTCTGTGTGGAGTTTGCATGTTCTCCCTGTGTCTGTGTGGGTTTCCTCCGGGTGCTCTGGTTTCCCCCACAGTCCAAAGACATGCAGGTTAGGTTAACTGGTGACTCTAAATTGACCGTAGGTGTGAATGTGAGTGTGAATGGTTGTTTGTCTCTATGTGTCAGCCCTCCGATGACTTGGCAACTTGTCCAGGGTGTACCCCGCCTCTTGCCCACAGTCAGCTGGGATAGGCTCCAGCTTGCCTGCGACCCTGTAGGATAGGATAAGCGGCACTCTTATTCAGAGTGACGTACAACATACCCAGAACAACCTGGGGAGCAGTTGGGGGTTAGGTGCCTTGCTCAATGGCACTTCAGCCATTCCTTCTGGTCCAGGAAATCAAATCGGCGACCTCTAACCATTAGGCCATGGCTTCTCCTAGAAGGTCTAGAATGTCTTTATAGGCTGAAGCACCACTTCACTAGAACTAAGGGACTAATCCTAAAGATGTTGCAGCATGACAATGGCTCTGTGTACAAAGCGAGGTCCATGAAGACATGACTGCAGTGGTTAGCGCTGTCGCCTCACAGCAAGAAGGTTCTTGGTTCAAACCACGCAGCTGGTTAAGGTCTTTCTGTGTGGCATTTGCATGTTCTTCTCCTGCCTGTGTATGTTTCTTCCAGGTGTTTCAGTTTCTTCCCACAGTCCAAAGACATACAGATTAGGTTACCTAGCTACTCTCAATTGTCCAAGAGTGTGAATCTCTGTCTGTCTGTCTGTCTGTGTCAGACCTGTGATAGACTGGCGACCTGTCCAGGGTGTACTTTGCCTCTTGCCCAGTGTCAGCTGGAATTAGAGATAAGGGTAAGCGCTTAGAGAGAAACAGTATGAATGAATGAATGAATGAATGGTGTGGGGGAAAAAGCCTTCACAGAGCTCTGACCTCAGCTTGAACTGAACACCTTTGGGATGAGCTGAACTGCAGGCTTCTTCACCAAACAACAGTGCCTGACTTCACCAAAGCTCTTGTGGCTTAATGGGGAAATCCCAAAAAAGCCGTCTCGTGTACATGGGATGAAATAAATCTTGAGTAAAAAGGTTTTTTTTTAAACACTGTTCACACAGTTATTGGTTTTATTTGCACCCTCCTGATAGTTTCAATATAATTCTGTGAATTCTCTTTCTCAATCTCTTAATTTAAACCACAGTGACAGTGGCTGGTTTAAATCAGATTTGAATATGCATATGAATATAAATGAAAGTGATAAAAGTGTAGCACAGTGCTGCCCAAGCAACCTGCTGTGTCCTACACACTTCCATATTAATAAACAAAGCCTTTCTTTGTCCTGCAACCTTCACATCTTGATGCACAGCTCTAGTGTAATCCACCAATGTAGAAAAAGAGCATCATATCGTAATGCACAGGACAGTTTAGGTAATTATGCAATCATGTGCGACGTAGAAAATAAATTAGACAATGTAATTGTGCAAAGATGGATCAACTGACTTGTGATGTATACCATTATAAATAGCAGCATATGAATGTAGTATCATAGCACCTGCAAAGATATGTTTCAGGAGATCCTGACAGGACACATTTATCTCTGAGCACCATCATTTGTTATCTCTTATCTCTTGACATGTGTTCCTTGTATTTATGTGATGTTCTTCTCATTCATTTCTGTTTATCCCATCACTTCAGTATCAGTTTTATGGAGGTGGCTAAAATGTACCAAAAAGGGCAAGGTGTCTTTTTTTTAAACGTATTTTTTTTTTTTTTTGTAAAATGCTGAACCCCGACAAATCAATATCATATCTGTGCCTGCTCAGCAGTTAGGATTTGGTTGGTGGCACACAGAAATGGATTTGTGGATTAGAATGAGGCATACAGTATGCCACTCAGAGTAAAGTTTCAGACTCTGTTGGTATTACTGATCATTTATAACACACTTAGGTTCAATGCTGTTCTTAACTTCTGCAAATAATCCCAGCGATTGTGAGAGATTCAAAGGGAATCTTCAGCCACTAGTTCTTTCCCCTTTTGGACCAAATGATGAGACGCATGAAGCAACTGAGTCATGTGACATTTAGCTTCTGAAATACTGAGTCAATAAGCCGCACTGATGAGGACATCAGGCAAGGATGTGCAAAATACAAGGGAAAAAAAAGTCAATCAAAATTCTGTCCAAAGCAAAACAAGAGACTCAAAGGATATTTCTGCAAGCCATTGTGTGTACTACTGTAAATAATAATAATAATAATAATAATAATAATAATAATAATCTTGAAAAGACACCACCACATTGAACAAACACTGATATGTACTCAGGATGTAACTGGATGCTAATTCGGAATTAACGGATAATATATTCTAAGTGTGCGTGTTGGTGTGTGTGTATGTGTTCCAGAGAGTGAGAGCAATTTATCTTATGATTCTGAGATTTTAACACATTACCATACTCCAAGGGCGGCACGGTGGTGTAGTGGTTAGCACTGTCGCCTCACAGCAAGAAGGTCCGGGTTCGAGCCCTGTGGCCGGCGAGGGCCTTTCTGTGTGGAGTTTGCATGTTCTCCCCGTGTCCGCGTGGGTTTCCTCCGGGTGCTCCGGTTTCCCCCACAGTCCAAAGACATGCAGGTTAGGTTAACTGGTGACTCTAAATTGAGCGTAGGTGTGAATGTGAGTGTGAATGGTTGTCTGTGTCTATGTGTCAGCCCTGTGATGACCTGGCGACTTGTCCAGGGTGTACCCCGCCTTTCGCCCGTAGTCAGCTGGGATAGGCTCCAGCTTGCCTGCGACCCTGTAGAACAGGATAAAGCGGCTACAGATAATGAGATGAGATGAGACCATACTCCAAGGTCAAAGCAGATACACCTTTCAACCATTTTGTACTTTTAAGCAATGTTTTGCTATAATATTTTAACAGTATAATTAATAAATGATAATGATTTCACTAACAGTGTTTAGAAAGCTGCCCGGAAAAGCTCACAGAGCATCTGGTTGAGATTGGAGGTGTGCAAGATTCGAGGGATGGAACAAAAAAAAGTTATGTAAACAGGAGGTTTTTACTTTCTTGTCAATGAACAGTGAGATATGAAACGTGGGCTTGAGCAAGTGGTCTGAAATGTAGCTCATAGGACAAAGAAAGATCATATTCATTAATGTGAACATGAGCTGCCAGATGCGTTTCGCTTTCATCTGTTCTTCCTTAGTAACTGCCTGGTCAGGGTCAGTGTGGTTTATTTTTGGGCTGATAATTTGCTAGTTTGTTTATATTTTGCGAAAGAGAAAATACCATGGGCAGATACAAACAAAAGTGATAATTGTCTGAACAAGATATATTAAAAAAAAAAAAACCCAAAACACTCTACTTGAGACCAGTTATGAACTCGAGTGATGTAGCTGAGGTTGAATAACTGTCAGAGCCAGAATTCACAGTGCTGGTATTTTTTTTTTTGTAAACCGAGTATTTTCCAGTGTTTTCAGCAAAAAGTAGGATTCATACTTAATTAAAAAAAAAAAAAGGTTTAGGCCATGCCCTCTTCAGATATAAATCCAAACTCAGACCTGAACCTTTGACAGTACTTGGAATTAAGGAACTGCACAGGTACAAACAATGTAATGCCACTCAGAGGTTACCTCAGTAGTTCTTAAAGTTAGACGGCCTTTCGATTTCATAAAATCGGTGAACTTTAGTTCCCTCTGAAATTTGGTCATTGTGATATATGTTTATTTCTGTAATATCTCACAGAATATCAGGCCATTCTGTGGCTGGGAAGTTATTTAATTTGAAGGGATTCCTGAGCAATTAATGTGCATGAAATCGCTCACTTTGCTCAGTCAAGCAGACAGAGGAAGTCCGTATGCGCATGTGCAGGTTTACCTTTGTCCATGCACTGAAAGTTACATCATTCTGTCGCTAAACGAACAGCTGATCACACCGAGGTGCTTGCTGACCTCCAATATTTATTAGTTTGGCCCTGCATTTCCTTTCCTTCGTAAGCATAATGTATTTTCTTCTCGCTTTCCATTACTGTAGTCAGTCTTTCACGTTTCATTCGCACACTCATGTCCTCCATTTTTCTCTCCTGTTTCAAATTTGTATCCCACAATGCCTTGTGCGAACGGGGAAAGCCCACCACATGATGCATGACGTAGTATCTTGAATTGGGTCATGGTGAAGCAGGGAAAAATAGCTGAGAATTTAGGGCCACATGGCCCTAAATTCATTAATTGTTCTATTTAAAAAAAAAAAAAACTAATAAAATTGGAAGTCTGTGATTTGAATTCAGTAGTTTTCGCTCCACTAAACAAAAATAATTGTGTGTCAGGGGAAAATTCTTTTTGTGACCTACACTTGAAAAATCTGAAAGGCAGTCTACCTTTAAGGACCAATTATGTTAAATTATTTCACTACATTCATTTCTCTGGGTAATTAATTTAAAAAAAATAATGCAGCCTTGAGGATGCCATCACAGTCAAGAGTATTTAACCTCAGACAGACACTGATGCTTTTGGTAGTGCAATCTGACTTCTGGTCCCTCGTAAATGCACCTCGGTAATTCATTGCATATAATGGACAGGAACCTGATCAATATTGACCAAGGCACTGGCTTTGTAAACATTTAATTGCACTACGTTCAGACTGCAACCTGAAACGACCCATATCCGATTTGTTGTGAAATCCGATTTTTTTGTTAGGCCGTTCACATTACCAATTATATGAGACTTGTATGCGATCTCCAATATGAACGGAAAATGACCCAAAAGTGTCCCGCATGCGCAAATTGACACGTAATAAGCACATCTACGTAATACGTAAACAAAAAAAAGCTCACTCTTCAAGTTTGCAAGTAAAGCATGGAGATGAGGCGAGACCTGGCGATGTGGTTTTTGTGGCGGCGGCGGAACTCGCACAATAATCTGATTAATGTGGGCAGCAGACTAATGAGACCGAAGGTGTCAAATTACTGGAAATTTCCAGAACAATCTAATAATCTTGTAATACAGGATGGTTTAAGTTATAAATCAGTTATAGAAACTGTTTTATTTAATCAGGCTAACAGATCAACATCCAGGTCCCTACCAAATCCACCATTAGCTTGATCTCATCTCTCATCTCATTATCTCTAGCCGCTTTATCCTTCTACAGGGTCGCAGGCAAGCTGGAGCCTATCCCAGCTGACTACGGGCGAAAGGCGGGGTACACCCTGGACAAGTCGCCAGGTCATCACAGGGCTGACACATAGACACAGACAACCATTCACACTCACATTCACACCTACGGTCAATTTAGAGTCACCAGTTAACCTAACCTGCATGTCTTTGGACTGTGGGGGAAACCGGAGCACCCGGAGGAAACCCACAAGGACACGGGGAGAACATGCAAACTCCACACAGAAAGGCCCTCGCCGGCCCCGGGGCTCGAACCCAGGACCTTCTTGCTGTGAGGCGACAGCGCTAACCACTACACCACCGTGCCACCCCATTAGCTTGATCAATTCTATAAAAGTCTATTTAAATTCTGAAAACTGTACAAATGTTGTTGTTTTCCACCAAAGAGGCGGGATTAGCCAACGCAGAATAGTGACATTTGTCTCTTGTTGATGACGTGTAGGTCGCATGAATGCGACCTGTCCGGTCAGACTGCAGTCGCATGTGAAAATAACGGATATGCATCGGAATTAGGACCACATATCCAAGCGGCCTGGGTCGCATGTGAAAAAAATCGGATCTGTGTCGTTCAGATTGTCAATAACAAATCGGATACAGGTCGCATATGGGCAAAAAAATCGGATATGGGTCGTTTCAGGGTGCAGTCTGAACGTAGTCTTGGTGTGTAGACACTGTGGGAAAATTGATTCATGTAGGTGGATCTACAATCTCTGACCACTTTATTAGGAACACCCACCCACCTGCTGTTTTATGCCGTTATCTAATCAGCCAATCCCTTGACAATAGCACAATGCATAAAATCATGCAGGTACAAATTAAGAGCTTCAGCTAATTAATATTCACTTCAAACATCAGAATGGGAAAAATTGTGATCTCAAACTGTGATTTTCACTGTGACATGGATGTTAGCTTGAGCCAGATGGACTGGTTTGAGTATTTCAGAAGCTGCTGATCTCCTGGGGTTTTCACACACAACAGTCTGTAGAGTTTATACAGAATGGTGTGAAAAACAAAAACCATTGAGTGAGCGACAGTTCTGTCACAAATCTCAGCATGCAACAGCAGGAGACCACGTTGGGTTCCACTCCTGCCAGCCAAGAACAGGAATCTTAGAATCATGAACAAGTTCCGATTAAAGTGGCCGTTGAGTGTACGTATACTGAACTAAGGAAAGGTGTATTGTTTGCACGTCATGAGCCGCATTATTACAGGTCTGTTTGAGTGTGCACATGGTGGAGGAATAGGAAAAGCAATGGCTCTCATCTGACAATCAACCAAATAATGTTTTTGAGATTAATCTCCGAACAAACACTCATCTGGTCATGAGTTTTCCTTCAAGTGATTTGTCTCACAGTCAGCGAAAATGTGTTGGAAATTGATTATTTGTTGGCAGTAATGAAGAAATTGACATGCAAAGCGTTTTAGTGTGCTTTTGCTGGAGGGCCAAAATAATCAGTCCAACAAACCTATATGCATTTTGAGTGTTCTCATTTGTAATGCATGAAGGTTGCTTTAATGAAGCAATTTTCCATCTTACCCATTCCTTCAAGCAATGGAAGCAGAGATGAGCCTCTACCTTTTTACTACCTTTTATCAGGATTCTTTCATTCGAGCTAGTACTAAAAGCAATAAAGGAAAATTACGGGTCCAATTACTTTTAAACAACTGATTTTAATACTGCATTGCAATAGTGATCTGAATACAACAGTCAGATAAGACTGAACAGTTTTAGCATCGTTATGTAATTGGAGTTTTAGGGTGATAGGAATAATTTGAAGAGGAAATAGTAAGAATAATCAGCCAATATCTGTATCACACTCTGAGAGAGAAATGGCATGAGATTAAAGGGTGTAATTAATCTTCCAAGTGATGTTCAGGGACATAAGTGGGTCAAGTGGCCAAAATAAGATGGAAAATATATGTACACCCACATGTGAGTGCACATCGAGGGATGACTGTTCAGGGGTTTTTGTTTTCCTGACTCTTATTAATTGTGACAATGTTTTACACCTGCCAAATCAAATTCCTTATACATGGCTAATAAGAGTGATTTTGATTGTGGAATGAGATACTGCAACTCACCAAAATGGTGGATGTGTGTTATCCAGGTCATCATGCTAGCAAGTTATTAGAAATTCAGCAAAGATGAGTCAGTCTACAGGAGAGTGGTTTGATCTTTAGATTCCCAGTGTTCATCTGCAAGCTTGAAGTATCTTCAAAACAACATTTTCACTGAGCACAAGGGTCCATCAGTGACAATGTGGCAGCACTGGGATTCAAACTGACATCCTTCACTTTAGTCATCCAGATCCTTTAAATGCTGAGCCACCACTGTCCTTTATGTATAGTTTCAGAAAGTTTACAATTACAGCTTTGAGATGCCACCTTTTCATCTCTGACCTTGGTGTATTTCTGAGACTCAACATACCGAGAAAAAAGGAATGAGAAATATAATCTATTCAGCATATTTGACATTAGGATGAACATAAAAATTTCACAAATGGTCATAAAATCAGAGGGAAATAATTAAAGCAAATAAATAATACATCATACTTCGATTGTCTTACTATGTCTCGTTTAACATTTGCCACCTTCATCCTACCCACACAGTAATCATTAAGGATTTTCTGTGGAGTCTGTGATCATGTAGGGTTTCAGTTTATTGGATTTCACCATCCACTTTACCATCCACTTTATTAACAACACCTGCAATCTGCAGATTCATGCAGTTATCTAATCAGCCAATCATGTGGCAGCAGTGCAATGCAAAAAAATTATGTAGATAAAGGCCAACATCAACATCAAACATCAGAATGAAGAAAAAGTATCATCTTTGTGACTTCAAATGTGGCATGGATGTTGATATCAGATTGACTGGTTTGAGTATTTCAGAAACTGCTCATCTCCTGGGATTTTCATAAACACACACGTGGTTGATAAGAGAGATCAGAGGAAAACGACCAGATTAGTTCAAGCTGCCAGGAAGGATATAGTAACTCAAATAATCACTCTTTACAACTGTGGTGAGCAGAAAAGCATCTCAGCATGCACAAAACATCAAACCTTGAAGTGGATGGACTACAATAGCAGAAGACCACACTGGGTTCCACTCCTTTAAGCCAGGAACAAGAATCTGAGGCTATCATGGGCACAGACTCACCCAAACTGGAAGGTTAGAGGGGGAAAAAAATCACCTGGTCTTTTTCCAGTCTTCAACTGTCCAGTTTCGGTAACTCTGATAGCCTCATGGCTGACAGGAGTGAAACCCAGTGTGTGGTTTTCTGCTGTTGTAGCCTATCTTACAATTACAATGTCCTCTTTTGATTGACTGATTGATTTTTATAATATTAGAAATATCAAAGAAGGCTTTTGTGTGCTAAGTAAACAATATCACACAAGCAAGAGTGCTGTTATACTGAACGTCATTATTCAGCCATACAACAGCATGTCGGTAATCACAGCAGTGTTGATATTCAGTAAAGCAGCATGATTGCAAGTGTGATATTGCTTTTATTTTTGCTCCATTGAGGAAAATAGTTCCCAAAGAAGCCGCAGGTGGAAAGAGTGTAACAATATGCCTTGCAACACTTAGACTAACTGACAGCCCATAATAATAAGTGTAGTAATGGGTTCAGTGTAAAAAAATATAGCAAGAATTCTAATTTTATGTAGCGAACACAGATAAGTGGAGTGATACAAACAATGAAATGTACCAGTGTTGTTATACTAAATATCAGCACTCTTGCTTGTTCAATCCAGTTTGTGGACTGGAACTAATTTTTGTATAATTAAGTAATAATGCATGAGGAGTAAGAGTGCTGTTATAGTGAATATCAGCATGGCTGTGTTTCAGCTGTAGGTAATCACATATGGGGTTAACCCAATCCAATGCAATGCATATAACAAATAAGCTAAGCAAATTTTTGATAGGTAAAGCTAATCTTAAGGTGAAAATGAATTTTTGGCATTCATCAGGAAATACAATGATCTGCAGTGCTGATTTGTCATTGGTATGTCTGCAAGTGGAGGTGGATAGTAGGATATTAGGTGAACTTATGCATTTTATGCATTTTGTACGACAGCTGAATAGACCTTTACAGATATTGCCTGTGTGGTAAGCTGAGGCTCGGAATATTATCTCTGGATTGTGCAACTCTTGCTAATGTGTTAGTTTTTCCAAGCTCCTCGACACTGCCATGAATGGCTGAAGCCTCAGTCCTATTGGCTGTTACGCATACAATACAAGTCAATGTACTTTCCACCAAAGTTGAAGTCTAATGCGCTAAATGACAGATTCTTCTGGCCACATTGGCATGTGTATTGTCTGTCAGTGTATCATTTTCATTTAAACAAATGGTAGTGGTGTACTTTGTTGGCATATACCACAAATTACAGGGGCGGATCCAGGAAAATGGGAAGGGGGTGTCCGAGGGCTGCCAGAGGCTATGCAGTTTGTAAATGCCTGGAGATACATTTTGAGCTGTCAGAGACATTTTGTAAATGAAATCTCTTCAAGAAAATTACCATGAAAGTAGGAGCTTTCAAAACCATTTTATTAGTCACTGAAAATGATATAGTCAGAGTTGCAGGTACAGTGCTCAGCGTAAATGAGTACACCCCCTTTGAAAAGTAACATTTTAAACAATATCTCAAAGGACACAAACAATTTCCAAAATGTTGACAAGACAAAGTTTAATATAACATCTGTTTAACTTATAACGGGAAAAAGTAAGGTTAATAATATAACTTAGATTACACATTTTTCAGTTTTACTCAAATTAGGGTGGTGCAAAAATGAGTACACCCCACAACAAAAACTACTACATCTAGTACTTTGTATGGCCTCTATGATTTTTAATGACAGCACCAAGTCTTCTAGGCATGGAATGAACAAGTTGGCGACATTTTGCACCATCAATCTTTTTCCATTCTTCAACAATGACCTCTTTTAGTGACTGGATGCTGGATGGAGAGTGATGCTCAACTTGTCTCTTCAGAATTCCCCAAAGAAAATAATTTCTTTACACCACAAAGGTGAAGGCTACAAGAAGATCAGCAAAGCTTTACTTATCAGTCAGAATACTGTTGCAAAAGTGGTACAAAAATTTAAGAAAGATGGAACTGCAACCATCTCACAGAGATGTCCAGGTCATCCACGGAAGTTAACACCTCGACAGGAGCGTCTTCTGATGAGAAGAGTTGAAGAAAATCGGCATGCAAGTTCACTGCAGTTATCTAAAGAAGTAGAAAGCCAAACTGGGGTGACTATTTCCCGTGACACAATACGGCGTACACTGCAGAGGAATGGCATGCATGGATGCTGTCCACAAAAGAAGCCTCTCCTAAAGTCCAGGCACAAAAAAGCCCGCCTAGAGTTTGCCAGGGCCCATGCTGACAAAGATGAAGACTACTGGGACTCTATACTCTGGAGTGATGAGACCAAGATAAATGTTTTTGGAACTGATGGCTTCAAAACTGCATGGCGTCGCGAAGGTGAGGAATACAAAGAAAAATGCATGGTGCCTACAGTGAAACATGGTGGTGGCAGTGTCCTTATGTGGGGCTGCATGAGTGCTGCTGGTGTCGGGGAGCTGCATTTTGTAGGTGCAATTGGTAATTAAGTGATCAATCTCATTAAATCAGTCTCATTAATTATTGTCATTAAATCAGTCTCATATCATTAAATCACTCATGGAATCAATCTCATTGGATCAGTCTCATTAATTAATACCATTAATTTTGGTGCTTAATAATAAATTACCAAACAGCTAAAATTATGGTATATTCCAAATTATTATGATCACTTACCATATTACATAACTCATATGCACCTTGGAATTCTTTGAGATTGTGTGACTTCAAGGAATATGGAAGCAAATAAACACACAGTTTCAATAATAATTGAATTTATTATAACAAAGATAAAATTGAATAATGGCAGTTGAAATCATTATATACAAATATGATATATACTTGATGAGCGTGTGTGTGTGTGCGTGTGTGTGTGTGTGCATGCGTGCGTGTGCGTGCGTGCGTGCGTGTGTGTGTGAGATTTGAGGCGAACAAAGGATTAGCCGGTAGCTCACCCACGTGGTGGAGACAAAGGAATTAGCTCTGTGTTGCTAATTAAGATGTGTTGGCCATGTGTGGAGACACAGATTAGCCTTTTGTCACTAGCTAAAACAAAGGAATGCTAGCTAAGGTGTGTTTTGACCATGTGGTGAGGCCTTACAGTCCCTTGGAGACAATACAGTTAACTCTGGATGCTAATGAGACAGAAGAATTAGCTGTAGCAGCTAACTAAGGCCCAAGGATCCTACCTCGTGGAGTTAAGACAAAAGGTGTGTATGTGAGTGTGGAGGAGGGCCGCCATGTGCTCCCTTGAGACAATACACTTAGCCCTGGATGCTAATGGAACAAAAGAATTAGCTGTAGGGTAATTTCACTAGCTAATAACAGTACTGAATCCACTGAAATCTTGATGCGGTCAAAATGTGTAATAAGGAAATTCAGGATGTTAGTAAGGAATAGAGAAGCATGCACAGCCTATCTATTAAACAATTGAGATATTAAAACAAAATAGGACAATCATCAATTCAACACGCTGCGTGTCTACAGTGTAAACAATTAAACCGTTCCTGAGTTTAAATTCACACTACTTCAATAAAGCTATTTCCTAAGACTAGTTTTATGCCCCAAATTTGCCAGTCTTACTTCAGTATCTCGCCTCTACGCGAGATTATGAGAAGCAGTTCCGAGACTTTGGAGTTTCACCGTGGTGGAGCACATGAGTTGCTTCCCGTGGTTGCTCGTGATGAAAAGAAAGTCTCTGATCAGACAATGTGCACAGCTTTTTAATTAGAAGGATCCGGTCGCTTCTAAACTTTAAATTAAAACTGCTCTGGGCTGCAGTTTTGTACGTACTTATAAGGAACAAATGAAACCGGTTATATTCAATCTGAGTCAAAATCGCGCGATTCTGGAGTCTACCGTGGCCAAAGGTGAAAGAAAAGCGCGAAACTATGATTCTTGCAAGAAAGAAAAGAAAAGACATCTTTATCTTGGGTTTTCTGGTGCAGGGTATCTCTTTGTGTCCAGATGGCTTGACATCCACGACGAGAGAGAGAGCGAGCTAGGAGTTTCAAGGTTTCTTATGCCTTCCTGGAGGAAGTGACGTAGGTGATCCCGCCCAGGCATGATGTAGGTCAACGCGGAAGTTGGCTGATGGAAAATGTAGTTTCTTAAAGAGACGGGCTGTTGTAGTTCTTAGATGGACTGTACCTACAATTTCATTGATGGCATCATGAATTCACAGATGTATTGCTCTATACTGAAAGAGATGATGCTACCATCACTCCGTGCCCTTGGTCGTTGTGCACTTTTCCAACATGACTAAACACACATCTAAGGCCACTGTTGGATTTCTGAAGAAGAACAGGGTGAAAGTGATTCAGTGGCCAAGTATGTCTCCTGATCTGAACCCAATCGAACACCAATGGGGAATTCTGAAGAGATAAGTTGAGCATCACTCTCCATCCAGCATCCAGTCACTAAAAGAGGTCATTGTTGAAGAATGGAAAAAGATTGATGTTGCAAAATGTCGCCAACTTGTTCATTCCATGCCTAGAAGACTTGGCGCTGTCATTAAAAATCATGGAGGCCATACAAGTACTAGATGTAGTGGTATTTGTTGTGGGGTGTACTCATTTTTGCACCACCCTAATTTGAGTAAAACTGAAAAATGTGTAATCTAAGTTATATTATTAACCTGACTTTTTCCTGTTATAAGTTAAACAGATGTTATATTAAACTTTTTGTCAACATTTTAGAAATTGTTTGTGTTCATTGAGATATTGTTTAAAATGTTACTTTTCAAAGGGGGTGTACTCATTTACACTGAGCACTGTGTATGCATGGAGCATAATTACAACTGATGTATGGTAATATTTATGAAAGTTGCATTGTCATATAATGCATCACCACATGACACATTACAGTGTAGTACACTGACCATAAAATGCATCAAATCAATAAATTATTACTATTTTATCAACTGCATTCTGAGCTCCTGCTCAGGACATTCAATGGACATATAAGACAGTGAATATACCCAGGTAAACTGAGGGAATGAAAGTGGCCACTTAAGACAGAGCTTAATACCAAGATAACTATAAACAAAGACTGCAAGAGTTGCATGTCTAATCCAAAGTCAGTAACTGCAATCTGAGCTCCTGAGTCTAATAGACTGACATAATTATACAATAATTGTGTGAGTTGCATGGGAACAAGTCCTATAATAAGTCTTAGTTCCCAAGACTCAGGATATTTCAAGCCAATTTTCTTCAGAGCCATTGCAAAAATCAACATCTCTCACAGACCTATCCAGCCACTGTCAGCAAATTCAAAGTGAGGCTCGCCCCCATAACAGCACGTGTACCATATGCATACACAGGGTATAGTGAGTACAGGGACACCCTATTAATGAATATGAGCAGTAGCCGGACAGCCGACACGTGTGTGTACACAGTAAGCCTGCTGAAGCATCTCATAATTTTGGCTTGTGAGCGTGTGTGTTAACGATACCATAAACATAAAAGGATGGCACACACCCTTTACATGTAGTCTACAGTGCAGTCCGGGAATACAGTATGTTATTATGTCGATGCACAAAGTTCCTGCGCCCTGTTAAAATCCAACAGGACTCGCCCAGCTCGCTTTTCACTGCATTCATGTCACAAGCGAAAAAACCTAAGCTCAGACCACTATTATATATAAATTTATACCATAAACTCTTCAGCTCAATCCATGGGCGTCACCATCATTGAATGTGAAGGGAACGTGTCCCCTTCACATTTCATAATTCTTCATTTGGACCCCCCCTTCCCCCCCCACACACACATTTAACATAAAATATTAGTTCACTCAGCGCCATTTCTATTGCTTCGTGAAAGAATCCGTTCCACTTGATCGATAAGAGAATACACATACCACTGAAAATTCACTCTGGGTTTTCCGGGCGTTACCTACAACAACTCACCGCACGCAAGTGAAGTGAATCTCAGTGCAAGCAGAGAAATTTTAGTGCAAGGTGCATGCTGCTCGAAAGTGGAGGAAGTATCGTCAGCCCCATTGCCACCTCACAATGTCTAGCTTTTGCTAAAACCTTATTCTTTTGTTATATGCCCTCAAAATTAACCCTAGGCCACGTTAAATTAATGTTCAACTAAACAATGAAATAAGCTTAGCCTAATGGGGTATTCTTGGTTGATGATGAATTGTTTGCAATATTTGCTCCCTCCCCAGACACAATGGACTTAAGGAAATTCTTTACAAAGAAGCGGAAAGTAAGTTAAAATTTCCCCACAGGACAGGTTTCTTTTGTCCCAATGGAAATGTTAGTGCAGTTAGCTGGCTAGTCAATGTTAGGAGATGTATCAGCTAGCTTAATGTTAGCTATCATTTAATTCAAACCCAGTAGGCCTGCCTTACTGTAATGCCAAGAATGAGGTCAAGTCTGCGCTGATGATATTTATTGATTCCCTGTTGTGATTTGAAGAACTTGTTTTGTCTGGTCTTTGCCAGTTTTCTGGAAAGTAACATGGGAAATCAGTGTATGGGGAAGGAATAGTAGAAAGGAAAGCAATGGAGAGAGATGGATGTTATTCCAGGTGGATTGTGAAGGAAAGAGGGATAAAAGTTATGAAGTGGTAGAAATTGTGGTGGCACCAATGTAAGAAGGAGTTATATCTATAAATCTATTTGTTATACTAATCTGTAAATATTACTGTAGCACCACCATTGCATGTAGGTTGACAAAACTGCACTTGTTCATTGTGTGAAGTTCTCTTTTACGTGTCGTTGCTTGACAGTGTGATTTTGTGTTATGAAGACTGCATGATGCCATGTCATTTTTATTATGAGTATCACTAAATCGGAAAAAAGTAAAATGCATCCACTAAAGTCACTGTTGGTGGTTAACAAAATTGCACCTGTTCATTGTGTGAAGTTATTTTTTATGTGTCACCGTTGCTTGACACAGTGTGATTTTGTGTTATGAAGTTTGCATGATGCCATGTCATGCCTGTTCATTGTGTGAAATTATGAATATTCTTATTTTTAAACATACAGCTGAGTGTCACTATTGCTTGGCCCAGTGGCATGTTGTGTTACATCTAAAACTAAATAAAAAAGGAAACACAAAATAAAAAAAGTAAAATGCACCCATAAAGTCATTGTTGGTGATAAATTGTGTCACATTCATCTCATTATCTTAGGCAGAGCAGTGGGTTTAAAAACAGGCTGATGAATATATGGACTAGTTGAATGAGGACTTATTGTTGAGTCTCTAAAATAGTCATTGAATTAAGTGACTTTTGTAGGTAAAATTAGGTGTTTAACAACCTGTTAAAAATATACCAGAATGCAGGAAATGGCATCTAATTAATTAAAAATTTTCTGGGGGAGGACCCCCAGTGTCCCCCCCCCCCCCCCAATTAAAAATGCTTCTGACGCCCCTGGCTCAATCTCACATAACGATTTATTTCATTTATTTTTTTTAAACCTTATTGATTAAATAAAAAAACAACAGGCGCATCTCGGTATCTACTACTAAAAGGTTTTTTTTGAGAAATCCGCGCCAGAATTAATGGCAGTAGTAAATCAAGGTCACTGGATTTCTGTTCTGAATAGGTATATACCCATACATGTAGCTTCTATATACTGTATGTAACATGCTGTAGCTGCTCAGATGATTAGTGAAACAGCTTTATGATTAATTCTAGTTGCCTGGATGATCAATGAACATTTTGCTTAGATTGTGAATTTGTTCAAAATGACTAGCTCAGTTTGTTAATGAGAATCTTAGTAGTATCAGCTTTTGTAATGACATTACCATTCGTACAAGAAATTAAAGTTTAGCAAACCACAGGAGCAAATACCTAGTTCATTTACTTTATTTACTTTCTAAATTGCTTCAGGAGTTTAAGAGATGAGCCTCCCCCCCCCCCCCCCCCCTTTTTTCCCTTCAAACTGCAGCATTAAAACAGCTCCCATTAGCTTTGATGAACACTTTTAGATGCTAGGTCTGAAAAATCAATTAACTCCAGACCCTCCAGGACTACAATGCACACATATACAGCACGATGGAGTCTGTGATTTTCAAGATAGCAAGGCCTGGGGTAAAGCTGAAGATTGAATCAGCTAATGCCTTGCGGGGTGCGAACAGACACAGAAGAGTTGTTGATAAAGGACACAGAGGAGTCCTGAGAAATGCTGATAAAGCTAAACTGATGCAGTTATTGCTATGTAAATTTTCTGTTTATTCGCTATAAATACTGTAGTATGATGGCATTTAGAGCATGTTTTGTCTGTCTCTCTCTTTGTTCTGCTGTGTTTCAAATTTCCACAGGAAACAGTGACAAATTGCAGCATCAGAGCTTAAAACAAGTGCTTCAACAATCCCTGAATGTGTGATAAAAAAGGAGCTGGGGGGGAAAAATTGCATTATAATTCAATGATGCTGAACAGAGTAATAGAGCATATTAGAGTTTAGGTCAGACTTAGTATCAGAAGGTTATATGTAAGTAATACTTTTCTTCAGACTTCAACCACATACTTGGTTGTTTGTGCTGAACAGACCAGTGCACATTATGTTTGGTTTTAAAACTGATGCCAGCCATCTTTAATTTTTTGGCACAAAGACATTAAAAAATTCATCAATTTAACCTGAAATTCAAACAGACACATTCTCTTATTTCTTAGATAACATTAGAATAGGGCGTCACGGTGGTGTAGTGGTTAGCGCTGTCACCTCACAGCAAGAAGGTCCGGGTTCGAGCCCCGTGGCCGGCGAGGGCCTTTCTGTGCGGAGTTTGCATGTTCTCCCCGTGTCCGCGTGGGTTTCCTCCGGGTGCTCCGGTTTCCCCCACAGTCCAAAGACATGCAGGTTAGGTTAACTGGTGACTCTAAATTGACCGTAGGTGTGAATGTGAGTGTGAATGGTTGTCTGTGTCTATGTGTCAGCCCTGTGATGACCTGGCGACTTGTCCAGGGTGTACCCCGCCTTTCGCCCTTAGTCAGCTGGGATAGGCTCCAGCTTGCCTGCGACCCTGTAGGACAGGATAAAGCGGCTAGAGATAATGAGATGAGATGAGAGAATGAACATTAGAATAATCAGAAATGTTTTATTTGTCAAATGTAAGGTAAGAAATTCTTCTTGGTTTGAGTGTTAACATTCAATACATTCCATGAATTATAAGGTATAAAATATTATGGAGGATAGAAATGTATATCACAGTACTTTTGAACTCTGGATTCTGATTGGTCAGGAGATATTGATTAATTTTCTATAACAGCAGCTCTGACAATAGTTTCAGCTATAATTCAGATCAAAAATTAACATTAATCTATTCATTTTAATCTGTTATTGTTTCTGTATAAAGAAATCATCAACAGTGACTTGTATGGTGAATGATCTACATAATCCAAGGCTAATAATAAGCATACTGTACAGTGTCTTGCAAAAGTATTCATCCCTCTTGGTGTTTGTCCTGTTTTGTCACATTACAATTTGGAATTAAAATGGATTTTTGGGGGGTAAGCACCATTTGATTTACACAACATGCCTACCACTTTAAAGGTGCACATTGTTGTTTTATTGTGACACAAACAATAATTAAGATAAAAAAACAGAAATCTGGAGTGTGCATAGGTATTCATCCCCTTTCGTATGAAACCCCTCAATAAGAGCTGCTCCAACTAATTCACTTCATAAGTCACATAATTAGTTGATTAAGATCTACCTGTGTGCAGTCAAAGTGTTATATGATCTGTCACATGATGTCTGTATAAAGCAACCTGTTCTGGAAGGACCCTGACTCTGCAACACTACAAAGTAAGCAACATGAAATCCAAGGAGCATCCCAAACAGGTCAGAGACAAAGTTGTGGAGAAGTATAGATCAGGGTTGGGTTATAAAAAAATAACCCAAACTTTGAATATCCCATGGCGCACCATTAAACCCATTATAGCAAAATGGAAAGAATATGGCACCACCACCACAAACCTGGCAAGAGAAGGCCGCCCACCAAAACTCAACAGGCAAGGAGGGCATTAATCAGAGATGCAACAAAGACGCCAAAGATAGGAACCACTGAAGGAGCAGAGATGGGAGTATCTGTCCATAGGACCACTTTAAGCCGTATACTCCACAGAGCAGGGCTTTATGTAAGAGTAGCCAGAAAAAAAAAAGCCATTGCTTAAGAAAGCATATTTGGAGTTTGCCCAACAGTATGTGGCAGTCTCCACAAACACATGGAAGAAGATTCTCTGGTCAGATGAGACTAAAATCGAACTTTTTGGCCATCATGGGACATACCATGTGTGGCGCAAACCCAACACGTCCCATCACCCTGAGAATACCATTCCTACAGTGAAGCATGGTGGTGGCAGCATCATGTTGTGGGGATATTTTTCATCTGCAGGGACAGGAAAGCTGGTCAGGATTGAAGGAAAGATGGATGGCACTAAATACAGGGCAAGTATGGAGGAAATCCTGTTTGAGTTGGCCAGACTGGGATGAAGGTTCACATTCCAGCAGGAAAATGGCCCTAAACATACTGTTAAAGCTACACTGGAATGGTATAAAGGGAAACATTTAAATGCCTTTGAGTGGCCTAGTCAAAGCCCAGACCTCAATCCAATTGAGAATCTGTGGGATAACTTGAAGATTGCTGTACACCAATGCAACCCATCTAACTTGAAGGAGTTGGAGCAGTTTTGCCTTGAGGAATAGGCAAAAATCCCAGTGGCTGGATGTGCTAAGCTAATAGAGACATACCCCCAAGAGACTTGCAGCTGTAATTGCAGCAAAAGGTGGCTCTACAAATTATTGACTTTGGGAGGTGAATACCTATGCACACTCCAGGTTTCTGTTTTTTCATCTTAATTGTTGTTTGTGTCACAATTTAAAAAAAAAATTAAAAATTGCACCTTTAAAGTGATAGGCATGTTGTGTCAATTAAATGGTGCTAACCCCCCAAAAATCCATTTTAATTCTAGCTTGTAATGCGACAAAACAGGACAAACACCAAAGGGGATGAATACTTTTGCAAGGCACTGTATCTTTTCAGCCTAGACTTAAACACAGATACTTTGTCTGAATCCTGAACACTACATGGAAGGCTGTTCCATAACTTTGGGGCTTTGTAAAAGAAGGCTCTGCCCCTTGCTGTAGCCTTCACTATTTGAGGTATCAACAAATAGCCTGCACCTTTTGATCTAAGTAAGCGTGGTGGATCATAAAAGAACAGAAGTTCACTCAGGTACTGTGGTGTGAAACTGTTCAGTGCTTTATAGGTCAATAATAGTATTTTATAATCAATGCGAAATTTGATTGGGAGCCAATGCAGTGTGGGTAAGACAGGGGTGATGTGGTCATATCTTCTGGTTCTAGTAATGACTCTTGCTGCTGCATTTTGAACTAATTAGAGCTTTTTTATGCACCTACTGGAACATTCAGACAGTAAGGCATTACAATAATCCAACCTAGAGGTAACAAAGGCATGAGCTAGTTTTTTTCTGAATCATGTGGTGAAATTATATTTCTTATCTTTGTAATATTTTTGAGATGAAAGAAGGCTATCCTCATAATATTATATCCATGAGTTTCAAATGAAAGACTGGAGTCAATATTCACCCCAAGGTCTTTTCCTGCTACACATGAAGAAAAAGAAAGACCATCCAGAGTGGTGGATGGTATAGTGGGTGTGTATGGAGGGGGGTTGTTTGTGAGTGTGGGCAAGAGAAATAAGCTGTTCAAATAATACCTAGTCCCAGGCTTCAGGGCTTTTACCCTGAGAAGTAACTATCTTAATTAGCACTATGAGTCCACTCTAACCCAAAGCTAGATCCAGTCTTACACACTCTTAAGTCAGTCCTTTTTGTTTGTGCTGTAATCCTTACCTAGTCCTTGACTTTATGCTACACAGCTCCAGGGTTCTTAGTTCAGTCCTAAGCTCAGGTTGCTGTCTGTGTGGAGTTTCACATGTCCTCCCCAAGTCTGTCCGGGTTTCCGCTTGGTTCTTCAGTTTCCTACCACTGGTCCAAAACATGTTGATAGATGGATTGGCTATGCTAAATTGCCCTAAGTGTGAATGGGTGTGCATATTCGCATGTGCATCCAATCTAGGGCATATCTCTGTCTTGCACTCACTGTTCCTGGGATAGGCACCAGATCCACTGCAAACCCAATCAGGATAAAATTGTTAATGAAAATGAATGAATAACTGAATAAATCCACTCAGTCTCTATGATTAGTAATTAAAATGCAACATTTCTAAATGCCTTGGTGACATTTTTACACTTCATGCAGTGTAATTTGACAGGTAGAGCTGATTATTCTTTAAGGACATCTGGCTTAGAGTCTTAAAGGGGAGGCAGGAAGCACAGAGGAACGTATGATGGTTTGTAATCTTTCACCATTTATTAACATTTTGAGTAGTCTCTGAGTTTACAGAGAGATCTCAGTCTGAACAGTATATTTAGTTGTAGCAAGGTGCATCAAAGTATATGCTTATCAGATGTCATAGTAAATAAGGTCACAGCACATGACAGAGATTGTGTCACATCCTGCTGAGGCATTCACAGCTCATGGCTCTTGTTTAAATGGCAAAATGATTGCAGATGTACTCGAGTAGGGTCCTTTCACTTTATGCTTTGATTTGAGATTTTTGTATTTGGTCAAAGGTTAGATGCATGACAGTGTACACCTAAAATATACAGTATGAAGCATGTGGTGCTTGATTGCTTGATGTTACTCATCATTCATTCCTGCATCTTCAGGTCAGGCTTGCAATGGATTTGGAGCCTGTGACAGAACTACACTATGAACAGGACGCCAGTCCATCTTAGGTTACAGTGCACACACATTCATTCATTCATTCATTCATTCATTCACAACTAGGAACAATTTAGCATTGCCAAGTCACCTCAAGTGCCTCCAGAAAGTATTTACTGAACAATGATTACTTCTCTTTTTGCTGTATTGCAACACCAAATGCAGGACATCAGAATGGGATTTCTTTTCTGCCCCTTTTGAAGAACATTTGAATAATTCACAAGTCAAATTAAATAAAGCATTTTAGATGTCCTCAATCATTTGAAAATAAAAAGAAAATAAAAAAAATGGCTTAATTGATAGGCGGTGGTGTAGTGGTTAGCACTGTTGCCTCACAGCAAGAAGGTTCTGGATTTGAGCCCAGTGGCCAATGGGGGCCTTTCTGTGTGGAGTTTCAATGTTTTCCCCATGTCTGTGTGGGTTTCCTTCAGGTGCTCCAGTTTCCCCCATAGTCCAAAGATATGCAGGTTAGGTTAATTGGTGGCTCTAAATTGACCGTCAGTGTGAATGTGAGTGTGAATGGTTGTTTGTCTCTATGGCTACGTTCACACTGCAGGCTGAAGTGACTGAAATCCGATCTTTTCGCCCATATGTGACCTGTATCTGATCTTTTATTGACAATATGAACGACACAGATCCGATTTTTTCAAATCCGACCCAGGCCGTTTGGATATGTGGTCCTAATTCCGATTCCTATCCGCTCTTTTCATATGCGACTTCAGTCTGAACCGCCAGGTCGCATTCATCCGACTTACACGTCATCAACAAGCCACAAACGTCACTATTCTGCGCTGAAGTAGGCGGCGGGTCTCTCAAAAAAGTTACAACAACATGGCGCATAATCACGGGCGCAGATAGAGGGTGGGACGAGTCATATTTAAATTCACCTCGTTCGGTCCCCCCCCCACTTATAGGGAGGAAAAACGTCTATGCTGTCTTTCTTTGCATAAGGCAAACCTCACGGAAAAATCAAAAGACTAATTACCATTCGGTTTATTGAGGTGCACAGCAGTGTATACATAGTTGCAACAACTCACATAAAACAAAACAAAGACTGCTATTCGGTTGGTTGAGCTGCGCAGACTGCACAGGTTGCGATCTCGAGCTTGGTTGCTATGGTTACTAACAACAAGTTTGACAGGCATATCGGGGTTGGGGTTGGTTTGCTGGCAGCTTTGTCCCCCCCAGTTTTTTGTCCCCCCCAGTTCAAAAAACGTATCTGCGCCCCTGCGCATGACATCAATGCGAGGGACACTTCAGGCTGTGAAGGTTCTGAATCTTCTCAATGGAAGGACGCAGAGGTTAGGGAGCTGATTTCCATTTGGGGGGATGCAGCTATTCAAGCTAGATTGGATGAGTCATACCGCAACCGGGCGGTTTTACTTCCGTAAACACTGGCCATGCTCACTGCGTGTGACGTCGTCGTATCCTGCAATGCACATGCGGAACACTTTTAGGTCGCTTTTCGTTCATACTGAGGATCACATACAAGTCGCATATATTTGTTAATGTGAACGACCTCACAAAAAAATCGGATTTCACAGAAAAATCGGAATTGAGCATTAAGCCTTGCAGTGTGAACGTAGCGTTAGTGTCAGCCCTGCGATGACCTGGTCACTTGTTCAGGGTGTACCCCACCTCTCGCCCATAGTCAGCTGGGATAGGCTCCAGCGTGCCCGCGACCCTGCACAGGATAAGCAGTTATAGATAATGGATGGATAGATGGCTGGATAGATGGATGGGTTTAATCGATAAATATTCACTCTCTCAGTATGGTTTGTCCTTTTGAAGCAATTACAACTTTCAGTTGTCTCAGATGTGTCCCTATGAGCTTTGCACATATTGATTTTGACATTTTCTTCCAGTCCAAGTTTCAGTGACAAGTTTCTCTAACTCTGCCAAATGAGATGGATAATGCTGGTAGACCACAATTTTCAGGTCATGGCGCAGATGTTCAATTAGATTTAAGGTAGGGCTTTGACTTGGCCAAAACACAAACCTTCCCCCCCCCCCCCCCCCCAGTCATTCCTTTGTAGGTGTTTCTTTGTTCACAGCTCATTGTCCTGTTAGAACATATACAGTATGTTTGCTTAAATGTACATGTCTGGCAGTCTGGGCAGGTTCTCCTCAACAATTTGCTTATATTTGTCTCTGTCCATGCTGCCTGTGAGGGCAACAAGCTTTCCAGGGCCTCCTGCTGAAAAGCAAACCTAGAGCATGATGCCACCACCAGCATGCTTCACAGAAATAGGGTTACCTAAATGTTGGGCTGTATTTGGTTTGCAGCAAACATCAGGCTTTGGCTTTTGACCAAATAGCTCAAATTTAGTCTCATCAGACCACAAAATATTTTTCTAAAAGCTCTCAGAATTCCTAAAATTGCCTTTCTAGAAGTGGCTTCCTTCTGACCAGTCTCCCATTGAGACCAGATCTGTGAAGAGCTAATGATATTATTGACATCTGCACGGCAGGGGCGATTTCTCAGAGACAACAAGGGAAGCCGAGCTTCCCCTAAAATTCTCTCCCCAAACTGCGGCGTCTACGATGTTGAATTCTCATTAAAACAATAACTTGCATAACATAATATATGCCCAAGATTGTATTTATGTTCATAACTATCCTGTAACTTATTTGAGTGATGTCTGACGAACTTGCAGTTCGCTACGAGAATCACCTTTGCTGCCAGGCTGTAACCTTTCTTATTTCAATGGGCTCTATGGACTGGCAGCAGTGTTGCCAGATTGGGCGGTTTTAAGTGTATTTTGGCGGGTTTTGAATATATTTTGGGATGGAAAACGTCAGCAGTATCTGGCAACACTGACTGGCAGCCGGGTATCCGTTGCAGTCTACGAGACGGCTCTGAACAGCCAATTTCGGCTAGTTGTTATTGGTTAAAATCAACAAAATCGTCACTTCCAGGGAAGCCGGGCTTCTCTGGGACTAAACGAGACAGTGGGAGGGACAAGAAGCCGGGCTGATAAAGGATTATTGGAGGTAGTGTTTGAAAGACATGAGGAGGGCGGTACTTCGGTGAGGAACACGGAAGTATGATCAGTCAGTCCCTAGCGGATGTCGAGAAAGTGTAGTCGTGTGCCAAAGTGCTGTCCGAATTTCTTTTCATATAAACGGTTCTTCTCATTGATGTCTCTGTACATTACTCTGTAAATAAATGTAAATATTACTCGTTGTGCTCTGTTAACTTTCATCCATTCTATCAGTTTGATCATTCGTGAATTCACTCGTTTATTTCATTTGTAGTTCAATCTGGTTGTAGGCTAGCTTGAGCCTTATTGGGATCTGCAGTGCTAGCTGCTAACAGAAACTGGTGAAGTCTCTGGAAAGCACAACCAGCTGGTATGACAGGGTCACAGACCATTTTCTGGAAAAGGAGCGGAGGGCAGAATTTGTGTATAAATAGTGTTCATGTTCATGAATCTGAAGTGTGTATATTGTTCAGTAATGTTAAGAGAATGGTGGGCTCTGTGTTATAGGTTATACCTGGGTATAATATTCAAGGTTCTGTGTGTTGCATAGCCTACCTGGTTATGAATTTCCAGACTGTGTTGCAGAAGATGTTCAAGGATGTGTTGCACAGCTGGGTGTTGTGTTAAAGACTCTGTGTTACATATCAGGGTATGATGTTCAAGGCTCTTCGTTGAATAGCCAGTGGTTTTTGAATGTTTGATATTTTTGATTAAGGATATGAGGCACTAGCCTGGCAAGCCAGATTATAACATGAAATGTACAAGCAAAAATACTTTCTGCCACTAGGTAGGGTTGTCTAGTTCACTGTGCTAATGGGGCACACTTTTCTATGCTTTGATATCCGGCCTACAGGTTTTACGATGAATGCGTAAAATGGGCTTCCCCTGTTTTAAAAACCAGCAGCCGCTACTGCTGCACGGGTTCTACTATTTTAGTCACTGAGCTCTGTAACTCCTTCAGTGTTGGAGTTGGACTCTTGGACACTTCTTTGACAACTGTCTTGTTGCCATTGCTGGCCTTTTTTTAGTATTGCGGTTGTTCCATATGTTTTTCCACTTTATCGTGGTGCTCCTAAGAAAGTTCAAAGCTTTGCTGATATTTTAATAACGTTCCGTCTTTTTTTCTCTCCTAAAACATTATCTTGAAGCTTCACAGGGAGTCCTTTGCTCCTCATAACAACAGGACTGATCTGATCTGCCATTTTAGTTGTAAGACCTCCCAAAGTCAGAAATGTTTCTTGTGCAACCATACAATTGGACACAGGTGGATTTCAAATTAACACATGCCCAATGTTTAACATATTTTATGTCAGCTCTTGAAAAATAAATGTTAGTCCCAATTACCATTGTTTAAAAAAAAAGTGGGGGTTAATATTTTAAATTTGAAATTATTTTTTAATAATTTTGTTTCCGTAGAGTCACTACAAAATGGATAGAAAAAGATTCCATTCTAATATAGTTAGATTTGATGTTGCAATACTGCAAAAAGAGAAATATCCACTGTGGGGGGAGTTGAATACTTTCTGAAGGCACTGTACATGAATGTTTTTCGATGGTGGGACGTTTTTAAAACAGACACAGAAAGAGCATGCAAAGAAAATCTACACAGACAGTAACCTGAGCTAAGGAGCGTGGAACTGTGAGGTGGCAACACATTGGGGAGGGGGGGTTTCCTATATTTTATTTGTTATAAGCATTCTTCTTAACCTCACAAGAATTTAAAAAAAAAAAGATTCATTTTAGTTTATGCAACAATTGCCAAATGGTAACTTGTCACTTGATCTTAACAGAAGTAATCCTGTAGATAAGCTGTAGAGTCAGAGACGATTAGCCGGTGTTTACAACTTCATATTGTAGTTCTGTTAGATGTGATAAACACATGTGGAGCAGCACACTGATTCACACTGACAAAGCATAATGAATAATAATAATGCACAGCCTTTACAGACAGACACAAACCCAAACAGTGTGATTAAGCTCAGATTTGTACTGACTTCTCCTCTGCTCCAGCTCCCATCTTGTCTATTACTACACTTAGCCTAATCTGAAGAGCAGTGAGATTTAATGTGCCTAAGTTAGGCCTGCCTGGTTGTGACTGCTAATGCTAATACTGCAAATGCCTTTTTTGCGTACCTCTGTCTAAATTGCTTTTCACGTCACATTAGCAATTCTGCCCAACATGATGGCAGTGAAGGTTTCAATGACTGTACAGAGAAGTGTGTGTGTGTGTGTGTGTGTGTGTGTCCGTCCCCTCAGAGTTAAATATTTAAAAGTGGTCTACACTTAAAAAAGTTAGTACTCGGGCTGCCTTAAAATTTTGAGTTCAGTGAAATTAATATAGCAAGTTAACACAGTGAGGCAAACAATTTAACTTATTATATGAGTTTCAATGAACTCAAAATTTTAAGGCAGCCTGGGTACTAACTTTTTAAAGTTAAAACAACAAATCATTTTTTACAGTGTAACAGAAGCAATAATGCACATGACCTTGTGTAGTCGTAGGGCATCAGTTACTACCCAGGTTTACACACTTTTAATTGTTTGTTCCAACAATAAAGCAATCCAGAAATATAATGCCTGATCTATCCAACTTATCTCAGGCAATAAGCCAGATTTAGAAATGATTACTGGTGGGAGAGTTGCTCACTAAGGATTTGTTGTTGCTATATTAAAATTGTAAAAACTTGAAAAATGACACTAAAAAAAACCCACCCTGGAGTTTTGGTGTTTGTAGCGGTTTTCTATGAATGAGTGGAGCACAGAGGACGGCAGGACAGAGATCAGGTTGACACCCTTTTATTGTCACACATTTCAGTCTAACAACTACGTTTTCACGTTTACAGACACCCACACACACTCGGCATCTGGTTCCGGGGAGAGCCCCTCTGCTCTTGCTCTCCCTCCTTAAGTAGGGCACGGTCACTGGGAAGACACACAAACAGGTTAATTGCTCTCAGGTGTAGTGATTCTGCCACTTACCTTCCCTGACTCCACCCTCCTGTCACAGACCGGCGCTTGACCACGCCCCTGCTGCCACATACCCCTACCGCCCGACTCAGGCCGGGCGGCTGTCCGGCCTGCAGCCGACTCCCCCCCCCCCGATGGGAGAGGAAGTCCGCCACGACCATCTGTGCCCCCGGCCTGTGGACCACCTTGAAATTAAAGGGTTGGAGTGCCAGATACCAACGGGTGATCCGCGCGTTGGCGTCCTTCATGCGGTGGAGCCACTGGAGGGGCGCGTGGTCCGAACAGAGGGTGAAAGGGCACCCCAGCAGGTAGTAATGGAGGGCGAGGACCGCCCACTTGATCGCCAGACACTCTTTCTCTATGGTGCTGTAGCGCCTCTCACGCACCGACAGCTTCCTGCTGATGTACAGGACAGGGCGGTCCTCCCCCTCCACCTCCTGGGACAAAACCGCCCCCAGCCCTCTGTCCGACGCATCGGTCTGCAACATAAAGGGGAGAGAAAAGTCAGGGGAGTGTAAAAGTGGCCCCCCACACAGTGCAGCCTTTACCTCAGAAAAAGCCCGCTGGCATTGCTCCGTCCACTGGACCGGATCTGGTGCCCCCTTTTTAGTGAGATCAGTCAGCGGGCTGGTGACGTCCGAATAATTAGGTATAATCCTACGATAATAGCCAGCCAGCCCCAGGAACTGTCTCACCCCCTTTTTGGTCTTGGGCCTCGGGCAGGCCGCAATTGCTGCGGTCTTGTTAATTTGGGGACGCACCTGCCCATTGCCCAAGTGGAAGCCCAGATACTGTACTTCCACCCGCCCAATCACACACTTCTTCGGGTTGGCTGTGAGACTCGCTCGCCTCAGCGACCTAAGGACGGCCCTTAGGTGTTCAAGGTGCCTCGGCCAGTCATTACTATATATGATGATGTCGTCGAGGTAGGCGGCCACATAGGTGGCGTGGGGCCGGAGGACCCTGTCCATCAGCCGCTGAAACGTAGCGGGCTCCCCAAACAGCCCAAACGGAAGTGTGACGAATTGGTGTAAACCAAACGGTGTGGAAAAGGCCGTTTTTTCTCGGGATAGTGGAGTCAAGGGGATCTGCCAATATCCCTTCGTCAAATCCAGTGTCGAGTAAAAGCGAGCCGTGCCAAGTCGATCGAGCAACTCATCAATACGAGGCATTGGGTACGCGTCGAATTTAGACACCGCGTTGACTTTTCTATAGTCCACACAGAACTGGACCGACCCGTCGGCCTTGGGTACCAAGACCACCGGGCTGCTCCAGTCACTGTGGGACTCCTCGACGATGCCCATTTTGAGCATGGTCTCAAGTTCTTCCTGAACCACCTTTTTTTGGTATTTGGGTAGCCTGTAAGGGCGGCTATGCACTACCACCCCTGGGGGCGTCTCTATGTGGTGCTCTATGAGGTTAGTGCGACCGGGCAGGGGCGAGAACACATCCGAAAACTCGGTCTGCAACTGGGCGACCTCCGTGAGTTGGGTCGGGGAGAGGTGGTCTCCACAGGGGACCGGAGAGGTATGTGATGCCAATGCCCCTTTTTGAACCTCCGGCCCCAGCTCCGCCTTCTCCGGAACCACCGACACCAACTCCACGGGGACCTCCTCATTCCAGAGTTTAAGCAGATTGAGGTGGTAAATCTGTAGCGCCCCACCCCTGTCCGTTCGCCTCACCTCATAGTCAACGTCCCTGACTCGCCGTGTGACCTCAAAGGGCCCTCGCCACTTGGCGATCAATTTGGAGCTCGATGTAGGCAACAGTACGAGTACTTTATCTCCCGGTGTGAACTCCCTAAGGCGCGTACCCTTGTTGTACAGGCGGGCTTGCCGTTCCTGGGCCTGCCACAAATTCTCCTGGGTTAGGTGGGTGAGCGTGTGGAGTTTTGCGCACAGGTCCATAACGTATTGAATTTCGCTCTTGCTTTGTGAAGGTCCCTCCTCCCAATTTTCCCGCAGCATGTCTAGGATGCCGCGCGGCTTACGCCCATATAATAATTCGAACGGGGAGAACCCCGTGGAGGCTTGGGGAACCTCTCGCACTGAGAACAACAAGGGCTCGAGCCACTTATCCCAATTACGTGCGTCCTCACTTACGAATTTTTTAATTATATTTTTGAGGGTGCAATTGAACCATTCCACTAAACCGTCCGTTTGTGGATGATACACACTGGTGCGGATTGGCTTAATCCCCAATAACCCATACAGTTCACGCAGTGTCCGTGACATAAATGTAGTGCCTTGATCAGTCAGAATCTCTTTCGGGATTCCGACTCGGGAGATGACGCGGAAGAGTGCCTCTGCAATACTGCATGCTGAGATATTTCACAGAGGCACTGCTTCTGGGTATCGCATTGCATAGTCCACCAGAACTAATACAGTATAAAGCGGTACCCCCATGCTGACCGATCTAATGGCCCGACGAGATCCATCCCAATTCTCTCAAACGGGGTCTCGATTAATGGAAGAGGGTGCAAAGGCGCTTTTGGAATGGCTGCTGGATTTACTAACTGGCATTCGCGGCATGCCGTACACCACCTACGAACATCGCCGCGAATCCCCGGCCAATAGAATCGGGCCATTATTCGCGCTAGTGTCTTATCCTGTCCTAAGTGTCCAGCCATGGGATTAAAGTGAGCCGCCTGGAATACCAATTCCCAGCGGCTCTTCAGAATTAAAAGCTGCATGACTTGCTCTTCAGTTTGAGTGTCCTGCGTCACTCGGTATAACCGATCCTTCATAATCGCGAAGTAGGGGAAGGATGGGGTGGCGTTCGGCTGGAGCGTTTGACCATCGATTACTCTCACTTGGTCAAACGCATGTCGCAGAGTCTCGTCCCGCGATTGTTCTAATGGAAAATCTGCGAGGGATTCCCCAAGAGAGAGAGGAGGGGCCGGCGGCTCCTCACTCTGACGCGGAGATGACGTAGATGGCTCTGTGACAGCTGCTCCCACCAAAGCGACACCGGGACCTCCCCCTGTTAAATGGCAGGACCCACTCTTGACTAAGTGCATCATGAAATCCCGGCCAATCAGTCCCCAAAATTAAAGAGTGGGTAAGGCGAGGATTAACCGCCGCCTTCACTATAACTTTTCCCCCCTGAAAAAAATGTGGACCGACACCAAAGGGTAGCTGTGAATGTCCCCGTGCACACACAACACCTTCACCCCCTGTGCTCCCCCCAATGCCTCGTTTTGAACCAGGCTTTGGTGAATTGAGGTCTGATTACAGCCAGAATCCACCAACGCCTGATATGTATCCCCTTGGATACTCACCGGTATGCGATATGCTCCGGCCCGATCGAGGGCGGCCTCTGGCGCGTCGGGGATCCAAACCACCGCGCCCACTTCCATCGCCATGCACTGCTGTTGCCGGTGGCCCGGCTCCCCGCAGCGCCAGCAAACCGGCCCGGGCATTCCCTCTGCACCGGTGTTCTGGGGCTCACTCACCTGAGGTGGGGGAGAGACAGACACAGAAGGGAGAAATGGGAGGGCACCGCGGGTGTGGTGGGCCGGCTGGGGTGGTGGTGGCCCCCGCCTCCGCGGTGGGGGAATGGGGCGAGGATGGGACGCAGGAGGAGGGGGAGAGAGAGAGAGACAGAGAAGAGAAGATGCCGTCTGCTGTCCTGCCGCCGGAACAGCCACCAAATGGTCCTCTGCCAGCTCGACTGCCTGATCCAGCGACGCCGGGCGGTGGCACTGGACCCACTCCACGGTTCCTGCTCGTAAGCGAGCGATGAATTGTTCCAGCACCACCTGGTCGATGATCCCCTCGGCATCGCGGTTGTCGGCCCTCAACCACTGCCAGCAGGAGTCCCGGAGCTGCTGGCCAAACGCGAACGGCCGGCCGACTTCCTCCAAGCGCAACGCGCGGAAGCGCTGGCGCTGCTGTTCTGGGGTGCGCCCCACGCGCTGGAGGACGGCCCGGTGGAGGTCCGCGTAGGCCAGCTGGCGGTCGGCGGGGAGCTGTAGCACGGCCAGCTGTGCCTCTCCCGTTAGCAGGGGGAGGAGGCGCACCGCGCGCTGCTCCATCGGCCACCCCGAGGCTTCTGCGACTTGCTTGAAGAGCGTGATGAACGCCTCGGGGTCATCCTGCAGGCCCATCTTGGTGACGGTGAGGGGTGACGGGCCCGCAGTAGGAGCGCTGGTGGACCCCGCCGATGCGAGGAGGTGCCGGAACGCCTCTCAGTCTTCTTGCTGGGCCAGCACCAGGGCCTTGAAGCGTCGCTCTTGTTCCTTTCGGAGGGTGACGAGCGCCTGGTGCTGGCTTTGCTGGGCCGTGGTGAGGGCGTGGACCAGGTCGGCGAATGGGGAGGACTCCGTGGGGTTGATCAGCTGGTGCTCCACGTCCCGGGTTTCGGCACCACTGTAGCGGTTTTCTATGAATGAGTGGAGCACAGAGGACGGCAGGACAGAGATCAGGTTGACACCCTTTTATTGTCACACTTTTCAGTCTAACAACTACGTTTTCATGTTTACAGACACCCACACACACTCGGCATCTGGTTCCGGGGAGAGCCCCTCTGCTCTCGCTCTCCCTCCTTAAGTAGGGCGCGGTCACTGGGAAGACACACAAACAAGTTAATTGCTCTCAGGTGTAGTGATTCTGCCACTTACCTTCCCTGACTCCGCCCTCTTGTCACAGACCGGCACTTGACCATGCCCCCGCTGCCATAGTGTTCATTATGACTTAATTTGTGAATCAATTCTTTATGGAAATGCCCTTAAAATTGTGTCACTATCAATTCCCACCTGCTAGCTAAGTCTTCCTGTATCACATGACACCTATAAAACTGGGAGAGTGAAGCACATGCATCTTCTGAGACACTATATTGTTTGGAACTAGTGCAGCTGAATTCATTTTCATAAGACCACTAAGCAATCTATTCTGTTTAGATGAGCTACCAGATGTGATTCGTAGTGAGTGTTGATTGAGAAGTGGAGGCTCGGTGATTGTGGCTACATCCACATTAATACATTTTAGTTCTAAAACAGCACTTTAAAATGAAAACAATCTCTTTCCACATGAGCGTTTTACCTCTGTATCAGAAATAATGTATCTCTGTCCATACTAATACACCTGAAAACGACGTATATCACATGACCATTCACGTACGCTGGGCATGCGTGTGCCAGTATAAAAAAAATAGCCTCAAAGAGGCTGTAGCTCATATCAGCCACTGTTGTTGTGAGTTTGAAATCCAATCAATCTTGTGGGAGGAGTAGTGATTTTTGTGAAATTGCATATGACCCCAGTGTAGCCGCATCCACAGCAGGTGGCGCCACCTGGTGAACAATTCTTGTGAGAATATGTCTTTAGAGTCTTCTGGGTGAGTTTCAGTGAAAACATCCTAGCAGTTTACGAACAGTAGTGCTTGGTGTGAAGAGTCAGCTAAAATTTTCAAACGCCCATAAAATGTTAAATATGACGGGTGACACCACCATCTTGACAACTTTTATACATACCAACCTGGGGAACATTCCATATGAGTTTGATCAAAATCTGATCACTCCTGTAGGAGGAGTAGTGATTTTCATGAAATTGTATGTGACCCCTCTGTAGCCTCATCCATGGTAGGTGGTGCCACCTGGTGAACAACTCTTGTTGGAATATGTCTTTAGAGTCTTCTGGTGAGTTTCGGTGAAAACATCCCAGCAGTTTACGAAGAGTAGAGTTTAATGTGACGAGTCACCCAAATATTTCAGATGTCCATAAAATTGTAAATATGACAGGTGGCGCCAACATCTTGACAATTTTTATGCACACCCACCTGGGGAACATTGTATATGAGTTTGACCAAAATCCAATCAATCCTGTAGGAGGAGTAGCGATTTTTGTAAATTGTAGATGGACGACAATGGAAAACGTGTGATTGCGTAAGCTCATTCGGCCTGGCCTATGGCTGGATGAGCAAACAACTGATGCTGTTTGACTTCTTCTGGAAAAGGGTCACATGATAGGAGCGTGATGAATCAGGGAAGGATATGTTGTGACTAATTAGACCCAATCAGGAACATGGGTGTTTCCAAAAGTCTCCGTTTCTTCCCGTCCAGACTAAAACGCAACCCTGGAGTTTTCTAACTAAAACAAGGCCAGCAGCATTTCCAAAATTCTCCATTTTTAGAGGCTTGAAGACTCCAAAGGAGTATGGATGTCAGGTGTAAACATAGCAAAAGTGATACTGTACGTTTCAAAATTAAAATGCATTATTATGGACATAACTTAGGCTCTGGGCTACTGTTCAGAAGGGTACAAGCTCAAATTCAAAAGTCAAACTGTTTATCTAAAAGTGTCTGGAAATGAGTCAATGATATGCAGAGAGCAGGGCCAATTATTAGGTCTGAGCCAAGAATGGGTATGGCATTATGGGGCTTCAAACTTGTGATTTCCTGACAAAAGGGTAAAAAAATTTGACAGTTGTTTACTCATTCAATCTTAGTCATTTGGACAGGCACCCATAAACAATGTGAAGCTATGATTAACTGTGTCAGCTCCATTCCCTTCTGTAAACACATTACATTGATGGCATTTAGCAGACACTCTTATCCAGAGCAACGTACAACATACCCAGAGCAGCCTGGGGAGCAGTTGGGGGTTAGGTGCCTTACTCAAGGGCACTTCAGCCATTCCTGCTGGTCCAGAAAATCAAAACAGCAAACTTTTGGTCCCAAAGCTGCTTATCTAACCATGGGGCCATGGCTTCCCCCATGGGGAAACACAACACACAGTCATCTTGTGGTTAAACATGTTGAAAATAACCACTCAAATAATATCTTTGATGTGCAGTGTGAAGAGAAACTATCACAGCTCGTGGCCAAACATTGGTCAATGATTTGCTGTCTTTTTCGAGAGCACAAATACAATGTAAACACTTTATTAAAAGGCTAAAGATTATGGCCAAGTGGTCAGTTAAGCAGGAAGTTATATATACTTGTTTGTGTCTACATTAATGCATGTAACTAGCTAGCTACTATCTTTAGCTGAGAACATTAGGTTTCCAGGCAACCAAGACATGAGACAGGGGAGTACATTAGAGCTTTCACTTGCCCTGATGGCTAATTAATAGATTTATGATTTGTCCATCCATGAAAATATTGTGCTTTTGAGATCACACTGTCACTGACAATAAGATCAATATATTGTAAATACGCAAAGTCCACACAGCTTCTGCTAACAACATATAACGGTCAGTAAACTACATTATTCACTAAAAGGAGTAACTTAAAATCAATTCGTTCTTTAATCAGCCATCATTCCCAGAATGCACAGGAATGATTTGTATTCTATGGATAATTTCTGTCCATTTTTCTCATGCTTGTCCTTTCCAGACCAGTCTCTCTAGGACATGCCGAAAAAAATCATTGCATTTGTCCTGACTCTGCACTCCTTAGAGAGAATGCACAACACAAACACACACACACACACACACACATGCAAGCAATACCCCAGACACGCCTTCAGTGAATAAGCATCCAAGTCTCACCAAGGTCCAGGCCACATAAAGACAGGATAAGCAATTTCTCTCTGATTCGCTTAGTATTAAACACACACACACACACACACACACACACACACACACACACACACACACACACACACACACGAGAGAGAGAGACAGAGAGAGAGAGAGAGAGAGAGAGAGAGAGAGAGATTAGGTACACACACACACACACACACACACACTAAGAGTGATGTGTTATGTCTCCTGCTGATTTTAAAATCTTGTACAAAGGCAAGCATGAACACAAACACACCAGTGTGGATCCTGTGAACACACACACACACACACACATGACTTTGTGTGATCAGGCATGCATAAAGAAAGACATAAAGAGGCAAATGTGCCACTTATATTTATATTTATTTATATATACTACTGCATCACACACCTCTGTTACTATGTTTGACATGTAGTACTGTAAAATAATAACTGAATAAAAACTATAAAAATTGTAATATGTTAAAGGAAAAGCATCAGCACACACATACACTTTACATCCAGGCGATTTAACTGCATAAGTATTCTTGGATCAATTTTGTTTTGTCCGATTCTGGACTCGTACACAAGAGGAAGCCTCGGGCACTGAGATCTGTGTCTGTTCTCCTCTGTGTTTAGTGTTCAGAGAAGTGCATTAGCATGAGATCACGTGTGAAGTGCATACATCATGCCTTGTTGTGACCTGTTTTAAACAGTGGAGATTCATTTATTCTACAGCTGTACAAATGTAAAAGGAAATGACAATGAGGAGGAAGAGGAAATGAGGAAGAGTGACAGAGAGAGAGAGAGAGAGAGAGAGGTAACAGATGTTTCTGTATCCTCTCAGGCTGTGAGGATTTACTGCTACCTTCCTCATGCTGCACCTGCCATATAATGAGCACAGTGTGTTGCAAAGCATCAGCACACACTGGCACAGCCTAAGCATCCTCACTCTCTCTCTCTCTCTCTCTCATATACACACACAGCCACATACACAGACAACACATGCATGCACACCTTCACCTCCACAAACCTGAACAGTGTTTAAAATTCCTTGTTCAGAATAGATGTCATTAAATTCTTGGTTCTTACCACCACCAAGCACCCCACACACACACACACACACACACACATACACACACACATATACACACACAAATGAGCATAAGAGCAGGGGAAGAGAACGGGAGCATTGATCTCCATGTGGATCAAACCAAGCTTTGTCCGTAGTAGCCACCGGAAAGACTGAGGGGATTTTTAATGAGAGCCCAAAGCCTCAAAGCCAATAATTCAGTTCCATTCAATTCAAGGTGCTGTATTGGCATTACAAACAATGGTATGTAGAGTGTGAATATTAATGAAAAGAAAAAAGAAATAAAGAGTCGTAAAAAGTTAAGGAGACAAAAAAATCAAAATGACAACTGATATGGACAGTAATAGTAACAACAATAATTTGGCTTTGATTAGTTCATGAAAATTCAGTTTTATCACACTTGGATCATTATTTCTGCTACTTTAAGTTTAACCTTATCAAGGACACCTAACCTTTAAAAGAGGCAAATGAGAAATGTTTAAACCTGTGTTGCATGGGCTGGATTTGCATATTCAAATGTTATTGGCTGTTATATTTTATTATTCATTCCGTAACAGTTGTCTGTTATATTCTATATTCAAAACACATTCAGATTTTTCAAAAATCCCTGTTTCTTTAATGAATGCACTAAATTCTCAGCAGTGACATTTTTCACATTTGAACAGTTTGCTTGCTCAAATTAGCTCTGCCAAAAGGATTCATTCTAACAAAGATGTTTTATAATGGTTAGGCTGACTCTGTGTTTCAATTGCATTCTGGCCAATGAACATAAATATAATAAAGTAAACATTGGACCTAAATGCCGGTTCCTTGCAGTATCACAGGGGAAGACCCTACCATGACAATAACATGATCTACAAGGCAATACAATTGTTGTAAATTGGCAGGGACTGAACAGGACTTTTCATGTTGGAAATTTCCAGTCAGAACATTTTGTACATTTATACTCACATCATTATTATGGCAATATAAATGAAGATGTATGAAAAATAAGCTTTTTTTTGATGCATGAAAAAATGCTTTATGAAATGCCCCAATGTTTTGCTACAATAACTGAATGTTATTGCTAATGTGCTCATTTCGTTGTCAGACTCACTCCTGGTGTTTTATGGCAAGAATGCAGGCTGAGTGATCCCTAAGTGTAATGGCCAAGGCTGAGTTTCCCAAGCGTCACAGCACAAAGATCTCTGAATGGTACGACAAGCATCCCATTAAACACTCTCTCTTATTTCCTCCACCAACTTGGTTTGAGGAGGCTATGTTTTCGCCTCCATTTGTTTGTTTGTTTGTTTGTTCCCCATGTAACTCACAAAGTAGTGAATGGATTTTGATGAAACTTTGAGGAAAGGTAGGCCATGGGACAAGGAACAATTGATTAGATTTTAATGCAAATCTGGATATGTATGTGGATCCAGGATTTTTTTTTTTTTGTCTCTTCCCAGCATCATTCAAAATGTACTGAGTGGATTATGGTGAAATTCTGAAGAAAGGTAGGCCATGGGTCAAGAACCAATTGATTAGATTTAGATGCATATTCGAATATGTAGCTCGGTGGAGGTATGCACTCAATTGAGTGCCCTCATAGTTTTTTATTTTATTTTTGACAAACTAAGCTCAGACCGGCAAAGTTAGTGTAATCATAGTTTAAACCATAGTGTAAGGGTTTAGTAAGTGATTAAATCAGACTGGCTGAGTCAACCCCAAATGTCACTGCTATATTGTGCAGTAGGCAGTTAGACAGTTTGAATAATGAATCAAATTTCAATTGGAATCTTGTTTTTTTTTTCTGATTATAGTAGAAAAATTGCACTTCTTGCTTTCTTGTTGCTTTCACAGCCAAGACAAATCTTCCATTGGATTGTGTTTCAGAAATATGAATAAATTTGTCCACCTGGATTAGGCTTGGCAGTAGCCCCTCTTTTGTAGGTGAAAGTAAGAACAAGTCATGAATTATTTGAAAGTCTTTTAGAGTGAGACCTAGTATCATGGAGCACTCTAGTGTTTCCATTAGGGTGTCATTATAAATATTGAAAAGTCTGGGGCTCGGGCAATCTTGGATGCAGGTTTGCAAATTGACATGTACTGTAAGCCAACAAGAAAGAGCAAATCTCTGGTTTTAATTAAGCCCCGAAATGGGCATGAAAATGTTTCCTAACCAGACACTCAGCAGCAAGCTTTCAACCAATTATTACACCAAGTGTAGTGGTTAGCACTGTCTCCTCACAGCAAGAAGGTCCTGGTTTTGAGCCCAGCGGCCGGCGTGGGCCTTTCTGTGTGGAGTTTGCATGTTCTCCCCGTTTCTGCGTGGGTTTCCTCCAGGTGCTCTGGTTTCCTCCACAGTCCAAAGACATGCAGGTTAAGTTAATTGGTGGCTCTAAATTGACCATCGGTGTGAATGTGAGTGTGAATGGTTGTTTGTCTATGTGTCAGCTCTGCGATGACCTGGTGACTTGTCCAGGGTGTACCCCACCTCTCGCCCATAGTCAGCTGGGATAGGATCCAGCTTGCCTGCGACCCTGTAGAACAGGATAAGCGGCTACAGATAATGGATGGATGGATGAACCATGACCAACCGGAAGGTGAATAAAACGCAATATTCTTAATTATAATAATGCTTTATATCTTGCAGCATGTATCATTTTACCTTTTCTTATATCACCAATCACCAGTCAATCTGTGGCATTCTGCTTAGCTAAACTGTATGGCCAAACGTTTTTGGACACCTGACCATCAGACCCATATGTGTTTCAATCCCACTGAACACCTTTGGGATGAACTGGAAGGGCGACTGCGCCTCAGGCCTCCCCTGAAACCACTGCCTGGCCTTACTAATGCTCTTATGGCTGAATGAGCGCAAATCCCCACAGCCATGCTCCAAAACCTTGTAGAAAGCTTCCCAGAAGTGTGGAGGTTATTATAACTGCAAAGGGGGACTAAATATGGAATGGGGTGTTCAACAAGCGCATATGGGTGTGATTGGTCAGGTGTCCATATACGATAGATAAAATATCGATAAAATATCACTGTGGATAAATACCACTAATTGTGAGCTTAAGAGCATGGAGGGTATGGAGAAAAAATAAACTAGAGATCCACCGTAGTATCCTGAAGGAGCGTATTTCCAAGCATCATTGCCAACAATCATGGCAACTCTAGGGTACTGTTCTCTTATCTCCACTCATGGCTTGAGATGCCTTTGAAAATGAATATTAATGAGCAACATGCTACCTGACTGGCTGGTGGAAGAGGGGGATGGGGTGAGCACTGGCTAATTACCATTTAAAGTAACAGGCACTCAAATTGGCTATTTTGAAAAGCGCTGTTTTCAGGGTGAGATGGGTGCTGTGGTGCTTTTTTCCTTGTAGTATTTTGACCAAAGTATACTGGACATTTCTTTAAGCCCTCCAAGAACTGTGTATAATATGTATAATATGTCACATTTAAATCCCACTCCAGCCTCTGACATTTTTAGCCTAGCTTCTGCCTCAAAATGTGAAAGATTTGCACAATTTTTTATCAACAAAATAACATCTAATAGAGCTGGTATTGTCAGGAAAACCAGTAACTCATGTTATCATGTATGTGCCCTGTAATAGGCCAGCAATCTGGGCGGCACGGTGGTGTAGTGGTTAGCACAGTCGCCTTACAGCAAGAATGTTCTGGGTTCGAACCCAGTGGCCGGCGAGGGCCTTTCTGTGTGGAGTTTACATGTTCTCCCCGTGTCTGCGTGGGTTTCCTTCGGGTGCTCCGGTTTCCCCCAAAGACATGCAGTTAGGTTGACGTGGGGTGGCCTTGGGCTGAGGTGCCCTTGAGCAAGGTACCTGACCCCTGACTGCTCCCTGGGCACTGTGTGTGGCTGCCTACTGCTCTGTGTGTGTGTGTTCACTGCTTCAGATGGGTTAAATGCAGAGGATGAATTTCACTGTGCTTGAAGTGTTCATGTGACGAATAAAGGTTTCTTCTTCAATGATGAGGAACTTTAATAGCATCTCTGAGGTCGCACTTTGTAAGACAGAACAAACTGTCGACTTGCTGTCTCGACCCTGGCCCTTCAAATTTTTAATTGATGTTTTGGATAGTGCCTCCATATCTTTTCTAAAAGTGCTACTGTAAAACCATTATTGAAGAAACCAAATCTATACTTTATTGGGCTAAGTAATTACAAACCTATATCAAAAATACCCTTCATGAGCAAGATACTTGAAAAGTAGTATTTAATCAGCTGAACAATGTTTTAAATAAAAATGGTATTTTAGAGAAGTTTTTAAATCTAATCACAGTATAGAGACTGCCTGAACTAAATAAGCAATGATCTTAGACTCGGTGCTGCTGCAAACATGGACTGTTCTTATTCTCTTAGATTTGAGTGCTGCATTTGACAGAATTGACCACAGCATTTTACGTTAATTTTACATTAGCCTTGGAGATCATATATCAAAGAAATACGACACATCTTTTGGTGTGCTTAGAAAACTTAGCAAAGTTACTCAGGTGTACAAGGAAGCTGTCTTGGTCCCCTTCTTTTTTCATGATATATGCTAATACTGGGTAATTCCACCACAGAACACAATGTTAACTTTCAGAGACATGCTGATGATACACAATTATGCATTTCTATCATGCAAAATGACATACATACCTTATGCTCCCCGACTACCTGTCTGTCCACAATTAACCAATAGATGAGCAATAGTTCTTTAAAATGAAATGAAGATAGACAAAAATACTCTTAGTTGGTAGGTCTGTCTCAGAAACTGGGTACTGTTGGGGTACTCCACTAAATATACTCACAGTCAATAAACTATACGGTTTTGAATGGTGATGTTGGTTTTAATTTGAAATAAAATGATGAAAGAAATAATACAGATAAAACTAAATCTTTGATGTGAATACTCTATTCAGAATTTGGCAAAAATTCTGCAAATTTGTGGGAAAATGGCAGCTTGATCTGGGACATGATAAATGGTTGACTACATCGCATTCCCTTAAAAAGGTTGGAGTCCACTGAAAAGTCTACAGTTATCACTAATTGTATTTTAAGTTGTAACTTTATACCGTAATAAAACATCATGCAAAATATTTGATCACCATTGTAACTCCATTTTCCGCATACCCAAAACCAATATGATCGTGTGTTTTGATCTAAACGGAAAGCCTCAGGGTCAAGGTCACTACCTCACCAAAAGTAGTAACTTAAAATCACTACGCCATATAAACATTTAGTTATAAATCTGCGATTTTGTTTTTTAAAATGAAAGCGGAAAGTTAGGTATAGAATATGTTTCTTACAGAATATGTTACGATGGTAGCTGGTCTTGTATGAATTTCTGAGCTATAAAATGAGTTGTGGTCTATTTTTTACCGTAGCATGTTGTTTGTGTGTGGGGAAGGACACACATTAACAATTTGCATGTGTAGAATGGAATTTTCCACTCCAACAGTTAGAAGTTGATCGTGCTTCCATTTGCGGTCTTTCTGTTACGCGAGTGATCTGTTCGGACGTTATCACTGAAAAGGTGAGTTTTGACAGTTTTATTTTGTTTTAGTCTTGCAGTATAAGGCAATAGAATGTTTCTTTTTCATCTTACTTTCATATTTCGTAGTGTTTGCATATTTTTGGCCAATATTTTGCAACCATGGTCAATTTAGATTGAACTTTTGATAGAATCTACGGCCAGTCATTTTGCCCCGCCCCTGCCTCTTGCTCCATCCGGTGCGGTAGTGATGTCCCGTTGCTCGCCCGCCGCAGCAGAGACCCGCGCGACCTTCAGCCGGTACAGTCGCTGTTCTTTTACCAGTGCCGTTATTCTCATCTTTCCAGTGTGTTCTTGATTTTTCCATTATGTCCTATTATCCTATTTCGCCATATCAAATACCCGAAATGTATCATATTATTCATATTTAAGTGAATAATCAATTCAGTCATCATAACTTGGCATTTTTAACCCAAGCAATCAAAAAGAGGAAATTTATTCAATATTTTCACTCATCTGTGAAGGAGGGGCTTTAATTCTTCATGATGTAGTTATTTTATATGTAAATTAATTTTACAAAAGCATTTGAATTGTAATAAAAAAAAATTCCACAGTGGAGGCCAGATAAAGCAAGATGCTATCTTTATTCTTATTAAACATGACAAAAGAAACATTGAGTGTTAGGTAAATGCAAAAAAAATATTAAAATTAGAAAATTTATTTTTTGACCATAATGTCCCAAATGAGAGACCAGTTTCTGAGATGGACCCTGGTCCTAAAGTCAAAAGAGATGTACTTTCTGAAAGGCTAGGCAATCTGGGTTATCAGAATAAACAGGACGTACCGTAACAAGTCTGGGTGTCATTTTAAACTCTGATTTAAGTTTTAAATCCCACATAAGCGAGGTGATCTATGCTTTCTTCCACATAAGAAATATTGCCAAACTACACCCACTTTTAACTCATTTTTATTTCATGTAGACTGAACTACTGTAATGCTCTGTTGACTGGTCTTCCAAAAAGTCATTTAAGAAACTACAGCTAATTCAGAACTCTTCAGCTAGACTTTTAATAAAAGTATGGAAGAGAAAGCACATTAGCCCTGTTCTACACTGCACTGCTCCCTCTCTCTCTCTTAGAACTGATTTTAAACCTTCTACTTGTATACAAAGCTCTTAATGGTCTCGCACCCTCTTACATCACTGAGTCCCTGTTGCTTTATATCTTTTCATGAGCCCTTGGGTCCCCTACAGCAAGTCTTTTAAATGTTCCAAAAAGTCCCCAAAATCAAACAGGAAAGCAGCTTTTGCTCACTATGCATCTAAACTGTAGAACACTGTACTAAAATGTATTAGATAGGTTGGCTCAGTCAATTTTGATACCCCGCTGGCCAAAAAGCCCAAAGGGGGATTATGTCATGGCGATGTCTGTCCATCCGTCTGTCTGTACGTTCATCCCGGGATGGGTACTCACTTTCTGAAATTAATTCCTCTCACAATTTTTGGAGGAATTTCACAAAACTTGATAGGATTCTTTGCTATATGTCGATAATACGCATATTTGCAATTCGTTCAATTCAGTCGCATTTTACCAGCGTTATGACCCTTGATTACCAAACTTGTACTTTGACAATTTCATGAGGGTGTGCTTGTCTTCTGAAATGAACTCTTCTCACAATTCTTGGAGGAATTTCACAAAACTTAGCAGAAGGCTTTGTTATATGTTGATAATACACATATTCTAAGTGAGTTCAATTCGGTCAATTTTTTTTCAGAGTTAAGGCCCTTGATTACCAAACTTGTACTTTGAAAATTTCATGAAAGTATGCTCGTCTTCTGAAATCAACTCCTTTCACAATTTTTGCAGGAATTTTCCGAAACTTTGCAAAAGGCTCTGCTATATGCCGATAATGTGCATATTACAATTTTGTTCAATTCAGTCAGACTTCACCAGAGTTATGGCCCTTGATTACCAAACTTCTTGTTCGACAATTTCATGAGGGTGTATTAAGCACTTATAGCATAGATATAGCTGCCAGGGGGGATATTGTGCTCTCAGAGCACTCTTGTTCTTTATCCAACAACAATAACATACCACAAATGGTCTGTATCTTCTTAAATAAATAAGTAAAACCTATTTCATCTGCAGTACTAGTCATAGATAGTCCACAGATATAGCTAGATATAGCATAGATATAGTTGCGAGTGGGGATATTGTGCTCTCAGAGCACTCTTGTTTTGTTTTTTTAAATGACAACTTAAAACATTCTTCTTCTAGCTTATATTGTAATTAGCAACAGCCTTTTTACTGTGTTTATTTATTTATCTATTTTATCTTTTTTATTTTAGTTATATGATCTTCCCTGTTTTATGCCCCTTGGGTTGAGTGGTTTATCCATTATTATTTGTATTCTTTGTTGTCTGCTGATAAGTAAAGCACTCTGACCTGTATTCCCTATAAGAAAATTGCTATACAAATCAAGTTATTATTATTAGTAGTAGTAGTAGTAGTAGTAGTAGTAGTATATAAATGGAAAGCTGTTAAAGCCTGGCTTAGGGCCAGAAAATATTCACTTACAGGCAAGCTCCAGCCCATGGGCCACCATTTGATAACTGAGATAGTTCTAGATTAATGCATTGTACATGATTTTTAATATTAGTACATAGTATGTTCTTGAAGACATTGCTCCATGAGAAGTTTTTCTTTTCTTCCCCCTTTTGTTAGTGGCAAATTGCTTTTTTCATGTTCGTATTTATCAATTTGTCACATCAAATTTGTGATTACTTAAGTCATAAAACCATCATTCCGCCTCATCAATCTGTCAACTGCAAATGGCCTTCAGGAGCTCTAGTTTTTACCTCCAACTACCCTTGTAAAACAAGAAAACAAGTCTGTCTCGGTTGTAAAAAATTGTCCCTGTTTTGATAATGGAGGGTGTCTGTGTCTATGGTGGCCGATGGCTCCGTTTCTCTGTAGGTTGATATAAATCAGGCTAGGTCTGTGGTGGACCATTTTTCCTCAAGCATTTAGCCTCCTTGTCATTTGGGAGATGATAGAACTTTGACAGCTTTGACCTCA